>NC_133824.1:35801767-36110647 GCF_047830755.1 Zonotrichia albicollis
TACATTGGTGCCAATGAAGGCCCTGCTCTGTCTGTGGGGGCCTGTGTGGCCAGGCAGGTTCAGTGCTGTGTGATTGTGTGTGATGTGTCTTTCTGGGACACATCTCCACCTCTGCTGCTGGCTGAACCTGCAAACTTGAGCAGCAGCTGCATCCCCAGGCTGGGCAGAGAGGCCTCCTGGACCCCAGCGTGCCCAGGCCTGGCTGCTGCACTCAAGGGGAGGGAAGGGGTGCTGGCCCACTCTGGAGTCAACAAATCACACAATTAGCAGGCACGGGCTGTCCAGAAAAGATGAATATCAAGGTGTAAAGCTGTGAGGACAATTGCAAGAATTGGTACCAGATGTGGGTAAAATGGTCTGACTGGTACCATTTAATACTGTCTATTCTGATGACTACTGCTACCCTTTCTGTAATTTTTATCTTTTGCTGCTTGATATGAGGCAGAACTTGCTTGTCCATCTCCTAAGTCAGTGCTTGCAATGAAGTAATGGCCTTTACCTTGAAAATACACTTGGTATTGCCTATCTTCAACATTATTTGTTGGCTTTCTTGCCTTGAATTTCTTTTCAAGGTAATATTCCAAAGGCTCATTGCAATTGCATGGGCACAACCTATTTTATTTCCTTCTAAGTTGCTATATTTTGACCTTTCTTGTACATAAATCTGCACTTGGAGATGAAGAGAAAAATAGAAATGTACATGGAAGAAATAGGAGCTGCCTGCATTCTCTACCAATTTGTCACAGGACAGCCAAGGCACTGGAACACAATAATCAGTGTGCAGATATTGACACCTTTTACATCTTCAGACAACACGCCTCACACAGGTTTGACAATAGTGGTTGTGACAATTGATCAGTTACTGTATTCAGCTAGTCCAGGGAAAGACATAAGACCTACCTTAATTCAAAAACTATTCCAAACAATGAATGTTCAAGGAACCAAGAACAATAACAACAAATGATAATACACAACACCATCTCTTAAAATAACTTTCCAAGCACAAACATACACACATCTCACCCGCATGGAACCCATTACCATTACACAGGGCTTATAGGCCCTACCCAAAATTCTATAGGAGAGATTGTGCCTCCACAATTCCTCAGAGTAGCAAGGTCTACCAGAACCATTTCTCTGAGAACTTGAGGGATTTTGGCACCACTCTCACCATCACCTTTCTTTATCATGTCACATTTATATCACTAGTCCTTTTCATTTACTGTTTTTGGGTTCTTCCCCATTTTAGGTTCTAGTCTCCAGGAAGAGCCATTATCTTCATTTTACTTTCAAACCATTACTATGCTTTATGATGTTTAGTAGACTTAGAAAAATCCAACACACAAAAAACCCACAGGTAAATTATGATTGAATACTTTAAAAAAATGAACATTAAGGACAGCAGAAATCAAAGTCAGTAAGGAAAAGGTGGAGCCAACATTCGACACAGCTGAGATGACCATGACACTCTATTGTGTTATCACAGAATTCCAGACAGCTTCAGCCAATACAGAGCACTATCACACCACACCAAAAAGCTATGAGCACCTGCCCTTCTTGTTCTTTAGCCCAACATTTTATACCCCTCATCACTCATGTATTGCACCTGTGTGCCCTCTGTTGCCTTTGCTGATTGGTCAGTGCCGCTGGGCGCTCCAGATCTCGTTACCTTCAATATCAGTCGCCTGTCCTGCACAGATGTAGCCCACTGGGGATGAGGCTCAGCCACAGCCCCACCCCAATTATCACAAACTGTGGCTCTACAGGTGTTCAGCACAACAGCTTTCTTTCTATCTACATAACATTTCTTAAAAAAATTAGTGGTCAGTGTTTGCTAAATGAACACTGAAACAAAATAAAATATTGTGTAGTTGTTCAATGTAAATTAAGCCTGAGGCTACACTTCATTCTGTTGAAAACTAGTTCTGAATACAAAATGAATAGTTATTTAAATGGATTTTTGTGGTGTTCATTACTGCAGTTTTACTTTTCTGGCTATTTTATCTTCAAAAACATATAGCCCATCACTTTAAAGATGGGCTATATGTTCAGAGTACAAATTACCTGATCTATACTGGTTTTATAAATGTTTCCTGATTAAATTAATGGTGTTTGGTTTTGCCTATAAATCCCCTAATGTTTTAAGACTTGGACACTTGTAGGCAGCAGCAGGCGCTTCACCTTGACACTCTCAATGTAAACAGCAAGGTGGCTCTCAGATTATCTGTGAGGGTCCTCGATTTGGAAATTAACTTCCTTATCAATAAATTGGTCTAGGACCCAGTTTCTTAGAAATCTAGACATGTTATAAAGTATATCTGCTTTTTTGTCTTCCATTTTTCTATTAAAGATACTGAGGAAATAACTAGGTGAATTCTATACAGGTAATTTAGGAATTTATAGGCACTGTGAAGAGATAACAATAGTTTTATTATGAATACTGAAAAAAACCCCATAAACTAATTTTAATAAAATTATGCTAACAACATTATGTAAATATGTTTTCCAAAATTAACTGTATTTCTTTTCTTGGTTGTACTTTTTTTCCTTTGCAGTATCTTGTAGTATATTTCACAAATGCTTTTATATGTCAGAACACTTGCTGAAAACTGCTTTTGCAATCTATTGTTATAGGACAACCACTTTACAACCATTGCTTTTTAATAGGATCCTATAATCATATTTGGTACTTCATGTTTCTCTTAAATAACAGCACTGTCAGGCACACAGTGTGATTCTTGGGGATTGTTCTGGCACTGTTCTCAGGCACATTCTGTGACTCTTGGAATGTCCTGTGCATGGCTAAGACGTGTACTCGATGACCCTTCTGGGTCCCTTCTAATTCAGACTGTTCTGTGATTCTGTGATAAGCTAGTTTGGGAAATACAGCAGGCCTGACTCTTGTTTACAACCTCAAATAAGCCTGTCACTGTCTTTCAGGCAGAGATGATTTTATGTGGAAGAGTAATGCTGCTGCTGGCAATTAACACCAGAACAAGTAGCTTTGAGTACTTCATATAAGCACACAGCAAAACTGAACAATTTCAAGTGAAGGAATGAAATGAATACTATCTTTCCTCTTCCCCTGCAATAGCCAGGTTAATTTTTACTCTATATTGGATCTTCAGCTCATCATGACTCAATAGAGGCAACTCTGGCTAGCTATGGAAGAATTTAAGCACTTATTTCTTCATAGAGATGATCAACAGTTCTGAATCTATGACTCCAAAATATTTTTATTACCTTACAGATTTCCTCTGGGAGGAATCTTATAATGCTAATATTTTTAGGGGAAATTATTAAGTTTTTCAATAAAGTTTGACTATGAATTTTTTCTCATTGTGAGGTTTTACTCAGGAATCTTCTCCTAAATTCAAGTTCCTGTGGAGTCTGCCTGCTGTGCTGAGTGCTCTAGACCTTTTGCACTACCATGATCACATGCTGTGTTCTACCCCTTTAAACTGTACCTGGACCATTCATTGTCAAAACAACTCCATGTTGAATACTGGGAGTTCTTTACAGCCAGAATATGGAAAAAAAAAAACTTATTGTCTTTTTATTAATTTTCCTATTAGCTTAAAGTCTTCTTGTAATAATTATTTCATTGTTCCTACATCTAAATTGATGAGCATGGTTTCCTTAAATATAATCCAGAAATAGTCAATGTGACACGAAGTTAGTGAGAAAGTAGAAATAAATTTATTCTTTGTGTTTCAGGCATGGATTTGTGGTTGTTCTGTTTGGCTGCCTGAGCTGACACACACACACATGCTTTTAGGGTGTACGACTGAATCTTTTACTGAATTTGTGCTGCCTAAAAAAAGGAAAAAATTAAGAAATAATTAAAATTAACTAAAACAGGCAATGCCATGTGTTTAAAGTAATTTGAAAACAAGTTTTTACACAAAGGTTTGCTTGGTTTGTTGCCTGAATTTGTTGAATGGCAACACTTTATTGTATAAGTTACACACCAAAATAGATACAGCACTTCAAAATAGGTTCCTTATTTCCTTCTCTGCAGCTATTCTCAAAAACACTGACTATTGACACCAGTTCTAGAGTACACATACATAAAACCCATACAGTTTAATCAGCCTCTGAGATGTGTCTATCTCCTCAGACACCTGCATCACCATTTAAAGTATACAGTCTATGAACTGAGAAATCTCAAACTGCAGTTATCATTGGCATGTGAATATTTCAGATAACACTCTGATGACTTCCTATTTAGTAGCTCCATCTTCAGATTGCCAGGACCTGGTTGTATCCATATTTGAAGCTCTGAATGTTTTCATATCCAGAAAATGCTTTTAAGGATCTTGCAGTTCACATAGAAAGCTGTATAGGTCACACAGACATTGAACTTAGTCCCATTAAGAATACAGGATCAGCTTTCAAGACATGTCCTTAACATTCTGTGTCATTCTATGTGGCTGTAAAATGATGACAAGATAAAATTTTAAGAATATTACTGTTCAAGTGAAAGCAGTCCTGAAAGTGAAATGTGAATATAGCAATACTCTTTTTTTTTTTTCTTTTTGGAAGGTTTCTGTTGAGATTTAATCCATTTTGCATTTAACAGCTCTGCCTAAATACTATTGTGACATTGCTGGTTCTGACAGCTGTGCTAGATTTATTCTTCATTGCCCTCTCAACACAGCCCCCTCTATTTCACTCCAGATTCGTTTCTCTGTATGCAGTCAAGTTACCAATTCTGCCAGCAATTATGTTTTATTTTTAATATTGATTGATATATTTCTATGTTGAATATATTATCGTTACTTACTTCCTCGACCTCTGAGTTTATTGTTTCATTTCATTTGCAAAATAATCCAAAGCTGCTGGTCATGGCTTCTTTTTTTCTCTTTTCCTTTTTTTTTTTTTTCTTTTTTTGTTTTTTAATTTTTTGGGAGTTTTTGAGCCCCTAAAGAAAGATAGGTAGAGAGCCTGGACTATCAATCTCAACAAAGTTGTAGTTTCAACTAAAATGTCTTAAGATAATAAGTTCAAGTCAAATGCCCATCTAATAAAACATCTCCCAAAAGACAAAATAAATTTTACATAAAAGTTTACTGTGTGTTTCTTTACTCCACTTGAGGGAAAACCATTAACACATCAAGTACAGAATGTTATCTCAGTGAATTTCCAGAATAATGATTTTAAGTGGGGAAAACACAGCCTTTCCACCTTATATACACATCTCGAGTTAAATAAGATCCTACTCAGAGGAAAAAATACGATATAACTTGGCCAACAAACACATTAATGCACAATTACCACTGAGTCTATTTCCTTGTGTTTTTCTTTATTCCTTCTGTAACATCCAAAACAGTGGTCCTCTCTGGGCCTAAGACATAGGGTGGTGCAGACTCTTAGGAGCAGTGCCATTTCTATTTTATTACAGCTTTTCTATAATGTTCAGATACTTCTCTAGCTCTTTGAGTGTCTTCTTATGATTGCATTCATTTCACAAGACCAAGCTTTTTCTCTTTAAACCTGTCCTCTCTGCTACACTATTACAAGTTTAATCTTTCTTTAAGTTTGTGGTATTTATGACACCATGTACATACTATTCCATTTCCATATTATTTTAATTTATGCTATAGATTGAAGATCTATTTGTTATCTTTTACTGTCTATGAGTTTTTCCAAAATTATGGTATCTAGTATTGTGCATCTGTTTACCACTACATTTAAAACATTTCCGACTGAGAGTTTACTCATCTTCTGCTGAGTGCTGGTTCATGGCTCCTAGGAAGAATTTCTCTGAGGTAATGGACCTATTGCAATCTGCTGGTGCTTGAAAAGGGTCTCTTAGCAAATGGCAAATGAATATTGCATGAGTCACTGCTTTGCATAAAACAACAAACAGTAAAACCCTTCTTTCTGTGTATCATTTTATTGTACAAATCATTATGTTTTGAAAGGTGATGGAAGAGGAAGAGAAAGAGTTCAAAGCGATATTATTTTCTGAGGTGTCAGAGATGGAGGAAAATTCCTCCATCTTCAGCAAAGGAGTGTGGAATTGTGCTATCTTACTAAAAAAATTTAACTACTCTGAACTTTTTCAGAGACTGTCTAGTTTACTCATGGCATGCAGCAAAACAAGTCCTGTCTAAAAGAAATGAGGAAGATTCAAGAGGAAGATATACAGTCATCTCAGAAAGAGATTGTTTATTAACCAACTATTATTTCTTACCATCCTCTTTAGCTATTACTTGATATTCTTCTAAAGAAAAACCCATGTAGGAGATAAGCATTGGTAGTTCCAGAGGTAATTTGCTGTGTGTTAATAAGAAGTCTGTCTTGTATGATTGGCCTGCTTCATTAGCTGAAATTTTAAGCTAAAACTAGCATTAGAACAGATTGTAATTCAGCCTCATTTATTTAATAGCCTCCATGGAAAATAGGGATGTATTTGGATAAACAGTTCAAAGAAATGGCCTGGATGGTATCACCCTTTAATGACATCTGTCTGTCAAACTCCTAGACTTCAGATTTCAGTCCCTTACCCAGGGAACCACAAGAGACTTAATTGTTCTCCACATTCACAAATCACTCTTGCAATTATGCCAGTTGTACTGCATGATTAACCTCCTCACTTTTGAGGGGATTTTATTCTGTAAAGCTATGCTGTACCCGTGCGAGATCTGTGAGAGGTGCACAGGCATGTTGTTAGGGGAAGGAGAAGGCAAATATATTGTTTTTTGAGGAAAACTTATCTGAGGCTCAGATGACTGACATAAAGGACAGTGACACAGAGCACACCATCACCAGCTGCCCCAGATAAGTATTTTGCACACATAGTGGTACTACATTAATATTGATGATGTATTGATATTTGCCACATTTGGTGTATAAATTAATGAACTACTGAAGCAAACAGCCAGAAGGAGTGGGATGATTTGTCACTCTGTAGCTTCCTCAATTTGCTATCTTCCCAAGGCTATACATTATCAAGAATAACAAATGGAATTCATATGGCTCCCCTATTAACATGCATTAGCTGTATCAGAGTGTGCCTCATGGTTTACTAGGGTCAGCTCAGGAGAACCTCCATATCTTTAGGCAATCTTTCTCTTCCCTAAAGTGAACTAACAAATAATTAAGACATCTCCAAAGAGAAAGCTTTTCAGTTTGTTTTTGGTTTCTTGTTAAATTGTTCAACAGTTTCAATTCACTTGCCCATGAAATTAGTTTTACTGACCATCTTTGTCAAGTGGATACTCCCTATGACACTTATATATAATTTGTATTTTCTAATTATGCTGCTTAAAAATACATTAGATTGTCTATTACTTTTGGTTAGAATGGATTTCCTGACTACTAGCATTTATATTCTGTTCTTCTGGTTTTTAATAGCCATAGGGCTCCCTTTTTCTGTGCTGGGGTTTTTGTTTGTTTATTTTTGTTCATCTGTTTATAGATTCTATGCTATGTAGTCACATTTACTGTAGTGGTGCTGCACAGAAGCATTGCAAGACAGGCCTTAGCTCAGTTTGTAAGCTAGGGAAAAGATGGAGGAAGAGAAGGCTCCATATCACCACACACATATAAAGCTCAGTGTCACCTCAGAACATAAGACCGTTTTACTTGCTGCATTTCTAACCTCCTAGAAGAAAATTTTTGAATAAAACACTCATAATTTTTAACCCCAAAATTATCAATTGGTTGAAATACCTCTTTTTTTTTTTTTTTTTTTTTTTGCTTTTTTATGTGGTTTCAGGGGTTTGTTTGGTTTTTTGGTTGTTTGGGGGTCTTGCCGTTTAATTAAGGAGATGGTGCTTTTTGCTTGGTTTTGGGGTTTTTTAGTGACCAACCTACCTTCTAATATTTAACTATAAAAATCAACTTATATTTCACCTCTCTCAGGCAAGAGTAGGAAGAGTGAACGCTTTCACTAATGGTTGAGCTACCTGTGGAGAATGAACCACACATATGTAATCAAGCTAAGCAATTCTACTATTGGCTTGGTTTAATTGTTTTTACAGACAACTTATGGCTAATGAAGGTTTTTAATCATAAATGTTACCATGTAATTTGATGTCTGTGTGGAGTGTGTCAGATTTCTCTGTATTCTAGAGGCTTCTCTTATTCTGCTAAACATTTTCAGAGCTCATTAGCACATTGCTGTAGATATGATTACACTTTCAGTTGGCACAGCATTTTCTTGTTGATTGCAGGGTGGTAAACAGCTCCCTTTGGTGCCTTTTCCTCTCATCTGGAGCACAGAACCTAACTGCTGTGACCACTTATGTGACAAATTTGGCAGATCCAAGATCCCAGATGGAAAGCTCTCAAATTTGTGTTTCCAGTGTAGCATCTGGGTATATGATTGGCTTCCTGGCTGACTCCTTACAAGATCTCCTGGGCTGCCTTTACATATTTTCCAGTTATAGCAGCTGCAGTTATACTAGGCTGTTTGAAAGGACCTCCTCATTTCCACCATCTATTGAAGTCATAACTTCCTTTAATTATACCCCTCCCCAATTCCATTACCTGAAATTATCATATTGACCAGAGAGTTAGGTTATTTGAATCTGCAACTATTCTGTTCCACTGTTGAGAATATGCCTGCCAGTCAGGGGTCATATTTCATTCTCTGTTCTAGGATAGTTCACAGGATTAATAATTGTAAATACACAATAACTTCACTGAGACTAAAATAGTTTTTCCAGACTTGTGCTGATACCATTATTTAATGTCTGGATCTTCTATTGATCAGGGTTTGTTTTATTATCACCTTTTTAGAGATTTAATTTTATTCTTTTCAATAGTTGGTCATCCTGCTTTAATTGCATCTTACAAATACTGACAGTTATCTCTGTCTAGTATTGTATTAAGGGCTGCTGCATCACTGAAAGTTTGGCTTTGCAGGTAAGATATAAACCTGAAAACTTATCTCTCTGACTTGCTAAAGATCTCACAGCATTGTTTTGCAAGAATAATTTGTTACCATCAGTTTCTTGTATAAACTGCAGTTAGCTTAATTACATTCTGTCTCCCTAAATTCCTTCTGTAGTATCATTTTGGTAAGACATTTTTCACTTTCAGTCTTAAAACTGTTGTGCAACACTGCTTTATACTGTTAAACATCTGCTGTATTCCACCCCAGTGGTGTTTCATTCACTGGTAGATGAAGAGCTTGCTCTGTGCCTGATATATAATACACTTTGGTATCCTTTGGGATAAATATAAATGCAAAGTGTTACAACAAATCTGTAGTCACAGAGGGCTTCATGGTTGTCGCTACGTTGCAAGTCATAGCATTTTGGAACATCACAGGCAGCAGTGATGGAACAGTAGAATCAGCTTTTAAATGCATCTGACTTTAGGAAAAAAGACTTTGTAGAAATAGGAATCATGGTATGCAGTTGAACAGCTGTTATCCCAATGTTTAGAAGAGTTTGAAAGATTTTCTTTCCCAATGCTTAGAAGAGTTTGCAAGATTTTCTGACAATACTGATTCCTACCACTCCCCTGACACAAAATTACTCTTGATGTTCCCTGAGAGAAGGAAGTGCCTTGTGGACCATGGAATAAAATGGATCTGCCAAATCCCCTTCTTTCTGAATACCTGAAATTTTCATGAGCAAACTGGATGGCAAATGTAGTACCCCTAACTATTACACTTGGAAACTTCACGTTTTACATTACTGCCGCAACAGCAGTGGCTCAGAGACTGGTTAAGCAATGCTATACTACCCTGGTAGTAAAAGGGAAAGATATTATAAGATGGCTGTTTGCCTTCAATGTTGCCTTTGATTTTCATAAGTAGTCTGAATTGGTGAACACCATTCCTAAACCATTACACTGTGTTTCAGGGACAATGTGACACTTATTCCTTAGCCCACTGGAATTCAAGTTACACTAGCATGGTGAAACATTCTAGGTAAAAAACTTACCTGTAAAATTGGAAAAACTTTGGGATATCTTAGATATGCAGGAATGACAACAACTGCTTGCTATGTAGGAAGATGGAACTACTTATAAATGTAAAACCTCTGCAATACAGTGAGACAAATCCATAAAGCCTGGTACTTATTAGGGACTATAGTTCATAAAGTTCTTTTGCTGCCCAATGAAATTTTGAGCGGTCTTGCTAGTGATGTATTTCAATTATAAATGAGAAACTTAACTCCAGCTGCTTGAATAAATATTCTTTCTTAAAACAGATCGTATATTCATTTCAACATTCTTGCTCACTCTATAGCCTACAGTGTAGGACTTGTAAATCTACAAATATATGCAGCCTAGTTATGGCTTATGTGTCAGATGGGATCCAAAGAGAAAATAATGACAGCTGAAGTAGTACTGGAAAGCCAGTAATACACACACACCACTATTTATATTAAGACTCAAATATGCCTATTAAACTGTTGATTAAAGTAGCTCAGGAGACGCCATACAGAGTGTTTGAGATAATAAATGCTGGATAAACTATTGGTAGATGCAAGGAAATGTGTAATAGGAAGGGAGGCAAAAGCACTGCTAAGTGTTACTTTGTTCCCAAGCTTAATGCACAGCAGAACAAAATGCATTTTATTTGTTACCATGGCCAAGTCTTCTTTGTCTTGTACAATAAAATGCTGCACTTAAATATATGCTGTGATGTAATATGCTACAAATGTACAATACATCAAGGAGAATATAGACTTAATAGGCTGTTCAAAAGATAATAACCTTGATTTAAGGAATCCTTTTCTTTTCTTAAGAGTTACAGGAAGGGAAAGCAGGGTGAGAAACTCTAGGAGCTCAGCAAAAGACATTTTTCATTCTATTTTATAAGTATTCCTTTTCCCTCATCTTTAAATATACTGACAGACAGACACTATGATACATTGATCCATATGTTATTTTTTGTCAGCCAACATGCAAGGATGGGAATTTACTGATGATTAAATCTTCAAAAGTAGCACTGGTTTAGAAGTTCAAGTGGATTTGGTGCAGCTTATTTCAACCATTTGGAATGCGTAGGTCTCTCTAATTAAAACTTAGAGTGAACATTTTTATTTTCTTCTGATAACTCCAGTCCTTTTCTACTGAATATATGACAGGAACAATAGCTCTCATTTTCTCCCTAATTTTAAATGATTCTTACTGAACCAGGTTACAGCTACTGCTATAGGAATAATAATATGTACAATGAGTAAATTTTATAACCTAAAGAATAGGACAAGATAAAAAGATTTTATGTTTTAAAAGTTATTCCTAAACACATATATATTGACTATAGGCTTTATTTAGCAGGTTTTTCAAGTAATTAAATGTCCAAGAAGACATTGTTTTCTTTATTCTTTTTCCTGGCTTCCACCTAAGCACATCTAGCTACACACAGAGATGAGCATTGTATATACATTTCCTCTCTTACATGAAAATAGAATGAAATTTTGTGGATCTGCTTTTTCTTTATCTCTCTGCCATTAGGCAGAAGGCACCTTGGGGCCACTTACTAGTAATGATGGGAAGAAACCATGAACTCCTTGGAGAAAGGATAATGGAGTTGCAAACAGACATAACTTGAGAGATTGCACGTCTTTATGGAAAAAAAAGAACCCTCTATGCATATTCTCAACATCTTATGGGCCTATAATTCATTATATAATGTACCTTGTCAAACAACTTTGTTGGATGTAATTCTTTCCAAAAGTGTTCTCCATGGAATTTCTCCATAAAAGCAGCCCCATGCTTATGGCTGGTCTGTGCTCTTCTTAGCAGTATGTTAAATTAAAATTTGGTTTTAAGGCTTAATTCAGATTTAAGTAAAGCAACCCTTGTGATTACAATCTAAAGTGACATATTTCACTTTAACAACCTATTTCCATCCTAAAAGATTCTAGGAATCCATGACATATAAAGTACTTGCACTTCAGTGAAATGTTTTTTTTCTAAATTAAACATTATATTTTTAATGATGAATTAAAAAAAATTAATGTAAATTGCAGAATTTCCTTGCATAACATATTTGTTCTGAAGGTCATAAACATGGCAAGAAGCTAGTCAGAGAATGCCAATCCTTCAGGTATTAAAACTAATCAGGCTTAGTATGATGGTTGCAAAATTAAATCATAATTGACAATAAAATGTCTATAATTCATTATTAGAGTTACATGATGTCCTTGTAAAGATCAGCATTCATAAAAATTATTTGTTTGTGGATAATGGATTATTGGTTCAACAAATGTCTTGTGATCCAAAGCTGAGACCTCAGGCTACAATACTATGTTAAAGACAATTTTGAAAGTAATGCTGTAGCTCATAATTTATTTTTAAAAAATTATTCTAAGAAAGATAACTAATTAATGCACTTAGATAACTAATTAATGCACTCTCAATTAGTTGAGAAGAGATTCCTATTTTTTAACCACAAATGCAGAAGAATAAATTACTCAGAAAATGAAGTGTAATATTTTTTTCTCCTGACAATTTTTGCAATTTTGAGGTCTTGAAGAAGCAAATTTAAAACAGCATATCTGCTGTAAGAAAAAAAAAATCAGATGCCTATTAGCATTACAAGGCTGGGAAAATTGCATTTTAACACATTTCAAAACCTCAGAAACTAGGAAGTCAAGAAATAATTCTTATTTTCTTTTTAAAAATCTTGAGAACATAATGAAATTCTTCATTATTGTGAGAAATTTAAAAAAATCTAAACATGCTTTCTAAAAAACCCTGCAATATTTACCTCCAATATCAGTTTCCCATGACACTTTCCGTCTCTCTTCTTCATTTCATCATGCCTTGCTCCAAAAGTTCTCCCATTTTTCTGGAGTCATCCTACTCTTGTCAATGGACTATCTCTGAAACATGGATTTTGTCTATTTGTATTCATTTCCACTTTCCTCAGTTTTCCTCTACCTGACATTGATTTGCTGGGAGACTATTCATTTTTTTGTTCTTTGCAACCCCTGTGATAAGATGATTCAATATTACTGTTACACAGAGTCGTTCTTCTAATAATTTTATTTTCTGGGATTCTCCTGAAACCTCTTTAATATATATGCTAAAGGACAAATTTTTCTGGGTGTAAATATGGATGAAATCTCTCTCCATCCATCTTTTTACTTAAAAATAACAATTGAGCATCTGTGGAGTAGCAGAAAATCCTCTGGGATTTTTTTCTGAACCACAGTGCAAAAGGGAATTCTGAAGTAGAGGTGATATCAGGTTTATTGATGATACATTTGCGTGCATGTGTGTGTGTGCGTGCGTGCATTGCTATTATATTTCTAGTGATTCTAGCTCTGGGTCCAACCTAGCAGCTACAGAACATTTTACTGCCAGGCACTAGGTGAGGAAAAGAGCTTTGTTTTCTATTTCAGTTCTAAAGAGATTCACAAGCTGAACTTCCAATTGTGAAGGTTGAATTCTGGTGGAAGTTTTGGATTTTCAGGGAATATATTTTTAAGGGTCAGTCTCTGCCCTTCTCTAAATATTGCTAAGAAACCCACTGTTCATTTACAGCAGTGAGTCTTCCTGAGTAGGCTGGATTTTTTTCACCTGAAAATTTAATGCAAATTTGAACATGTATACAGATACAAAGGAGCAATGTTATCTCACTAGAGAAACAGAGAAACAGAAACGTCACATAGAGGCAACCTCTCTGAATGGTTCACCAGCAAGAACACTTCTATCTTTTGACTTAAGTCAAAGCTTCACTATAAATGAAAAAAAAATTGTACCTATAAAGAGACTACTGAGGACATGCAAATATAAAATCTAAAGAAATCTCAAAAATCTCTATGAGGTCTAGACTGGTAGTAATTGCATATTTTGGCAATTACCTAAAGCTTCCCACAGCAGCCAACCTTCCAGCCTGCATCCAGCCATAAGCAGACAGGCACTCAGCAATCCCAGCACCGAGTAATCATACAGTGAGAAATCAACTTGGGAGTGCAATGGGATGCCTCGCTTGGAATTGGATGACAAATTATGATGATCAACCAGAAGATAAACAATAACAAGTAGGCTTAATGACAACATTACAAGATTCATTGGCACCAATACTTTCATTGCTCACTGGCACAGTCCCCTGGCTATGCTGCATTTCTTGTGCCAAATTGGAATCCCCTCCATAATTACTTTTCTCTCTCGGTTATGTTTATAATCTGTTTTGCTGCCCAAAAAGTAAATTTTTGTTTCACCACCAAAAGAGAGGCATATTTTAAAATTTCCTTTAGATGAGATAATAAGATATAGACAGACACATTTTTAAAGAGTTTCTTATATTTCTTTCTGTTAAAAAACATACATATACAGAGTTTTTAAAAGAGGAGAAAGGTTGAATTAGCAAATATGTTTGATAATGAAATCTCTATGCCAAAAATGGCACAAATCCAAGTGAGATGTGGCATAGTGTCCATGAAATTGCAGTTGGCCAGAAGCTTGGGGTGATAGGTTGAGCTGCTTTCTTTGGAAGGGAGATCAAGGACTCAAGAGTGAAAAGATGCAGATGGCAGAAAAAGCTGGAGACAGTGCCCATATGGCAATGTAGGGAGAACTGATGCATTTGTGCTTTTGGGCTTCATTTGGACTCCTAACCATCCTTCAGTTTAGTGCCCTGGCTCCACCAAATTGTTAAGCAAAAAAATCACCAACTACAAATGTAAGCATTATTATGAAACACAGATAAAGTTGAAATTGCTGACTATAAACATGCATACATCACTGCTTTATGTTTTGCAACATATGCTTGTAAAACTAACAATAAAGCCATACACAGTAAATACACCAAAAAAATAGGAAGAAAAGAAATTAAACACAAAAATTCCTTCTTAGCTTTGGAGGCTAGATGAGCACCCAGCAAAACAACTTTTTTTTAGTTAAATTTTCCAGTAATGCCTACATTAAACATTTTGCACAGAATCTCAAACCATTTGAAAGTTCAGTTCTTGAAAGTTTTCTCAACCTCAGTCTAAATCCATGGAATCTCACTAAGAGGGTGATGCTGATCAGAGCTGGGATCTATTTTTCTGCTTGTTACTGCTTTTCTTATGTTTTTCTTATCCTGGAAACCATAAGAGCCTTGGACCATTGTCATATTTATATTGTCTCTAACTTTTTGTAGTCAACACTGGTTGAGTTCTGGTTTATTTTTGTGATCACTGTGGAATAGAATAATTTCAGGCTTGTCATCCACCTAACATATAACTCATAAAATGCCTGAATTTTCTTAATGTGAGTTTCATGGTATTTCATTGCAGAGTATACCAGATGCAATGAAATGCATGTATGAATAACAATTCCTTCAAGAGAAGCTTGGTTTATATTTATAGCAAAAATATATATCCATATATATGGATTATTTTCTTTATTTATTTTCCTCTGAGAAACATCCATTTGGTATGCTGTGTTAACTGGGAAGCTGTTTGATACTCAGGATATAAAATCAACTTACTCAACATGGCTGATGTTCTCATTTTTAAACACAAGGTGTCCACCTGTGTCCTTACACCAAAGAGTGTCTGTAAAGAAGATTTTCTTGTATTAGCTTCATTTTCGAGGTTGCTCCTGAGAAATTATTCCAAATAAATTAAAAATTAACTCATTAGAACAAAAAGAATTCAGAGTAAACCAACTCCTTCTTATCTCTGTCTCTTACAAGTAAGAGCATATTTGTAAGCATGCAACTTCTTGCTATTACCTTGAGTCTTTTCTAAGGATGATAAATGATTAAGACCTATGATCCTGAGCTACAGAAGACTGCTGTAACATTGCAAAAAAAATAAATGGCAAAAAATACTGGAATAATGAAAATGGAGATATTTAATGCATCAAGTTATAGGACAACGAAAAAAGTTCTGTTACAAGCTGCAGTGTCTTTAGTTGAAAAGGAGAGGGCTGAAAAAAATAAGTGTACCAACTTACCAGAAGATGATTATGAGTTATAAATGTGATATACCTGAGAAAAAGGTCAATACACTTCTGAGATGCTTGAGGCAAAGTGCAGATAGGAAAACAGAAGTGTTGTTGTACAACATCATCAGCAAGACCTTATGTGGAAGGCTATGTGCACCTGTGATTACTGTAATAAAAAAGATGAGCTAACCTGGAATAGACATGTTAAGTGCTATTAGGGTAACTGAGACATAGAGAGGCTGAAAAGAAATGCACCTAAAGAGAAAATAAGAAAATTTTATTTGAGGGATATATCCCTGGAGCAAGACATCCAGTTTTAGAAGAGCTCTTCAAATAATAAAAAAACAAAGACAGACCTGTTGCATCATACATGCTTTGCTACCTACAGACAGGGGGTGTGTTGCAGTGATGCAGTGCACTCATAAGAGACGAGCAATGATGTATTTTATGGTATAAACCAGTGCGTTAATGAAATTCAGTGTTAAATGTGATTATGGTTTAACAAGGCTCCATGGAAAGGTGTACTAGAGTATTGCAATGGGTCTGAATGCACTCGTGCTTATGGCTAAAGCAGGAGAGCATTCTTGTTTTTGTGAGTTTGCATCCGTTTAATACTGATTTAAATAAGGTAAGCCAACCATGAACTTTTAAAGTTTGGTAGCATGTGCAAATGCTGTTCACAATTATGTAAGGTCTGGCTGGTCATGTCTTTGTTTGCTCATATATTGATTTTATTTTTGCATATATTACTGTTGATATTTCATGAGTACAGAATGCACATACTTCATGAAATGGTAAGGAGTTAAAAAGTTAATATCATTCATGTATAGATCAGCAATTTTCAAAGGAACTTGAAACCATTATAAATGATGCTAATTTAACTGAACTCACCAGGATAATTTTCCTCCCTTTGCAAAAGACTGAGTTTTGCATTCCATAATGTTAAATGACATAGAATAGATCTAATGTTAAAATATGGAACACAGTCCAAGTAAATAAGTTTCAATAAGTTTTCATTATAAAGAACTAATGATAATAACAGTAAAAACTGATGATCTACATACTACAATTCATAAATAATTGAATTTCCAGACTTTTCACCAGACATAAATTATCTTAGAAAGGGATCTGCAAGAGTACTAAATACTAATTTAATTCATGAGTACCAGAAAATAAACTGCATAATTGTAATAAATAAATTGTAATAGTTTGGAAAGTAAGTACAAAGATAAAACAGTTTCTGCATATTGCAATTAGTTTTCATAATAACATAAATGATATTGAAATACTGGCTTAGCCTCCTCTTGTTCCATATATTTATTTTATTTTATACACAGATATAATTTGATATACCTTCACCCATATTTTTTTACTGCAACATACTAGCCATGAAGTAACACCTGGAAGTTTACCCAAATAATCTTCAAATAAGGCTACATTAATGTTAAGTGCTCAGTAAAATATATAAATATGGTTCATACTGTTAGTTAACAAGAATATTTAATGCACCTTTTTTTTCTACCACTTCAGTCAACAATTTTGGGAATCTGTGAATTGAACAGCTGTTACACTGAAATGCTGCATCAGCAGCATTGGCCATCAGGTAACAAAGCCTTGCCTTTGCCATCATCACCAACTGCAGATGCAAACAGAAAATGTTAATTTACTGAGAGGATGCAACAGATAATTGAAAATGAACTCTTACACAATTATGCCTTTCAAAGGGTTCTCATCTGACAAATATGTAGTTTGGCTGACAACTGCTCTTTCAACATTAACAGCTTTGTTTCAGTTATAAAGAAAAAGAACACCTAAATAGCCTATCTTCATGTACAAATGCCTTTTAGTGCACTTGAATTCGTGAGAGGAAGCCATGAACTCCTGTACTGAAATCTAAGTTTTTTCAGTATGATATAAACCAGCTAGTGAAATTATTTTTGATTTTAGATTTCCAGTTAGAAAAGTTAATAAATCTAGGTGCTCTTAATTAAGTACAGTCCTAATTAAGGAGTGGATTAGAATAGCATTTGGCATGTCTAGAAAAGGGATTTCTGTTATAGGGTTTAATTAGAAGCGCTGTCTTTGTAATAAAATGAGAGAAGTGAGTGAGATATTTGCTATTCATACAAAACAATGCCCTTAACAGATCAATGACTACAAATCAAAATTATTAAAATCAGAAAATGAAAAAATTATGATAACCCCCACTTTGTTCTTTTTCTCACATTCATTAGGATACAAAATGCAGTAAGGGAACTGCATGCTACTCAGCTAAATTCTTATCTTTATGAGTGTGTAAATGGGAAAACACAAACCACCTGCCATTTATCTCTGCAACTAATTTGCTGCTAGCTACCCGAAGACATCATTAAATATGAATTTTACTTACTTTTTCAGTCATATTTTTCTTTTTTTTTAATTCTCTTGCTAAAAGTAAAAATAAAAAAAAATAACAGCATCTTTAAATTCTCTGAGACAGTTAAAATATATCAGTGTATGGGCATGCTAATTATTCCCATTTTCCCAGCTGAAACATAGGTTTGTAGTTGCTTTTAATGTACTTCTAAATGCCGTGTGCTAAATGTTAAAGCAACAATTCTCTTCCACTGTAAAAAAGATAGGAAAATGCTTTTTTGTAAATCATTTGCAATTTAGTTAGATTAAACTCTCCTTTATTCCTGTAGTTAAGCATCATTTCAAGTATTTATTGTGAGACAAAGAGCTGCATACTGAGAAAAAAATCTAGGAGATAGTACAAAAGAAAGAAAAATAAAAGATGTAGAACAATTCTGTCTGGTGAATTATGGCCTGCCAGATTCTTGTCCCTGATTCTCTTCTTAGAAGGGTGCAGCTTTTACTGTTTTAGTTAGCACAGGACCACAGAATGGTTGGGCTGGGGAGTTACCTCTGGAGATCACGCAATCCAACCCCATTGCTGAAGCAGGTTCACCTACAGCAGGTTGTACAGGACTGTGTCCAGGTGGGATTGAATATTTACAGAGATGGAGACTCCACAACCTCCCTGGGCAGCTTGTTCCAGTGCTCTGGCACCCCCAAAGTAAAGACTTTT
Organism: Zonotrichia albicollis; assembly: GCF_047830755.1. Lineage (NCBI taxonomy): Eukaryota > Metazoa > Chordata > Aves > Passeriformes > Passerellidae > Zonotrichia > Zonotrichia albicollis. Next base: position 35,820,696 of record NC_133824.1, read on the forward strand.
CTCCTCAAATTTAGATGAAACATCCTGTGCTGCACCTTTTTTGCCCATTGTCCCTCATTCTGTATCTGGGCACCACTGGAAGGAGACTGGCTGCACCCCCATGACACCTGCCCTTCAGATATTTGTGTACATTGAAAGGATCTCTGCTCAGTCATCCCTTCCTGAGGCTGAACAGGTCCTTCTAAGAGAGATGCAGCAGTCCCTTAACCATCCTTGTAGCCCTCCACTGGGCCTGCTCCAGGAGCTCCAAGTCTCTCGTGTCCTGAGGAGCCTGGAGCTGCGCACAGCACCCCAGGGCTGAGTAGATGTGCCTCACCAGGGCTGAGTAGAGGGGCAGGATCACCACCCTCACCTACTGGCAATGTTCTCCTAATGCACCCCAGGGTAAGGGTGCATAAGGGTCCACCAGGACCCATTCCCTGCAGAGCTCATTTCCTGCAGCTCAGTTCCCAGTCAGTCTTGCTGCATGACTTTATTCTTCTCCAGGTGCAGGAACCTTCATTTGCTTTTCTTGAACTTCTTTAGATTCCTCTTTGTCTCCAACCTGTCGTGATCCTCCTGACTGGCAGCCCAGCCTTCTGGCACATTACCTCCAAGCAGTACAGATTGCACTTGGGGCTACTAGAGTTAGTGTGGTGTATCTGTGAGCATAAATGAGCAGTGGTGATACCTTGAACCAAGCAAACCTAAGTCATTCTGTATTCACACATCCATGTTTGCTTTGAATTGGCAGCTCTTGTCAGTTACTTCTAAGAGAGCCTGGCAGAGTCGGAATTATTAGAACTATTTGGTGCCATTGCTCCTAGACTTCACTATTATTTTAATGAATGCATTAAAATCTAGTTCTAATCAACTTGTAGTGCTATTCCATTCAGAATAGAGCCACTATTAGAGAAAGGTAATTTAAATCTATTTTTGGTATCTTCATACTACATAGTATTCAGAAAAATTACATTGTTTGAGGCCTGCATTAGAGAGGGGGGGAGGAAAAAACCTTGGAGGGAGCAATAAACACCAAAGAACTAAGTCTGGCGATAGAAAATTTGAATGAGAAGAATTTTATTTTGACCTACAAAATTTAATTTAAATGACTGCATGAATTTCAATGCCCGTGGTTCAAAAAGGTTTTCTCTTCTACGATATGAAATCTTTGCCTTATTAACATGTTTTCTACTGTCCTTTCCACACTTTTAAACACAATATTGTTCAAAACCAAAACCATTTAAAAGAAGGATTTTTTTTCATATTAACGTCATTTGGTTTTGAAATGTCTCAATTTTTCTAATGTCTTAACTTTTCAAACATAATTATTCAATTTGTTTTTCTCAAATAAACTGAAATATAAAACTAAAAGTGAAATGGTTTGTTGTTTTTTTTTTTTTTTTTTGCAAATTATACTAAAAGAAAACAAAATTAAAAGATTGGTTAAGTTTGTTATTGTCCTACCTCCTGACTTCTCTATATAACTGCACTTGTGATTTAGGATTCACTCAAAACAAATTGGTTATTTGGCAATGTCTGTTACAGAAAGTATGTTGTTTTTAAAGCATGAGATATATCAAAAAGATGTAGTAAAGATCTCAGAAGAATATTAGATCACCCAGATAGCTGAACACAAACAAATAAAGCATATTTTCTATACTAGCTATTTTGGAGTCATGTTTGGTCTAAAAGTCCATTGCAGGTTTAAAACTATCTAGCAGAATCAAAACAATTAATGAGGATTTTTTAATCCTAAGGAACTATGCATTTCCAGTGAAAAGATGTTTTGTTGAAAAGTTCCAAATAGTCACATTTGTTCATCCATATTAATATAATTATATTTTATTTTTTGATCTGCCTGTAATTTCCTTCCAAGTGTTTCAAAAGACATATATAAGTAAAGCTTTCAAATATGTGGCTACAAGAGATTCTTCAATCATTTTTGACAGAGCAAGACGGGATTTTTTTTCATGTGGGAATTCAGAATTCAGAAAGTAGAAAAAAAGAGTTTTCATATGCAAGGCTTCATGTTTTTCAGGGTAAATTAGAAAAACTTTTTTCCCTGGAGCTGGCTCCTTTAGCCCTTGGTTTCAGACAATGCTTTAAGCTAGTCTCTTAGGCTAATTTCCCAGAAAGTGGAAGTGCAAGTTGAAGAAACAGCCTTTAAAATTGGTCAGGAAAATAAACTCAGCCAGACTTTTAAACAAGCCAAAATCCTGCATACACAGGGTCTAATCCTGGTCTCCTCAAGTGACTTCCAATTTTTCTTTGGCTTCACTGAGATACACAGTGCAAACTCAGCTTTATAAAGAATTTAGAGACCGTCCAAGCACTTTTTTTTTAAACCAAAGGATTTCATAAGCAGAACTTTTATCCTGGGCTGGCTGTTTCAATAAGACTTATATGTATAAAGACTTTCTGTGCTGAAGATAGCCCCTAAATGTATAATCCCTGCTGAGCAAGCTGGTATGGGGAAGCTGCCACCCTGTCTGTAGTTCTCAGCAGGCATGCAATTTAAACACTGGGGAGTTTAGGTACTCTTTGTAACACTGTGCATTCTCCTCCAAAGAGCTTAGAAGTGCAAAGCCAGTGAATGTAACCTGTCTTCTGTTAATACTGCACTTTGGTGTGCTTCAATTGCATTTTACTTTTCTTCCCTTGTTTTCTCTTGAAAAAAAAATGAAGAAGTAAATCCCTGTGAATATATGAAAGCTTTTTCATAGACAAATAGACCCATGAATAACAAAGGTTTGAAGTAAATTTCTAAAAATGTATCCTGCCAGAATTTGCCAGAAAACACTTCAAAGTGAGGCAAAATTACTCTTTACATGCTGTTCAGAAACAGATACTAAAAAGTAAAAACTCCTTCAAAACTCCTGTTTCTCTGCAGAGGCAGTTGAAAATGAGGAAATTGTGTTATCTAGTGAAGAAGAAATTAGCAACAATTGTCATTGAATATTTACCATGTTGTCATTAGAAAATACAATGGAGTTGTTTCTGTTAAATGTATTAATCTTACTGTTTTCAGTACACACAGGTATTGTAGAGACCCACATATTATTTCTTTGTTGGGAAACCATAACAAAGCCATAACTATTTTCTTATTTGTTTCTTCTTTTCTTAGGAGGGAAAATACCATGAAATGTGAGATTCTAAAGTAAATTTCACTTATTTGGAGATAGCTCTTTAATTTTTAATATGACTTACAGTAAATCTTTTTAATCAGTCTATAAATGTCTAAATAAAGACACTGTCCCACTAGAGTTTGCTAGCCAAAATGTAATTATAATTACCATATTTCATTTTTTCAGTTTGCTTATTCAGTGTCCATTGATTTCAGACTGAGCCATCACCTCTGGACAATTTCTCTGTGCTTAGCTAAGAATAAATTGAGGTTTTCTTGGGATAGATCAGCAGCAAAGGAATCAGTGAGATCTGCTTGAGCTGGAGTTTGCAAGTGAGAAATGCTATTGATGCTGGTTGCTTATTATTAGAATATTTTTCTATCCCATGTATTATATTAACAGCATGGGTTAGATGCAAGGATTCTGAGTTAAGTTCTAGGATGCACAGAATTTCAGGCTTCTAGACAACTGGGCTTCTGCTTCAAAAGATGAAGACATGATGTACTGTATTTGGTGATAACCGTAAGCAGCAAACATGTGGTAGTTAACTCAACTTTTCTTTAGAAAATTGAGGTAGATTAGATTTCTGTTTTGCCTTTTCCGAGCACTTTCAGATTTGTGCTGGTTTTTTTCAAATTTGCTTTTTTTTCAAAAAGTCCATATTATTATTTACATTGACCTTTCATTTATTTTTGAAGCAGATATACTTGTGTTGTTTGCCGTATGCCAGATTCCAGAACAAAGATTCAACTATCACAAAACAGTGATGTGTTTATAGTTATATTAGCAGCACAATTTATCATCCTGCAAAAAGAGGAAAATTGCTAACCTTCAGCAAGGCAGCAGGAAGATTGCAACCATATATGCCACCATAAATACCACCATAAAACAAATCAGTAAGTCTTTTTCATAATTAAAAACAAGAGCAGGAAACTGAATTCTAGTATAGTCCAGATGTTAGTGTTAGAGAATTATTAGATAAAGGCCTGTTCAGTTTTTAAAAATTGAAGAAAATTAGCAATGTTGTCAAAAATAACAAGATATCAAAACCTTGATTGAACTTTTATATGCTTTTTTAATTAAGAAAGAATAAAATCCTAATTTGATTTCAAATGAAATAGTCAAGGATGGAAATCCAGTGCATGGATGGAAATCCAGTACAAATTTCAATTGGTAGGTCTGTCCATGAGCATCACCAGATTCTTGTGGAAACATAGGACACACAAAAATAGCTGCAACACAGAGCTCTAAATCTATATCTATTCATGAACCTTCCTTTTTACAGAAACCTTAAAGCCTACTAGGCTATTTCCTGGTCTCGAATGCTGCTGACTGACTTCCAGCTGTAGTCAGTCACAATTGGCTATGTAGCTTAGACATCCTCTTAAATCTGGGATTTTACAAAATAATTTCAATCAGGATATTTACCCAGCTAATCTTCATTCCTAAGTAATTTCTTGTGTATAAAATTTCTTAGAATTTTCACTTGCAAGCAGGATTCTCCAACCTCTTCTGACTACCTCTGTGATGATCCATTATAAGAAGGGGTGACTACTTTCTAAAATGGGACTTCCTACCTGAATTGAGCAACTCTAACTCATGATTAGAAGGTGCTAGCAATCCTGCTTATGCACTGACACTTCTTGCAGTCAACAGACAAGGGGGGAGAGGAAAAGAACAGCTTGAAGCACCCATATTCTGCTCTCACTGACATGAACATGCCTTTGAGTGATGTGCAGGAAGGCAATTTTAATATATGATGCTCAAATAACGTCACTAACATATGCTGTGCCAGCAGCAAATAGATTGTAGCAGAGCCTCTTTCATCTTTCTTCCATCCCGACATTACAGATGACAATTTTTAAATGTTGAACACTGGCACAAATCTAGATAAATCATACACAGAGTCACAGAAAGCAACCACAGCACACAAAACTCATCATGTCTGCAACGGTGAGCACATCCCACTCCCGTGCGGATTCACTTCTGACAACAGTGTTATCTCTGCTTCACGTATGCGATTTATCTGGATACACACAGCAAAAATTTTGCTGCAGGCCAGCAGTCTGAGTTGCCAGGGATTGGGAAAAGCAACCTGTTCTCATAAAAACAGATGAGAAGCTTCATCCTGTTTTACAAAGCCTCATGGTAGTTGCATTTGATACCGGACAGAGAGCATCTCTGTGATCACTTCAGTTTTTCTTTAGCATAGGGGATTCTCCATGGGATTTCCCCCAGAAGATTTTTGTATTCAATGGACTAAAGATGTAGTGTTGTGCCTCAGTTGTCATCTCCATATCTAATGGAGAGAATAGCAGTTTGATGTGATTGTTACTGTCTCTTGCAGAAATGTGCAATACAAAAGTTTATCTGTTAAAAAATTGCAGGAAAAGTAATCAAACATAAAACTATCCGAAAACAAAACAAAAAATTCAAACTTCAGAAAACGGAAGCATTTTTGTAGATTCTGGTCTTCACCATCATTGTTACTATGCCTTTTGCAGCCACAAAGAAGAGCTTGAAATATTGTGATAAGCTATTGATCTGTGGTTTTCCATTTCAGCTTAAAAATTAAAATATTTTCATTATCATTACTTCCATTCAGGCAAGTAATCCTTATGCTGGGATAATTTGGCTTCTCTCTTTCTAAACTTGCTTGAGCTGGGGCCCAGAGCATAATATCTGGGGGTTGTTATGCCCATCTGGGAAACTTCTCCCACTCTACCTCAGCATGGGGTTAATGAAACACAAAGAAATTTAAAGGAGGGTGAGAAGTCAATATAATTCTCTTTCCTACTCAGGAATTAAATAATTTTAAAAATCCAATGGTGAACTAAGCTGATGAGTTTCACTGCTCCCACTCCCTGAGGAGCATGTGCAGCCCATTCCTTGGATGCCTCTCAACAACCTGGAGGTTTCTTCCATTAGCCTGGCAAATGCATCTCCCCTTTCTAGCCAGTTGGCAGCTTGTTCTATCTCTGCCTGTAACACATTTGAGCTGGAGTTATTCCATCCACCCGCACAGAAAAATGGAAGGGGAAAAGAGAAGGTTCTCACTCAGTCATTCAAGAGCCACTATGTCCAGCTTTCTTAATAGAGAAACAGATGCCTGAGATGTGGGAGAGAGAGGCTTTTAAATGGTTTGTTGCTTTGCAGCAATCTCATCTACTAGCATGATTGTTCAGCCTCCTCCTGTGGCTGAAAGCAGTGAGGAGGTAGATGATGGTTTGATTCTTTCTCATAACTTTGATTTTTTTTTAATTCTCTAACTACTTATTATCTTTACAATTTTTAAAAAAAGTCCAAACCCCAGAAATTCCTGACAGCCATCAGTTTGTGTCCCTAATTGCTTGCTTCCCCTTCTGAAACTTTCTTACTATAATTACATTCTTCTGACATTAAATTTTGCAATTACTTATATTTCTTCTCATGGCATTAATAAGTATTGGCTGTATATTCTGAATACAATTATAATTTACTATTTTCAAATTATGCAGTCTCACCTGTCTTAGTGAAGTGTGGAACAAAAGATGATTTTCTAGAGCTCATGCAACTCTTCAGGCCAAAGGTTTTCTCTCATGCATACCTGTGAAATCTCATTAACAAGACTGCCACATCTTCTGATTCTGTGGTTCTCTCCATCAAGGGAGTTTTAGAGACTTATTTTTCAAGAAACCTTCCCACATCACCTCTAGGAAAATAATAAGACATCAGTCACCCTCTGAAAATTCAGTCTGTTGAACTGCATTAATTTTTTTGAAGGCTGATATATTGATCAGGATTCATTGACTTGGGGAAGAAAATAAATTATTCAGGATCTTTAGAACTAACACTAAAAACCTACTCAAAACAAACAACCAACCTCTTTCCCCACCTATTTTTCTGTCCCTCAGCTAAAACACCATGCAAATAAAAATGTGTTGAAAAAAAAAGCTCAAGAAGAGAATCTAAATTGTAACAATTTTAGGAAAGAAAATTAAGGCTACTTAGGAAATCATAGTTTCTTAGCTCCAGTTAACGTGAAATAACTGCATGTACTTGGGTTTGTTCTCTGTCTGACAGTTAAAATGAAAGACTGATGGTAACAAGGGAGTCAGAAAGTAATTTGGCCCCCCACCACTTATGGACTATACCTGTTGGAGAATTTCCAGGTAATGCTTAGTAATCTCTCAATCAAATAAAAAGCTATGCCACCTCAGAGAAACATTAAGTGGGAAATTAATTTGCGTATTACTATAAGAAAAAGCTGCACATAACCACTAGCATAAAAAGCAGATTTTATCTTTTTTTTATTATTTTTAATGGAAATTCTTCAATGCTAATAAAATATAAGCATTCAATAGTAAAATTTTAAACCAATCTTTCATTTGTTGATTTGAATTACAGTAGCTTCATAATTATCTTTATAATTTACGCCTTCTTAACAGTTCCTTTCATTGTGATTTTATCTGAAAGAGGAAATTCATAAGACTATTCATATAGTCACACTCAGCCTCAAATCTGAAAATCTGTTCCACAGTCACTGAAATCCAGAGAAGAATGATTCAAAGAAGCTGCTTTGTGAATGAAATACTACTTATTCATACTTCCCAGACAGACAGGAACATTCTGGTGTGGCACAGCCACGACGGACTGCCTTTAATGTCCGTGAGAAATATGTTATGGAATGACATCTTACAAACTTCATGGCATTGCATTATTAGTTGAGCAGAAAGAAAAATGTACAGAACATTTTTTACAGTACATGGAAATGGTTTCCAAAAAGAAGAGTATTGTTTGAGTCAGCAGATTGCTTACCTGCTACCATTCTAGAATTCTGCTCCTAAGTTTCATCACTTTCTCACTTCCACCAGCAGAAATTTAAATTGGAAAATTTAATAAGGGGATGGAAATACCTGTTGTGTTCTAGTTTATAATCTCTGTTACTCTGAATATGCACTTGTTTAAACATGCATTGCATATTAGCTCTTTTTTTTCCTCCCTTCTTTTGCACATATATTTGACTCTGATTTTCTTGAATTTATAACTGTTAGCCTGGAGAGCACTGCAAGATCTTTACATGTTTCAAGGTTACTGACATCGTATCTCCATTCATCTTAATATGTTCCCTTTACAGTATGCCTTCCCTGAAAGCCTGACTCACACTTTGTGCAAAATAAGCATTTCCCTGGCAATACAGATGTAACTGGTCTGTACTACTCAGGAACTTTTCTTCCACTCATATTTTTTAAAATTAAGCGCAAATCTGTAACTGGAACACAAATCATTTCACAAGGAGGCAAAAGAACTTACGCATATGAGGCTTGCTGTAAAACTATGAAATCCCTCCAGACACTGAGATTTCTCTTGTTGCTGATAAGCTTAGGTGGACATTAATTTTTGCACATGAAAATTGGTATGTCTGTGTATTTACGGAAATCCACAGCTTTGATTAGCCAGAGGCTAAGCTTAATGATCACAGCGTGGATCCAGAGTCCTCATTTCGTGCAGTCCTAGGGTATTATTTTTGATTTGAACCATTATAATTTCTTTTGATGGGGACATAAACATAAAATTTGGCAGGTATTTCCTCTTAGTCTCAATTTGAAAACAGATTGAACAGATAGCAAACTGCAAACAGTCTCCCAAACTGCAACTCTCTGTGTTAAAAAGTCTCTTTGAGATCAGATGATCTAATTAATTCAGGAAAAAACTAACTCACATCCAGGTAACATAACAGCAGCATATCTAGGAATCTGAGTTTAAGCCATTTAAGTTATATTTGCATTCTCTATCATGAATATGATAGCTCTTTTTTACCACTCCTGTGCAATAAAGCATTCTAACGCTGCTCTTGAACAGGTCTCAGTTACTGGAAAAGTTGCAGTATGAGGGCATCAGGAGCTCTTGTGAGAAAATAACTGCTTAACTGTCTTCTATGATTAGGAGTTGTGGGGCAGAAAGATAATTTTCATCCTCTTTTGCATCGCCTTGAGGACATTGCAATTACTTACAGAAGAACAACACAGCTCTGTGCTCTTCGGGCAAACCTGGCAATGTGTAATGGACAGCAGCAAACAAAAGCAACAAATAAGCAAACAAAGAGCTCTGTGAGACACTCTCTGTTAAAAAGATAAAAGGAAGGGGTGGAAAGGAACAGGCATTAAGGAACTGTGACTGTTGCTTACCAAAGAAAAACCATGTTGTTTTCTTGTGACTCATTTTATGAGAAATAAAGCAGAAAGAAAAGTAAACTGAACTTGGCAGTTCTCAGCACAGGACTTGTCTATAAAGTCTGTGCCTTAGGTATAGTTCTTCCTGAGCTTTGAGAAAAATGATACATTTATTTATTAATAATAAAAAACTAAGCAAAACCAGATTTTTTTTCCTATAGATTTTCCTTTCTTGAACTGTGTGGGAGAGTGTGCTGGTACATGGAGAGCCATGTGGAAGGCTGAGCACCATCATATTACACTCATTAAACAGTTCATGTTTTACTTGTTGGCATGCTGTGAAGCAACAAAAGAAATTACACATTATGGATTGGAATAATGGTATCTCTGGAATGGTTATTGGGGTATACAAGGCTTCCTAACAGGACAAGATGCCTCAGCACCTCTGCTTCAATTTTCAGTTTAATATATTCAGTATGCCTTTCCTCTGGAATTTTAAGTGCATCAAGTCTTTTGTCTAATTCAGCTCTTGCATTCTTCTTGTGCAAAAAATAAGCTGGAATTTTATTACAAGAGTTAAATCAGTTCCCATGTCACCTATGTTCTCCACTGCCTGGGCATTTCTCTGCATGTCCCCCCACCTGAGCTTGGTTGATTCTTGAGTTTCTGCCATGTTATATAGATTGCACAGGTGGTTTAATAGCATGACCTGAAATGAAAGGTTGAAGAGAGAGCATTGTTCCTTCAGCTACTAGCTGGGGATAGGATTTATTCACCTTGTTTCTCTTGTGTCTATTAATCTCATTAGAGTTCCAGTCTGGAACTCCTGCTATGGGAAAATGGTGTTTAGAAAAACTTCCTTATGAATTATTAATTATTAGCTAAACTCTCGTATCTCTTTTGTTTTTTATATTTTTAACAGACCTAATAGCACATAATAGGATGAGTTGCTAGCATTGTTATGCTTTACTAAACTCTTAAACAACAATTTCAGTTCTAGATTTTCCTTTTGGTATCCCTCATTAAGTTAACATTTCAGAATAAATCATAATGTAGCATTTCTAATTTCTGAAATTTTACATCTTTCTCAATAAGGGTATTTTTTCTTTGTTTTCAGCTTGTGACTGGAAAGTACAAGACTATGTACTTTTGATCTTGACTGCAGCTTTCTTATTTGCTTGTCAAAACTTGTGTTGTTTGTTTGTTTATAGTTGGATGTTTGTTTGTTTGTTTTAACTGGGAGGTACTAAACAATTTTATCACAATTCCATGCTGCATTTTGTTTGTTAATGTGTTGACAGTGGGGAGCTTCTGCATTACTCCCTCTACTGTGAATCCTCATTCACATAATTGGCATTTCTTGACAGTAAATCAAAACAATCTCTAATTTGTTGGCTTTTTTCCTTTAATATGATGCCAACCAAATGCACAGGGCCTAGTCAGTTTTCTGATGCATTTTTCATATCCCAGAAAAAATGTTTGTCTGCTGACATTTACCACCCATGCTCTGCTCTCACAAGGCAGGTTTCTGATGTCCTTGTACAGACTTACAATACAATTGAAATTTCTTTTGCTCAGTTCATAAATCCCAGAAATTCAGAGAGTCTCTAATACCACAACATTACTTGAAGAGAACATCTAAGACTTTATTTCTCTGATAAAGGAGCCTGAACCAGAATCTGCTTCGTTCAAACAATGGAAGATGACTTTTATCCTAAATACATTTAAAGGCAACTCTGAGTCCTGCAAAGCTGAAGAAATAATTCTGCATTGCTTGAAAACAAATTTATTATTTCCTGGCTGTAGTTAACTTGCTAGGAAAATTGTGACATCAATAGGGTCAGGATTTATTTTTAATGATAGATCTTGGTGTTTAAACTTCAGTATTCCCTTTTCTATCTTGTGTACTTAGCATGTCATATTTTCAAGATGCTTCAAAGTCTCACAAAAATTTATTCAAAAAATACAGACATGGTAGAAAATCTCAAGCTGGAAGTTGCAAACAAGTAGTAATGTTTGCTAAACTCAGCTTCTGCTCTGAATCTGTTTGCTCCAACTTTTAACTGCTTCAAACCAATCACTGTTACAGTAACCTTATTAGTCTTTTACAGAGGATAAAGTGACAAAGATAGGGATAGGGCAAAGAAAAAGGATTTCCATTATGCAATACAATCAGGAACACTGTGCTGGAATTCATTAACTCCATTGAGCGAGCAGCTGCATATTTTCAACATCCTGATGAGGCAGGGGGAAAAAAGGAGAGCAGTTGACTGACTGACTCTACAAATTGGAAAAACTAACAAAATACGTAGGGCCTCATTTTCTTACTCAGGCATTGGATTATGCTGTTCCCCTTTTAGAAATGCTGGTTTCCTTGTGTTTCTGTTTAAATATAATATTGTACCTTCATTATAAATAAAAATATTATTGGAATGGTATATTCCAAGGAGTACAGCTTACACTATTGTTTCTGAAAGTTAAATAACTGAAGTATTGCTGAACACCTTTATTTTGTAAGTTTATAATTTTGGAGAGATCATTCAAGTTAGAAATCATCCTGGCAGTATTTGACGACTGATTGTTTTTATAAATCTATTTTATTTTACTTGGGTTTTTATCCTGCTTCCATCCTTTTTTTTTTTCTGTTCCAAATTTCTCTGTGCTTTATGTCTGACAAGTAAGCTTATAGCGCAGTGAAATTTTACTTGGACCTGTCTGATTTCTTGCAGCTGTGGAACCCGTTTCCTAATTCACACGACTGTTAGTAATTAAGGGTCAAGAGCTGGGTCTCACCCTCACTGTCTTCTTCTGACACGTGCTAACAGGGACTAGAAAAGTTATTTACAAGGTCTTATTGGGTTGTTCAAATGGAAATTCTGAAAACATCTGATCATAGATGTCTCCTACAGACAAATCCTCTACTGTTGGGCAATACTTTAGGTAATGATGCTTCCTCAGATTATGTTCAGTTCTATTCTCATTCCTCAAGGGATAGCATGGGTGAGGAATATGGATTGGAACAATGGCTTCTGAAAACTGGGGCAGCACAAAGATCCTGGGAACAGGTTTTCTCCTGCTGAGCAAAGGAAAACAGGTGCATGCTATTGTGGCCTAAGCTTCAGTGGGATTTTCCACTAACATCTTTATGAGCATCAGTGAGCCTCCATGGAGGGCTGGGTTTTGCCTCTTACCCAGGTACTGTGCTGCAGGAGATATGCAGGGAGCACTCAGGATCTCTGTTTCTGGTAAGTGACAGAAGAAGCTTTAATCCACAATTTAAGCCTGGTTAACAGCCCAACTAGTCAGGGCTTTCTGTAACTTGTCAAAATATTTGCAAAGAAAGGTTGGCATGCTATAATTGATTTCCAAAGTTATTTTTTAAAATTTAAGGTCAAACATGCTATGCTGCTATGGCATAAGACAGATGGTTTTCCTCATCAGTTATTGGCTGGTGAAAAACAAATAAAGGACAGAAACAATCTTAGTCATGAGATCATCCATAGAAATCTGCATTGGGACCTCTGCTCTTCAAGTTTAAATCAGTCACAGAGGCTATTGACCATGAAGTGAAACAGGAATATTTCAAAGCACTAAATGAATTAGTGATAAAATCAAGTGCGAATTGGCTGCATGTGGAGAAAAAAATCTCTTATGAAATGTATACAGTTATGGCTCTGAATAATGTATTGATATTTAAGAAGGGGATTTGGAACTCCTGGATAGTTCTCTGAAAATGTCCATCAATATAAATTTGTAGTCAAAAGAAATGGATGTTGAGACTTACTAGGAAAAACAGTTGACAAAAAAGTAACTCTAAATCCTTTATATACTGCTAATGATAAACCCTGTGAAAGTTTAGTATCTCCTAAAGTTCATTTTAAAAGAGCTAATTTGAGGTAGGAAAAATACAGGAAAAAAGCAAAGGATATCCAAAAGAGAAAATTATATTGACTTAGAAAAAACCATATATATTTGATTCTTCACTTTGGAAAAAGCATGAAGAGAGATATGAATAATATGGAGAAAGTGAAGAGAGAGTAGCTCCACAGTTCCCCTTAAGATTGAAACTGGCAGGCACCTCACTAAATTATCAGATATTTAATTATAAATAAGCAAAAGAGAAGGGTTTTTCATCCTCCATCACTCAGCTACACAGCAGAACAGTGTTATAATGTGTAAAAAGAAAAGTTTAAGAAAACCCACATAACTAGCCAAACTCAAAAAGCACAGATCCAGCAACTGTTCCTTTGTTGTTTTGCAGGTTGTGTTCTTCCACAGTTACATCCTCAGAAGTGTTCAGCCTAGTTTTTGCCCAAAGGAGATTATAGTCTCCACTGAAATGTTTATTCTGTGCCACAAATCTGTCAAAGACCGTATTTGCTGCTTTGAGAAATCAATTTCATACATAAATTTTAAAAAGTTTCTCTTGCAGAAAACAAATGCACAAGAGCATTCTCTTCAGGCTAAGTTTAAATCTTACTTTTAATGGGTCCTAAAGCCCTTAAGAAAGATTCATCTGCTGTTTCTTCACTCCAGAATGTCGTGAATGTTAATTGGCTTCTTGGTGGATGTCAGCCTGGCACCACTGAAGTGTCATATGTAGTTTTCATTCATTTTATAGCAAATTATGCATACAAGCACTTGCCTTACATTAAAGAGACTAAGGTTGCAATGTTGATTATTTAAAATTTGCCAGAATGAGTGCTCTTTGCATTCACTGGTCCCACACATCATAATGAAGCCTAGTTTATATGCTGACAATTTTCCACGGAATTCTGTTGCAAGGGCTGTGATATAAAATTCTTTAGGATTGAAAAACATAAAAGAATTAAAAACCCCAATGTATGGACAGCAGATGTCATCATGTGGTGTTTTCAGGATAAGTCACTAGCACTGCTGTCTTCAAATTCCTTCTCTTCCCGGCCAAACACTTGGGACTTAAATGCTGCCTTGGTGCCCATTCTTTGTCAGTACTATCTCAGGGAAATTTAATATGGAATTATAATTGTAGGGAAATAATTTCAGCTCCTAAATACTAAGAAGCAGCTGTTGAAGTCTGGTTTTCAAAATAAAAACATCAGAGTAAACTGTCATGAAATAGCAGAAGACACATCCCCAACACCAAGATGATACCAAGCTAAATTTTATCTGCCACTTGAAATGCAAGTTTGGTCAGAATTATATTTTAAATTTTAAGACTGGAAAAACAGCTGGTTTTCTATCACAAATATACATTCATCATAAAAACATTCACCCTTAGCACTGCAAAACTTGGCAGTGTTCCATGAAGAAAAATTTTGGATGACTGCACTAATTTTATCTAGTAATATATGCAAATGTATACAGCCAGTAATAACTAAAAAACAGGAAGGTAAACAGTTTACTCATTGACTTGACAGATTCCAACATAAAGAAGTTATACAACAGCATAATATTTTGAAATACATTTACTGTTCTTTATATGGAAGTTACTAGGAAATCAATGAGACAAAAATAATGAAGAGATGCTGGTTTGTTTTATGTTATCATGTTAATTATGACAGAATATTTATTTATTATAAAATCATATTTTACTTCATATGGACACAAATATTCTTATGGTGGTTATGTTATACTGGTTTTTTATTTGAACAGTGGAGGAGGTACATTTTTTCAAATACTCATTCATGGTCCTTTCTGTTGCTCCTGAAGAAGCTCCAAAGAAACACAGATATTTAAAATAGTTGTTATGAAAAGGAATATAACTGAATACAATTGACTAAAATATTTACTTGTGATATTTTGCAATGCTCTTCAGGCAAACTTTTGCCTGCACTATCATATGAATAAGTAAAATAAGATGAAATGTTTGTTTGTGCTTATATGCCAACCTACAAGAAATCCCAAGGAATTACTTTTCCTTGAGAAAGCAATATACACTACACATAGTAAGAAATTATTCCATTTCTTAGAAAATGCCCTCAAGTGGAGGAATGGATGGTTTATAAACATGAATGATTATTTTTTTCCTACACAGATATTGTAACTTCATTTTATTGAAAATGTTAGTGAGGCTCTCCATGGTGACACCACAAGCTCTGTTAAAGTTGTTTACAGCATCATGATGAAAGCTGAAACGATGAAGGACAAAATAGTTATATGGCTGCCTATACCTGGAGGATAAGCAAGAATAAGAACAGCTGTGACTGATTTTTTTTTTAATTTTTTTTTATTTTTGCTGTATTTAATTGCCTTTTTTTTTTTTTTCCTGGCAAACATTACATTCATTTTGCAGAAGCAAAAGCTCTCCAGCTGCCTTTAGACATTGCTGCTGAAGAATGTGGCCAGTGCTCTGGGTCTGTACTGCCCCGTGAGTGGTGGCAAGTGCCCTGCAGGGGTGGCTGCAGCAATGACAGCAGAGGAACTGGCAGTGCAGAGGCAAAGCCTTCTGACCTGCTGCACCGGCTGCCCAGAAAAAAATATGATTGTAAATTATGGAGTAATGCAACAGACATTTTAGAGGGATGGCCTGTAGGCTATAGGAGTGCTATTGGTGGGTATAAATAAAAAGACAGGAAAAGTGGTGGGGATTAACTGGGATCTTTTGGAAAGTATGGGAGAAGGGCATGATGTAGATACTATCTACAAGGAAATGGCTGGATATTGTCCTGAATTTGAAAATGAGAGTTCATTTTCTTCCCATAGCTGATATAGTACTGAGTTTTGGATTTATGAACAAAGATAACTATGAGAATACACTGATGTTTTAGTTGTTACTAAGTGGTGTTTACACTGAGACAAGGAGTTTTCAGCTTCTCATGCTGCCCTGACAGCAAGAAGGCTGGAATTACACAAGAAGCTGGAAGGAGACAGAGCCAAAGGGGTCTTTTATGACCCCTGTCTGTATGACATCATGCTTAGCACATAAACTAGGGAGAAAGTGTCTGGCAAGGGGGGCTGCTCCTCAGGGATAGGTTGGGCATCACTCACTTGATGATAAGCACTCGGTTTTCATTTGCATTGCTTGTTTTTCTTGAGTTTTGACTTTCTCTTTGTTATTTCCCCTTTTAATAATTATTATTCTTGTTATTATTGTTATCATTACCTTTTTATCTCAACCTAGAAGTTTGCATTTTAATCTTTCTTCTTCTCACCCATTCCACTGTGCAGGAATGAGTAAGCAGCTGTGCAGACCTTGGTGGCCAGCTGGGGTTACACTGTGACACTGTTAAACTGTGTTAGCTGCACTCTAATACTTGTCTTGCATCCTTGTTAGAAATACCATCAGTCTCCAAATACCTTTAGAGAAAATGCGCTCACTTCCCTCAAACTTTCAGATGAGACAGAAAAAAACCCCCTATTCCATGATTACTTTTCCTATTAAATGGTATTTAGGGGTTGTCCATTTCTTTGCAGGGGATATGCAGGCAGCAGTGAAAAGGTTTTCAACTAT
This sequence comes from Zonotrichia albicollis, assembly GCF_047830755.1. NCBI lineage: Eukaryota > Metazoa > Chordata > Aves > Passeriformes > Passerellidae > Zonotrichia > Zonotrichia albicollis. The sequence continues at coordinate 35,837,387 of NC_133824.1, forward strand.
GCACACATTTATTAGGAAAAGCTTTATTTTTCACATTGTACTACATCATTATATGTCTGTAAACAGAAATACTAAGATCTGAAGAGGTCATTTGTCAAACTAAGGAGCTCTTATGTTAGCAGTGTGATGAAGAGAGGCAAAGTGCCATCTAGTGAAAGCAATAATTTAACACAAAGAAAAGGTTAAGATCTTACTGAAGATTAGTTTGACAGTGTCAATTCCTAGATGTGGGTGAATATAGCCAGTGTTTTATTAACATAATATCATAATTTATGCAGCAAAGCAATTATTGCAATTACTCAAATCTATGAGTAATCCATGAATTTTTGCAGCTTTTTTTAAGAAAAAAACCCAAACATATTAAATTCCTTTTATGTGTACAAAGTGAAGCATGGCTAAGTTGTGCCAGAAGTGCTGTGATTATCCTGTAAGAGATTTTCCTTTTGAGACACCAACAGTCCAGTACAATGTAAGCACTTCACAGGACTGAAATGCTGAGGTCAATAAGCACAAGCATTTTATGAAATTATATTGGGAACTTCTACCTCTCTCTCCTCTACCCACTCCTGAGTTTATTTGGTTTGATAAACAGATTATTCAACACAAATTGCACAGTGAGATTGCTCTGAAATAATTACTGTTCTGGATAATTGCATTTACAGCATTTCCCCATAAATAATAAATAAATATAAGTAAATGTAACTATAAATATATTTCTTTTTAAATGACCTTGTAAGTATTAATAAGTAAACAAAACTTTTTTTTAAGAAATAGAGGAAAATATCCACTGAGTCAATATGAAGAAATTTGAGCTAATTAAAATATCGGATTACCTTTTAATTTTCAAACACCAAAGATTGACAAAAGTTTTCCTCAGATTACTGAGATCCAATACACAAAGTATATTTAATCTAAGGATTTTCGTACCTGCTTTTGTGGAAATACTATTTTCAGGGAAAATGGAGAAAATGGAAGGAAAATATTACACTTGTGTCCTCGTTCTGTAATTCATGCTAAATTGCTGATTGTTTTACAATATTTAACTACTTTATATCAGCACAGCTTCTGATTCTAGTGCCTCTCTCTGGTCCTGCAACTATTAAAAAAACCAAAACACTTCAGCATCATAGCCTGAGTGTTGTGACTATCACTTAATTGGATAAGTGAAACAGGCTGTGGAAATACAATCATGGTTTTGTTATTGTATCCTATTCAATGCTAAACACCCTGCTAGCAGTCCACACTACTTGTAACCAGAATGATTGATACACCTATTTTGTAAATACACATGTAAAATTACCAGCAGCAGAGTCAACATGGCAAAACTTGCTTGCACACAAACTCCTTTGCAAACCCTCCTACCAGTTGTCCTTATTGAGATTTCAGAACTGAGCCTGCCTGAGCCTCAGAGTTAAACTACTGGTATTTCTCATCTCTGAAGACATATTTGATAGCTATATCCTATAGATATAGAGAGAAGGAATTGGAAAAAAAAGGATCCTTTTTGCCCGTTCATGCAAAAGATTAAAGATTTTGATGGTACCTTAATTATAGAACATTGTCACATTTTGTTTAATTTCCCTGGATCATTATTCTGTATCAAACATACTGCTGCATTATTTAGATTATAATGTCCTTCTTTGAACTAGCCTGTTATTTACTAGTGTTACTTCCCATTCTCATGATAAACTTGCTTTACCTAACCAAGTTACTTTACTGCTAATTTGGTCTCCCTTAATTTCTACAAGGAAAGGGTTTATAAATGCTACATAAATCTTTAGTACAACCAACTACTATGCTTTTACTTTCTTGGTAAAAAGGAATAACTCCCTGTTTATAAGTATTTAGGATTCACAGCACTAGGGCTTAAAAGAAGCTGAAAAGCAGAGGAGGTGCTGTAAGTAAATAGTTGCTAAACCCACATGAGAAGGGATTTGATATGGTTCTGTGCATGGGAATAGGTAATAGTAAAATTAAAGGCAGAACATTAACAAAACAAACAAAAAAAGCCTTGTGCAGAGCATAGCAAGGTGAAACAATCCCATTTCTACTGTTTCTAGGATGTATCCTGGTAATGCATCCCAGGACATTTGTGTCCCCTAGTCTGTTGGAGCAACGATACAGGAACAGTTCCAAGCCTGTTAGTTCATTTATTAATTTATTCTACCTGCCATCCAAGGACAAAAAAAAACAGAACCTGACACTTTGGGGTTAGCTGATTTATTTAAATTCTTCCCTACTTAGATCTTTGTTTTATTTTATTTTTAGTTCCCTCTTAGCATTATATTTGAATAAGAAGTTCCAAGTATGCTTAATCATTGAAAAGTTCCTGACAGTTTCTCTAAAAGCAGTAACATTTTCTTTTATTGTAGCTTATGTTGCAGAAAGAGTAGACTTAGAAGTAATAAATATTGACACTCATGGAGAAGACTGAGGATTAATTTCCTTGAATGATTTCTAAATATGCTGAGGAGTTTCAATACATAACACTAATCTCTCAGTGTTTGCTACAATACAGCTGGTAGTAAATCTTCTTAGTTATGTGGCACATGTTGCTAATTAAATAGTTCTGTCCTGCCCAAATTTCCTTTTAGGTGTTTGCCTAGGTTTCCTAATTTTCTGCTTACACATTCAATCAGTGATTTATCCCCTATTTCCCTTTTCTGATATACGTAAAAGTAAGTTGAGGCAGAAAAAAAAAAAAAAAATTGAGTATCGTCTGGTATGGAGAAGCAGTGGGGAAAGAAGGGCATACATCCCACCAACGGAGCCATCAAGGCCAAAAACTCAGACCCAATCTCTACTACAGCACATCACATAACTTTACATCAGGAAAGATGTAAAAAAGAGTCCTGCGTACTAAATATATATATATGCATATATAATATATAAATATACATGTAACATATATAAATATGTCTCAGTTTGCCTGTGGGATCAGGATCTAATACCAAGCTATCACGAGTAAGAATACTCATGTCTTTCAGAGAGAAGTTTAAAATCCTAAGCTATTAAAATGGTATAACAGCTAGAAGCTAGTGTTGTAAATTTACTCTTCTTAAGCAATCTTCAGATCTGTGACTGTGTTTTAGGATGTCAGTAAAGCTATCTGGATTTAAAACCATGTCAGATGTAAAATGAGGAAACAATTTTAACCATGGTACATAATTTCACCACAAAGTCTTTGGAAAAACCCAACAAACAACACATCACAAGAAATAAACAGGTAAAATACCTAAAATTATATACAGAAAGGGGGTTTGTAATTATTTTACAAAAGTATATCTGCATAATCTATATTCTGAAAGAGATGGGCCCATATTTTCTACATCCAGTATCTTGGTAATAAAAAAAGTCAATGAATTCTTAATATTTATACACTTAATTTGAAAATGTATGTCTTCTGGAAGCAGGAAAGTAGTCAAAATATTAAATTGGAAAAGACAAGTCACTGCATGCTTTGTTGACTATATTTTAGAAAATAGTTCCTCTGGGTTTATTTCAGAGGTTTTTATTAAAATTATTGCAAAAATTAATGAGAACAATTGCAATTTAAAATAAAAATCTTTACCTTTCCTGCTGAGGAACCAGTTGGTAAGTTGTGCCAGGTCTCATCAGGAGCATTGGATTGCCAATGTAATGCAGAGTGACTGATGCAGGATGACAAGATATGCAAGCCAGTGACATACTAGTTGGGTAGGGAGTGGGGTGGGGGGACAAAAGAAGAAATATGACTTTGTCTCAGAAGACAAGACGTGGATGTTCATAGGCAGAATCCCAACTGATCTCAGTGGTTGTCTTCCTGCAGTTTCAGCAGGGAGCTATCCTTCCATTTATGGAGGTGGACCTTTCATTGTAGCCTGGGGTTGTACAGAGAAGGTACAGAAAAAAGTCTTACTTAAGAGAGCCCCACATAAATTTCATCAAATCCTGCTTCAAAGCTCACTTGAAAGTGCTTCAATGAGGCACCAGTCAGTGCTTAGACCTTGCAGAGGTTCTCTCCACAGGGGAAATTTGCATATTGTACAATCATGGTTTTACATTTTCCAGTATCTCATTTAAAAACACATTTTTTAACCAACAAGTATTCTTTAAAATTAGCACCCAGAGAGGCATAAATTAGCATCTGAATGACTTTACACAAGTCCAGAGAAACACACTTAAGCTTCAAAGGCATTTCATCATTTGCAGAAGGCTAGTTTCACACCATTGCTTATGGTCTAGTGAGTATCAGTGACTCAGAAACACAGAGCTGTTGAATGTGAACATGCAACAAGCAACCGTAATTTCATTTTCTTGGCAAATGAGCATTAAGCCTACTTAGTGCAATTTCAGTAATTCAAGATGAAGTGGAGACAAGGGGAGAGACAGTTAATGAGGAGTGTTGGTCCATCAGGATAATGATTCTCCTGTCAGTTATTCTGGGCATGATTCCTTAAGTTTCTAAGAATAACTCTACATTATATTTAATATGCCATTACAATGCATAAAAAAAGCAGTTATGTCACTTAGACACCAAGTTAAAAAAAATTACATTTGAGTTTTATGTAACCCAAAACAATGCAAGAAATACCTTTATCAGAGATGCACCTGCTCAGTTTATATGACAGTCAATGCTGTTGACAAAAACTTGCTTTTAGGGAATAAATTTTCCTTTACTACAGAATATTGTGCTGCTTTACACAACTTCGCAAAGCTCTTTAGCCTTCTGACTCCTGAGGAATAGATTTGTTTTTCTGTTTCCCACAACCCTGCAACATCTAAATTTGTCACAATAATTACTGAAAACATTGTCTAACACCAATACAATAATATCTATAATTGTTTCTATTTGAATGAAGTAAAGAAAACAAAGCCATAATAATAAAACTATGACATGACTGGGACCAAAACCACAGGGCAAGCAAAAACCCCATGGCTTTAACATTTTAGGGGAAAATTAACTTCAGCAGAAAACTCAGTAGTATAACTAAGCTAGCATTGCCTTCTTCCAATTGCCTCTTTAACTACTAAGAGTTTTCTCTATCAGATACATTTTGATGTGGGCATCCTATACAGCTGCAGTACCTACTTAAACTTTGAAAAGATGTCTTAGACCACCACAGCAGACACAGATTAAATTTTCCTTGGCATTAGTTATAAAGTGTTAAGGATTATTAGATAGCTCTGAAAATATTTGACAAGGTGATGGCTTAGGTCCTAATGTTTTCCCCTTATTCCAACCTAATTAAAAACATGCTTAGAAAACATTATTCATAGTAGCCTGAAATTCAGAGTAGTAAAATTACCTCCAACAAAAGTGTACAAGGAAAGCGGCTCGCAGTCTTGACCTGAGATATCCTGCAGATTTGTAATGAAGATTGTATCTACCAAAAGGATTGTGAACTCATACATAATAATCCATATTTGAAATCTGCTTGATTACAGTCCAACAGATAATTTGTAACGTATCAATTTGGTGGTGCTTTTCTGATTTGCCTGTTTGTTTGTAATGGATCTTTAGGGGTTTGCATGCTTGCTGTTTCTTTCCAATCAATATCTGGATATTTGTCAAAGGTATTTTACTTCAGTATGAATATGTGATGACTGACTTCAAGCTAATTTTCTTCTACCATCCTGTTTCACTTCTAAGAAGCATCTTTTTTACCTTTTTTGCTATCAGCAAAATAATTTGCTAGAATTATTTCACAAAAACGTATTATGACTGGCAGGACAATATCAAGGCAAATGTAAGTACATTCATATAAATGAAAAGAATGTTAAGGCAATAAAAATAAGTAGTGCGATTGAATACTTGTCAAAAGTCTGAAATACTGCAGGTGTTTTTCTAAACAATGGGGAGACATGATTTTTTAAAATAAAAAAGTGAGTCTTCAATTTTTCTTCTAACTGTTGTGACAAAATGCAATAATGTCAATTCACAGCAGTACAGTTTGTCAAACGTTAAAATAAAGTAAAAACTCAAGTTCACAATGTATATTAAAGAAAATATTTTTACTTGAATAATAACAAGCACGAATAACAGGAATTCATGACACCCCAAATGCATCTGTCCCTCTCTTTTGCTGCAAATTTTGAGTGATTGAGCCCGAATTTTATAAATGCTGCTTAAACTATATTTGCCCATGGCATGCATAGTCATTGCTTTAACGGGAAAAATACATGCCCTTTCTGTAAGGCAAAGGATCCTTGCTGCTCCAGCATTAGCAGGCATCATTAGAACACTGCTAGCTACAGCTGAATAAGCTTTGGCTCTGCTATGTCATCTATATTCAAGCCATTAAAAATAACATTGTAAGCTGTTATGTAGTTGTCATATCAGGAGGAAGTCTTATTCTGATTTAATTAAATTTTTCTGGCAACCGATAAAGACAGGGAGTGGAAATAATTAAGCCCATATAGGTTATTCTTTTCATTATTCAAGGAGAAAATCTCTAAAGTTTTATCCTTCACTGGGCTTTTTTAGGAAATTTCTCAGGTCCTTGCCATTTATTAATGTGTTGATTCATTTTAGCAGGACTGATATCTCTAGGGGATCATAATTCATTTCTCTTGAAGCCCCAACATGCAGAAGCTGTTTCAGAGAATTCTCCCCAAATAGTTACAGATGAACTATCACCTGACATCAGTGTGATTTATTTAAAGTTGAAGACAGCTGCAATGAAATTTGATTAAATGGCTTTGCCACTACCCAGGCAGATCTAGCTCTGGAAGGCTTTCACCCAGAAATGCTATGAATAGGCTGCTCGAGAGTACCCAAGGCCAGATAAAAGAACTTGGAATTCCAGCACCCTATTTTAAGGCAGACACAGCAAAAATGGAGACCAGAAAACTCTGTTAAGCCTTTCTGTGCTGCATAGAGGGTTCAACACCATCACATGGAATTCAGAGCAGCACAAGGAGCAGCAGATGCCCTCAGTCAGTTCTGTACATATCAGCTCACTGAGAAATGCTGCCTTAAATCCTAGCTGCACTCAGCTATAGAAAAAATTGAATTACCCACTCTTGGGATTCACTTCCTCCACCCACTGGAGCAGGAAAGAAAATTCAGTCCCCAAACACTCATGAAGGTAGAGGCTCAGATATTTCCTCTTTATTAAAAGTTTATTGCTAAACCACAGTAATGAAATTGGAAAACAATCTGGTTTGTTGGGTCTTCTTGGTCTCTGCATGTTGGAATTTACACTCATTTTCTTCACTTTCACGCCTAGTTATATGAAAAAAACCCCAGTCTGTCCTGGGTTTGTTTATTTTTATATATGAAATAATGTTGCTACACTGCAGCAAACTTGCTGCAAAACTCCAGGGAGAGGCAGAGGGTTGATTGCAAAACCAAGGCAGGGGTGCTCACCTGCTTACTCTGGGAACTACAAAATGCACATTTCAGATGATGCCTGGCCTCCAGGCAAGAGATGCCCTCAGGGGACTTTGCCATGACCTTATGCAATGGACTGGGTGACAGAGGACACCAGTTCTGCAGTTCTGGTTATGGATTCTTTCAGAGGTTAATAGCATGTGGGATTCGGATGTGGTTTACACCACCGTGCAGTCCACAGGGATTTGAATCCACCATTGTATCCTACAAGGGTGAGTTGTTAGGAATTACCCAATGTCCTGTCTGATGCACTGGGTGTCCTAAGAACAAGAAGAGTGCCACCAGCACACAAAAATGCTACAGCTCTTCATCTCCTTTGATGCGATATTTCTACACCCTGCCAGTCCTGCTTGTTCCCTGGCACACAAATCCTAACATTCCAGTTACTATTTCCTACAGTTGCAGGGATATATAGAAGGAAGGAAGGTGGGGCAAGGCATAAAAGGCAAGACTCTTGTCCTCTGCACTATGATTGTTTGATGAAAAATTAAATTAAAAAAACAGTGATCAGGTCCACAGCCTAGCAGCCAGCTCCTCACTTTCCTGAGTTTTGCTCTCAGGACTGTGTAGTTTAAATTTAAGACAGAAAATAATGGACCAATTGCTTGCACCTACTTGACACTGCACAAAATGGATATGATGGCTATTAATTTATGGCTTTGTGAAAACAGGTAATATCATGTGAGATGTCACTGCAAAACACCTGTTCCAGACCAAATGAGAAAGGTTCAGCATTATATAAATTGACAAGGGCCTACATTAAATTTTATGCAAGCTACACAGCGTGAAGTCAGATTGCATCTCAGTTTTGATTTCAGGACCCCTTCCAGACTAATACTATCATATCCAGGAAGACATGTGACCTCCCATAATATGCCTTACTGCTGTATCATCCCAGAGCATCACTTCTATTTCATCTGTTTCCTCCCTTGGGTACACAGAGTATTAACATATTCCTGCTAAATATATGAAAGGGAATGCATTTCCACATCATAGCCTTGGTGTAGATGAAAATGAGCATTCCTTATTCCTCTGAGCTGTCAACAAGCTATTGTTCAAAATAATGTTTCTTATTCTGCCAAGAAAATACTTGGCTACTTTACAGAACTAAAAACTATGTGCCTTATATCAACTGGTTGACACAGAAGTGCTTGCTTCCTCTCTGTCTACCAAGACAGTTTCCAAATTGAAAGCTTTAACACAGCACTCAACACCCCTGAGTAGAGTCATTAGCAAAACAGGATCTGTGAGATGTTACAGCACTGAAGTAAAAGGTGAAAATAGGGAAATAATGACATTTTGTAGTTATGTACAGTTTCTCATATTCAGTGGTATTAAAATGTTTTATAAATTAGTACATGAAAGGTAGGCATGCTCAACTAAAAAAGCAAGCATAGCTGAAGGAACATTACATTTTGGCAAAACTATCATTCTTTTGAGAAGTTCATAGGAGTCCTTTAAGTTACTTCACTTTGAAGTCAGACTTACAGAGAAATACTTGTATTTCTTTTCTGTTTACAAATCATTCATTCTAAAAGATTATTTTATCAAGATATGTATTCCCAAATATTTACAAGGTATTGTTTTTCATTGCATTTTATCTGATGGAATATTTAATGTGAGCAGTGCCAATACAGTATCTTGCAAAAATTAATCTTACTGTGTATTTGAATAATTATTAGCTAGCATAGATCTCATTTTGAATAAATTATTTCAACCTCTAAAACCATAGAATTATGAATAAGGAATAATACCCTTCTTGACAGCTTATGATTTTTCTTTTAAATACCCTTGTTCCCAAAGTTTGAGTAAACATCTTTTATTTCTTCAAAGTGTAAATATTTATTTTATAATGTTTATTTTAAAACTGTGAAAGATTTATCTTCATTTGGAAGCACTTTTAAGGTATAATGGGTTGAAACAGAAATATCTGGAGGACTTTCTCTCCCACATTTTCTGCTACAAATAAAATTTATTTAGGTAATTACTGCCACTGTAACATGAGTGCAATAAATGATCCAGACCTTTCATTTACCTCAGTTGTTTTGCACACAGAGAACTGTTATGAAGCATGTTTAGAGTGATATTTTACATTAACGCATTTCCTCCACTTCTCCAAGAAACTTGGTTGATTATGTCTTTTCCTACATTACCTCTTCACAATATGCTTTGGGCCTATATTCTCCTGAAGTCACTGTTGGGGTTGGATTCAGACTCAAAGCTTTGCCTCCTGGCCAAAAGCCTGCCCGAAGGCTAAGGTTCTCTGACCCTGGGATCCTCCCCAATTTCCCTGTGCCAGGACAAGGCAGAGGGATAACCTTCACTTGTACAAGAGGCTGCCCTGAAGGATGTTCACCTTCAAAGCAGTGAAACAAGTTTTCCTCAGGCACTGTGTGCAGAGTTAAAATTATTCATTAGAACTCTCAGCTATGCTAGTCCAGCATTTTAACTGCTAATCCAGGTTAATAGCTCTCCTTGGTTTCAGAGAGGCAATAAATAAGAAGGTGGCATTTGAGAGGCATCACTAGAGAAAAACATCAGGCAGTGCATAACTTAAATTAAGTTTTTGTCATATACAAACTTGGTTTAATAAACTTTCAACTTGTCAAGATCACAGTTGAAAAACACTTTTAGGGTCCAGCACTCCAGTGCAACTAATACTCTTCTTGACATTTGAAGTATTATGTAAGGAGCTTCAGGTGTAAAATGCACTGTAGACAAAAGACTTTCTTGCCTCACAAAGAAACTCATAAAATGGTTGAATTGTCAGGGAAGTGACAGCCAGAAAGGGACAAGAATGCAAATGGATTTAGAGCTGTGGTAGCTCCTGAAGGACATGGGCATTATGTGACAGCCTGGAAACATCTCTGGACTTATGTTCTCCCCTCCATTAAGCTCCAGTCCTTGATTGCACCCTACAGACCACCAGGCTAGCAGAGAGCACGAGGCTTGAGCCAAGTTAAAAACTAAGCCAAAGGAGGAGGATACAATCTTATTTATTCCAGACCTGATCTACCCAGGTTTGTGTTTGGTGGACAGCTGGCAAAGCAGTGGCAGCTGCCAGCAGCTCCCTTAGCTGCCCGTATCAGTGTCACAGGCTGCAGGATCAACTTTTCTAAAGGTTGTTAATAATTACAGTAGGAAAAATGCATCCATTTTCCAAAATAGGAAGTGAAATACAAGCCACACTATGCTATCACCACTTAAAAGCACAGAACAGTTCTGATTGCCTTTGGACCTGGGCTGATTTTCAGGGTAAATTGATAAGTTAATGTGCTTGCATGACATTATGGTCAGCACAAACGTTTCATCAGAAGAAGCTTGTTAGAGTGGGGCCTTTCCTGTCACAGACAAAAGCAGGGGCACTACTGATTCAGCTGAGATTGGGACTGTCAAACACATTACTGGGAAAACCTGATGCAGTAAATTAGCCTTCATCCAAACCCAGCTCACACTCAAAGTACCTGCGTGAGATAACACTAGAAATTCTCATATCACTGACCACACAATCTTTTCTGATTCTTCTCAAAACTTCATCCTCTTTCATCATAGACACATTAATCCAATAATTGATCCAATAAATTGAAAGACAAAAGAAGAACTTATCTCCATTAACATATTTCAGTTCTAAACATAAATTTTTCCAATAAAAGAACTAAAATAAAGGTTACTGCCTGTGATACCATTCTAGTGGAGAACAACCTTCCTCACCCACCAACATCACTTTGTGCTACCATCTTATTGCAAAGCTCCCATACCTTCTCAGTGATTTCTCATGGACAGCTCCTTGCAACACTGACTCCTTCCTCACAGCACAGCCAACAAACTCCAACTCTCCTCTCACCCAGCTAACTCACTCTTTTCTAGCACTCATCTTCTTATTGGACACAGCTGTGGCCTATTAAGGGCAGGCCTACTCCTAATCTCTGGTGATTAGTACAGCTGCAACGCCTCAGGTGTGAGACTGCCTTCTGCACTATTTTCTTACGTTCTATCCCTCCACAACTTTACGATTGTAGTGGCAGAGTGGTGTGAATAAGGGGTGCTGGAGAACAATTAGCTTTTGAAGATCATACAAGTACCTGCTACATCTGACCACAGGAGCCTGTTCATTTCCTTCTCAGAGGGAGGCAGAAGACTAGGCCCCAAAATCATTTTATTAAAGTCAACCAGTGAAAAATACCTATTTTGACTCAGGCACATAAGAGCAGATTTAAATATAAGTGAGTTTCACAGGTAGAGAACAACTGTGTATTTTCATCCATCCCATCTTAACTAATTTCAAAAGGTTCTGTTTAGTGAAAAAAAAAATAAAATTCTGTTACCTTAAAGTTAAGACCACCCACAAAGTGGGATACTGTGGAGGGGGAACAAACAAAAACAGAGCTAAAACCCCAGAACAGTCTTGGACTGAAGGCCCAGAATTAGTTAAAATGGTGCATCAGGATCATGTACAGGAAGGCAGAATGCTAGAGCGTTGTATATATGTGTCAATACATATGTGGGCACATCTATAATACATTTTAGTCATTCTGGAATATGTTGTCACTTTAAAGTAATTATAGTATACACAGTGGGTAGGAAAAAAAATCACTGAAAGTGAAGCTCAGACTTCTGAATCTATAATAAAGCATCATAATTACCTGTTCTTAGATAGTGAACAACTGTAAGCCTATAAAATCAATATAAGGAGCAGGTGTTCAGGCACTACTCTTGAGCATTTTTAATACACTTTCAAGTAGGCTTTTTCCACTCATGGAATGGTGATCATACCATGCTAGTTATGTCAGCTGTGCAGGTTTCTGGCTAATTCCACTTCTGTTAAGAAAAGAAATGTAATCTAGCAAAGCATGATGAGCTGCTGTCAACCTGAATGGAGCTGCCTGTCCATTGTGTTGTCTCCTGGTACTTTTGAGAATGAAGACTTGACAAAGCAAGTTAATGGCTCTTTGTGTCCTTGCTCAGGCTAAAAAGAGTTCTACTTTAATATCCTGTCTAGGAAGGACATAACTGTTATTTGGTGTTTCTCCTTGCTTTGTCTCTTCCTGTGGCTCTCGTATTACAGAGGTTAGAACAGCACACTTGGCAAATACCATTTGTTCTTGTATGTTAATCTCCATTACTACCCTTTACTCCTGTGCAGCTTTGTTAGACTGAGGAAATACGCTTCAAAGGGAAAACTAGAAAAATATTGATATAACAGAGCCTTCTTCTGATACTATTCCTTAATCTGCTATATCCTCTTTCTAGTATAATCTTTAGATATCCATTTTCCATACTTGCTTTAGTTTCCAGCAACCCTTGAGACTATTACATTAACATGCATAATTGGATTATGATCCTTTATGTTTGCAATTCACTGTACATTCCTCTAGGTTTGTGTGCTCTGTTTTTGGCAACAGCCTATAATTGCATGAATTTCTTTAAAAATATCTAATGTTCAAAAGTTGCTTTCATATGGTTTATGGAAAATGTCATGCTTTAATGGTAGATAGGTATTTCAGGTCTTTTGATTGCTAGCTGCAAAATTACTTTGGGAGAGCAGACAATTAATTATTTCTGTAACTTCTTGGAAAGCTCAGTGCTTCAAAACCAAGTGCTGGCAGAATCATACCAGTGTTCTGCTTTGAACTCTGCCAATATTGAAGTTTACTAAATTTTAATGTGCCAGGGAAGAATTTTTATCAAGCTGCATTAGAAATAAACACATGCACGAGGACTGCAGCATATTAAACAGTAGGGTATGTTTTTATGTTAATAACTTCTAAGCAGATATTGTTAGCTCATTCTGTTTAAATCTGATAAACCTTCCTGCATTGGGTGACAGGATGTTCCAAAATTGGTTTGAAGATATGTAGGCGGATTTCTGCAAATCCTCTGGTGTTCTGTCTCCATAAAGACTGAGTGTTGTTTTTTTCAATGGCTTTTAGTGCTATACCATGATAGTCAATAAAGTTATTCAGTAAAATGTTAATAAAACAAGTATTAACCTCAGAGACCACAGAATCAAACAGGTCAAGGATACTGATTAGTTCTCATTGGTTTACCTCAGGATCAAAGGTAATGAAATGGTGATTTGAGCAAGATAAAAAGAATCAGTCTGTGTAAGGTTTTGCAATAGCAAAAATCTTATACTAAATTTTTAAACATTGCACCCAAAGGAAGCAATATTTGTGAATATTTCTTGATGTACTGGTGGGCAAATGATACATCTGATTCCTCTTGTTTGAAGGGGTTTTTTTGTTTGTGGTGCATGTCCTCAGAAAATAGTGTTTACAGCAGTTTTGACTATATATAATGTAATTTGATTAATGTACGAAAAACCTCTAAAATCTCCATGGATTACATTTTGCATGTATGTGATTTTTCCCAACACCCACATCTAGGTAAGAATGTTTTCCTTATGAACACTTATTCAGATGCTACTGAAAAATAAGCTGTACTTTAAAGCAAATAAAAAGGATCTGAAGACAGAATGGCAAAATCATCATAGTTTATTTTCTAAATTGAGGATTTTTTGTTATTAAAAAAAACGGGAACATGACATAAGTGCCATCTTATTCCTTTCTTGAGACTCTTCTTTAACTATACCTATTACCCCAGTAATCTTTGAAGGATACTTGAAGCTGACATGGGGGACACACAGGCACATTCTGACACTTGGCACTCCATGTCAAACTGTTCCAAGTGCAGAGCATTAGGTGAATAAATTACACACCTCCCACAAGGCAGGTGCAGTGACAGAATATGTGCTTTTTCTGTCTAAGCATTTTTCCTTGTAGTCCTGCTACCTCTGAGAGAAATTTGAAACACAATGTCATGTTCCCTTCTTCAGATACTCAGTTTTGAGCTTTACAGATGTTTCTATTTCATGTTCAAGAGTTTTCTGACATACAGTAATGCCTCCTCACATTTGTGCCAGCAGAGCTCTCTCCTTAAGAAGCATCTCTCCAGGTGTGATGAGTTTTCTGTGAAGCTGGTGGGACCTGCAGCAGTGTCTCACAGCCATGGTCCAGGCTGTGCCTCTAATTACCCTCAGTGTAAACCCAGCCTCTTTCCCATGAAGAAATTCTTATTTTATTATATGGAGTCTTCAAGAATTCTTTGTCCTCAAAGCCTCTCTGATTTCAGGGGTTCATCATAAAGATACTGAAGTCACTATTCCAGACTAATTCATCTTTGCATGGTCTAGAAACTAACAAATCATTCTCTTGCACACAAGTAAGGCTGGAGGAATTTCTTTCCTTCCAAACACTCTGAATAAAATGCATAAATAAAATTTACCATGTGCCTTTGAGTACTGATTGTTGTTTATGATCCAGTAGATTTCTTTTTGCTCTCAGCTATACTGGTTTGGGTTATTTTTATGTGTTCTAGAGCCTTCATTACCTTCAATTACTTTCTCATGCTTGAACAACCAGTGTTCTTCACTTTAAAAAATTGTTCCTGTAGCTTCTACCGTTTTTTCCCTGCAGAAATCAATCATGGTGAAGAAGTGTAGTCAGAATAATTTCCTTTGCAGACCTTATGCTCTACAGGATAAATCTCAGTTTTCCAGGAGAATGATACTTTCATATTTTTAGAATAGATGTCTCATAAATTGGATTGTTTCTACAGCACCATTGCTAGTCCTAATTTCCAAGTCTGATAATTGGAAGGTTAATCATCAATTCCTGCTTCATTTCTGAGGCCCTTTGATACTAAATTTCCAGAATAAATTTTTGTTTTTGTTGTTGTTTTCTTGTTTTTTTTTTTTTTTTTTGTGGGGAAGGGCGCACAAACTGTGTTCATAGATAGCAACAAATGGGGTTTTGTGCTGTGTACACCTACATGGTTGTAAAAGATGTCCTCATTGTACAAATTTGATGCAACAGACCACACGTGAGTTCAATCTAAGTTATAACTAAACAGTCTCAACATCTCAATGTCACCCAAACAGCCTTTGTAAGTGGATTTATCATTGATTCCACCTGTAATGGATCTACAGTATGTACACTTTTTGCCCCAGACAAAAGACTGATTTCTGTACTGTCTAAAACTCACACTGCATGTGTTCTCAGCCTATGACACAGCTGCAGTGGCTGACATATATTGTGTGCAGATAAAGCATGACTGACTTTACATCTTTCTGTTCACTGTCATTATTTGATGACATGAATGAAAAGAGAAGAACCTATAGTAATCCCATACAATCTGTTGTCCTCAGCATAAATAATGCAGCCTGTTCAGATGAACAAACAAAAGTCCTATTTTGCCACAGAAGCCTAAACTGCTCATGTCATGAGTGATATTTTATTGCAACACCAATTACAGTGAAATAGCAGTTTCTCCTTTGAAATTACTCACCTGGGAGTTGGTTTGCAGATTTGAAATCAAGCTGCAGTAAATAAGAAATTGTCAGAAGAAAAGAAGGCTTCCTTACAAAGAGATTTGTCTCCCATTAGCTCCCCAGGTGCTAAAACAGCTTAAGAAAAAGCTGCTAATTACTCAAACACTAATTGAAGAGGCGTTTTCAGAGAAAAAAATTGATTTTGTGGAGTCCAGATAAGAGTAATGTAAAGTAATAATAATTACCTAATAAGGAAAAAAGCTTTTATATTTTCTCTTAAATAAAGGATCATGGTGCACTTTGTGACTTACCTCTTTGTGACTTACCTCCTAAAAGTAATTAAAATAAAAAGCAAGCAGGCTCCACATATGATACCGAGAGTGTGCTGGGTGGGCATCCCAATCATGTTCCAAACCACCACCGTGTAGATTCAGTAATCTGAAAATAGGAGAAATGTTCCTGCTCTTCTGTTGCACTCTGGAAAATTAAACAAGAAATTAAATGCAAACTGCTGGCCTCAATGTAAGCACTGATGGTCCCTGTATCTTTCTAAGATGTGATGTGATGAATCAACATAACTTTCCCCTGAAGTGATACCTGTCACTTCAGAGCACTGGTGCCTTCCTCTGTTACATTCTCTGGGTGTGGCATTCAGAGGTGTGCTGGCCACAGGACTGAAGTACCCAGAGTCAAGTAAGTAACTTAGAACAACTGTCTGGATTTCAATGAGCCCTTATATACACAACAGTAAATTGCCTGATTGCCTCTGTTAGTTCTAAATGTTGTTGAAAACCTTGTCTGCCCCCTGTCTGTGTAATTGCTTGTAGAAAAGATTTCCAGGGAAGAGAGGCAAGAATTTGATGCAATTTACAAAATCAATATAATCAAAATTTTTCTTTTCTGTGATAAATTTTTCCCTGGCATGTATTTAAGTGCTGTTTCACACTTTAATTTTGATTTTTTTTTCTAGTGATCTGAATTTACAGAGAGTAACTTGTCTAATAAAGGTCATACCATAGACTTGAGATTTTTTTTTGCTAGTAAACCTGTAAACATTGCAAGAATGAAAAGGACAATTTCCCCTTGGGCAAAATAATACACTATGAAAACAATTGAGTTCTACAAAGTACATGAACCTCTGAAAGTAGCATAACTCAAGTATTGCTTTGAGCTTGTTTTAGAGAGAAATTGTGTTACAAGAAGTCATTAAAAGGATGAAGATAAAGCATGCAGATGTATTAGAACAGCTTGTATATTTGGAAAACAACTAGTATATTTGTGTGGGTCATTTGGGCACACATGAGGGTTTTGGGAGAAAGCCTGTTACGACTTTTGCCCAATGCAAAAGAATTTTCCACACTGCAGTTTCTGAAGACCAGTAAGTTCTTCACCAGCTTCTTCAGAATATGTGCTTAAGTGTGCCAAAAGCAGGAACTGTGAATGTGTTCACTTGAGCACACACTGAGATTACACCCTGCTTGTTGCAGAGAGGGTGGATCAGATGACTTTCCAACCCAGTCTATTCTATGACTCTGTAGATTCCACTTGAGTCCACTTGTACCTTTCAGATGAAGCTGCATGTAGCTGATGCTGTTGACTTCAAAATCTGACACTTGATAGCAATACAGCAGGAAAAGATTTCTAGAGATTCTCAAAGCCAGTTCTATATTTCTATGCTTCATTTCAGCAAGTAATTCAAAATATTCCACCCCTGTGTTTACACAGTTGATATTCACTGATATGATTGCCTTTGCACACTGCCTCCTTTGCCATATTCAGATGGCAATAAAAGGATTTCTAAAACTCATTATGAAATGGTGATGTCTCTTGGATGCTACTTAAAACTCAATCAACATGAAACAGGTACTTAGCATCTGGATTGTTCTTTTTTTATTTGGACATTTTGAGAAAGATTAGCAGAGAAGAAATTTAGGAAAGAGCAGTTGTAGATGATTGCACATCAGGAGGAATCACATTCAAGTATACAAAAATATTTTTAACTTATCCAAATGAAGCTGTGAAGAAATGTGTTTGAAGACTGTAGTAGGACTATTTTTTCCCCTCTAAACTTTTCCAATATATGACTCCCCTTCATTCTGGGAGTTCAAGGATCACTCTCAGAACCAGAGTTACAGTTCTGAGAAATCCTGAAAGGAAAGGTTTTGCCCATCTCTGAGCTGTGGGACTGTATTGAGAAAGAAAATAAAAGATGTTGAAGAAAAGACTCTCCAGAAAGTTCAGAGTGGGAATAGGATGGAGGGTGTGGGAAAGGTAAGGTTGCTGTGAAGTTCAGGAGCAAGTGGATTTCTCTATGGGCACAGGACTCCTGTGCAAGGAAGTGAGGGTTGCCATGCAAAGGCCTTCTCTAGAGATAAGTAGAGGTTACTGATACAGCCTGACAAGTCAGAAAGATAACCTGTCCCACCACCATGTCTGTTCAGATGGGAGCGGAGAGCTCTGGAAAACCTCTGGAAGGCCTGGGTCTCACATGGGGACAGAGGCATCTCTGAAGGAAAGGCAGGTTCGCAGAACAACAGGCGTCTGAGTCGATGCCTGTGGCAGAGAATTTCATTACTGTGTACCTGTTCTGCTACCTCTGAAGAAGTGTTATTTTTGTATCTGGGCAGCCAATAGGTCACCTGAAATCAGACTGTCACAGCAGCCATGAGAATAATCATGGAAAGAGGAAGCAAGGAGCAGGTACCTCAATCTGTCAAGATGCAGAGTGCTACTAAACCAGACTCTAAAAATTGCTGAAGATCTGCATTCTGAACAAAAATCACCTGCTTAGGCTCTACTGGTGTTGAACTAAAGATAATGGTGAGGAGGAACTATATGCAATGCAAGGAAAAGGTGTCTTACTGTTGATAGTTGAATGTAAAATATTACCAAAGTAATTGATACATATTGCATCAAATGATTCACTGAAATAACATTAGACAAAATATTGGAAACATGTCTGGATTTATGGGGAGATGAAATTAATGATCCAACTTCAAGAATTTCCCTACCAGGTTCTTATTGACACAGATTGCTTCAGAAGTGTGTATGTATCTTTTTAAATCATCTAAAATATCCTTCTCCTGACTGAAGTAACAGGCTCAGTGCAACTCATCTGCAACATTTGTAGTGGATTTAGTGGGACTTCTGGGACTATCTCCCATCTGAAAATCATGCTGTGCCATTACAAGAACCATGAGAAATTGGCATGAATCTTCATTACTTGATCCAAATTTTTAAGCTATGATTTCACTCAAAATATAGCATGATTCAAAATACATTGTTCCTGTGGTATTTTCACCACAAGTGCTAACTTAGTGATTATTTTTTAATCTGTATTTGTAAATATTAAGGATTCTGAAATTAGGTTCATATGTATATAGATTTTCTATGGCTGTTCAAATGAATCAAAGGACAAATATTGTTCCCTGAATTGTGTGTGGTAGTGCAGTGTCATCCGAGCCAGAGCTAAAATTCAGATCATATAGTGAAAAGAAAAAAATATCACTTAATAATTTAAAAATGTCTGAATCATGCTTCAAGAAGGATTAAGTATAAAAATATAATTAAAACAGTTTTATGTATGTCAGTCAGTAAAATAATGTGAAATAAAATCTCAAGGAAGAGAAGCTAGGCATACTTCCCTGCCACCTGCAAACACAGAATGAAAGAGGATAATCAGAATATATAATTAGTAGCAAGAGATGTACACTCATTACCTTTATGAAATCTAAAATGAAGTCCTGGTAAGACTTATAATTAATGCTTTTCAAAGAGTGATCTGCAAATCCTATTTATTTTATGCAAAAAATATTCTGCTTGATCTTAACTCTTCAGTTTGTTCTGGATTCACTTGCATCTTCCTATCTGGAAAATAACTCATAGTTAAAGATGGCATAAATTTTTTTTTCAGTCTCCTTTTCATGTTAGTGTTCTCTAGATTTTGCCACATGGATATTAGGAATTTGAGAAAGAAAGAATAGCAAAGGTTGCTTTTGTCTAACTGGTATTTAGCAGATAAAATAATTCCTGACCTTTTAAAAGCTTCTATTTTATGCCGTAAGTTTTCCTTTAATTCCTTGAAAATTACAATTTGAGTGGCCACTGAAGAACTTTTTTACAGTGAGGGAGGTGAAACACTGTCACAGTGTGACAATGCCCAACGTGGCAGTAGAAATCCCACCTCTGGAAATATTCAAGGTCAGGTTGGACAGGACTCTGAACAACACGATCTAGCTGAAGATGTCCCTGCTCATTGCTGAGGGGTTGAACTAGATGATCTTTAAATCTCCCATTCAAAACAACTATTCTATGATTTTATGAAAAATGAAAATTCCATTGAGACTGATTTTAACGGCCTAGAAAAACTTTACCAGTTGTAGTAGAACATAAGAGCATCTAAGTACTGTGTGTTCATTGGAGACAGGGATGGATGAGGCTAATGAATTACAAAGTTCAAGTTCTTTCCAGGTAGTGGTTCCCTGAGAAAGTCTGGGAATATTATAAATATTCAGTTGGTGTGTTTTTCAATTTCTACACGTTCGGAATGATTTGGCAGTTTTCAAAGCTTTTTTTTTTTTTTGATGGCTAAAAATGGTTTTTAGTTCTTTTTTTTCCTAGACATTTTATCTAAGCATTGATTTTTCTTAGCTTTTTTGTTTGGTTGTTTTTTGGGTTTTTTTTGACTACTGAGTTCAGTAGTTGCACATTCTATGTAATTCAGTGGAAATATTCATTAAAGCAGCTGAAGTTAACCGTATGCATAAAATCTGGTAGGATGGTTCTAGTGCAAATGCAAAAGAGGAGTGATAACTATAATCTGCATTTTGAAGGGACAATAATCTGTCTTTTACAAGTTATGGTTGTTCTAGTATTGGCTCAATATTTTTAAAGCTTAGGATTTATGTTCACTGGAAACATTATATGTTTGAAATTGTTCTCTCTAAAAGAATTTCTTATGCATCATGTTTAAACTATTTGTTCTTGAATTTTTAAAGTGTTTAATGACTTTGGGATGATCTCTAGCAGCAAGTAAGCTACAAATGGGTGGAGGGGGAGGTACAAATATTATGTTTGAAATAGGGATAAATCAGAAAGGGACCATGTATTTAGGACAAGTATGGAAGATGATTTGTAATGTTTTGAAAAAATAGGCATAATATTATGGGGAGTTTCCACCAACTGAAAGAAGTTCCAAGTGTCGTCACCAGCCTTAAAGTAAATAAAGAGATTTCCTCTCTGAGATGGAATTATTTTGTAATCTCTTTAAGACAGTAAATAATGTAGAACAACTTGGCCTTTGGCACATTGAAATTCACTCTTTTTAACTGGACCTTTCTCGTCAGGTAAAAATAAAAGAAAAATATGACTATCAAACTTCTAAACCTCTGGAACAGGCCACCTGGAACTGGAACTTGAAACAATGCATCAGGACCCAATCTCCTTTCCTCGGGATCTATTGTCAGTCTCATTTGCAGCTGCAGGCAATCTAACAGTACTTTTAAAGAAATCCTTCTATTCACCACTCAGCAACATTTTCTCAGTAGCAGTGAAATCTGTTGCCCCAATCACAATTGTATTTAGCCAATACTGAGACTTCAAGTCATCTATGCTTTTACACAGACAGTAAGGGCTTGACAGTTAGAATAATATTTATACACTGAGTGCTGGCTCTGCAGGTTGTGTTGTCTTGCCTATTATACAGACAAACAACTTTTCATGCAGGAAATTGTGCATGCATTATTTTCCTTTCTCTTACTTTATGGACAGGAGAATAAAATGAATACACACAGCCAGTCACACGATAAAGTAATTGAAGGTCAGGTGGGATATGTGTCTTGTATACAGGATGAAGTTTTCCTTACTTTACTCTTGGTGTCATGCCCACAACAATAAGCAGCTTTAAAAATTGACAGATTTATCATCTTGACATGCAATTTTCTGGGTAACTTTTCCAAAGCTGTGCTTAAGCTATGAAGCTATTTCTATTTGGAAAAAGACTGATTATGATGATGTACAGATTTTTTTGCTATATTCAATTTTTTTCCTGAGTTCTAACCTTGATCTGTGGTACTGAGGATATTAAATTCCTGGGGCTGATAATTATGCTCAGTGCTTAAGAACCGGAGAAAAATTCATAGTGCTGTATTGATGGTGTTGAAAATACTGAGATTTAGTCAATCTTTGGAGCAAGGAGTTGAAGGCTTAGTGCATGGAATGCTTTCTCTAGACAAAAATTATTATTTAAACGTTCGTAACACATTTCACATGGAAACAACTGCAGCATTATAAAACTGTGGGTTATGAGGTGAATAGGAGAAAGGTGTAAAATGGAGAGCTGTCTAATTGTAACCTTGAAAATCCAAGCAGTCAGGTTTAAAAATCAGTGGGGAAATGTGACATATATATAATTTTCCTTAAAAACCATTAAAGTTGAGTAACTATTTTGAAACAGATTACAGGGAACCAGATATTTTGCTTTTCAGAAAGACTATCACTTCAGGAGAGATTAAACTGATTGTGTATAGCCCAAAGTATTAAAGTCAGCACAGAGCAATTATGACAAGTTTACAACTATCCTCAGGTCTGTCTGCTCCATCCCAGGAAGACTTCCAAAATCAGGATGTGGCATTTCACAATATATTTTAATGGGCATGGTGGTACTAGTTAAAATATTGGACTTAATGATCTTGGATGTCGTTTCCAGCCTTACTGATTCCATGATTCTGTGAAGTGTTTAAGGCCAGGCTGAATGGGGATTTCAGCACCCTGGTCTAGTGAAAGTTGTCCCTACTCCTGGCAGGGTGTTTGGAACAAGATGATCTTGAAAGTCCCTTTCAACCTAAACAATTCTATGATTACAAAAGGGAAACTGGCTTTATGAAAAGAAGTATGGACCAGAAAAATAAATTAATTTTCCATTGGGGGTGTTCGATGAAGCAGGTTCATATTATGCTGGCTAATTTTCAGTAACACTTCAGGAAATGTATTTTGTTCTGCGTCCTTTTCTTGGGAACTGGAGTGGGTGAAATTCTGTGAACTGAACCAAGCTCCTGTTGAAAGAGGAAAAGTGTTTTAACTTCTCACAATGACAAGAAGTCAAGGAGGACAGTTAAAACATAACAAGCTCCATAAACCCAATCAGTTGTGAGTTTGTACAAGGGCAGACTCTGAGTGCTGCCATCCATTTTCCTTTTCATCTCTTTCTGAAGGACAAAATGTAAGGAAGGGGAATCATGTCTATCACTAAAAGTTATGGTAAATTATAGAAAGCACTATTCTGTGTGACTTCTTTGCAAGCCACGCAAAGCCTGCAGTACTCTTGTGCTGGATAGTCCTACCTTTCAAATAAATGCTGGGCAAGAGTTAATATTGCCTTCCAATCTCTCAGGTTATGTCTTCAACTGAGCTTGAAATAAATTGCTCTGTGGATGAACAAAGGACTCAATTCTCCTGGGCTACCAACCTGGCATTCTTCTCAAGTACAGAAGTCAAATATAAAACAAAGAAATCAAACCTCTGTAAGACCTGATAAAGTGCAAGCTGAAATAGGAGACCCAGAGGACTGCAAGTATGATACAGCAAGCAAAGTATCATTCTCATTTGAGTAGTGCATCATGTCAACTTTACTACTGTCAAGACAGGAGAAGGTAAGAAGGTAGGAACATTTTGAAGAGAATGAAATAAAATACTTCCCTAATCTGAAAACAAATCTGTTTTTTTTTTTTGCTGTAGGTACAGATGTTTTGATAAAGAAGTCAAGCTTTAAAATAATTTAAGGTCAGAAGTACTTACTAGCCTAAGTAACTTCCTGTATCTGTACTTGTGCAGTATAGATATGGCTGTAAAACAAGCCAGAGAAAATTCCAGCTATCCAGAAAACTACCAAGTTGGCTTTCTGCATATTATCAGTGGTAGTACAGGAAGAATAAAATCCTTCCACTGAGGAGTGCACAGTTTGAGTTTGAGAGTGTGGTTAACATGTTTGGTGTTAAATAGCCTACTTTACTAACATGAAGCTCCTTGTCTGATCCAACTGCAGCTCTTTTCAGTTCAGCCTGCAAAGGGCAGGACCACTGTGCTGCATTCTAGAGCCTGGCAGGCAGGCAGTGGACCTTCACCTTTCACCTTCTATTTCTGATTCATCAAAAGACTGGTAAGGTTGTTGCTTACTCACTTGAATATGTAGACTGTAATTAATCTGCTAACCTTCAGAGACAAAGCAGAAATGATCTAATGCTGATGTGTCTGTAAAAGTGTATAAGCAGCTTAAATTTAGAGTCCAAGGTTAATGTCCAGCAAACTGATGAAATAAACTGGATATCCTTGAAAAGTAATTCACTTAAATGTTTTTAAGCCCTCAATCCCATCAACATCTGCCTCATTCAAATCTGATAAGAATGTTGGAATGTTCACTTCATTTAGTACAATAAAGACTAATCCTTCACTGATTTATAGTGAGAATAATTTAAAAATCTGACCTTTTGGTATTGCAGCATTCTAGTAAAAAGGAATTTATACTGACAGTGGATTCCCTTCTAAATGGTTCAAAAACACTGCAAACAGCAAAAAGATGAAATAGCTTACCTGAATGTCATTTAGATCTTTATCTTTCCATTTCCATCTTTTATTAAACCATGCTGAAATTTTATTGAACCTTGAATAACTAGTTCGGCTGTTCCTTTTTGTTTCTAGTCAGCACTTATCCTTGCTGTTAGTGTGACCAGGTTCTTCAAGCCTGAAAAAAACAGAAACAGTTCAACTCTGTGAAAATAAAAACATGACTTTAAATTAATCTCTTAAATTAATCTCTTAAGGGAACCTATTTTTTGCAACTAAATTTAAATACTGATTTTTTTTTTCTTCCTTTCAGGCCTAATTCAGATATCAGTTGTTTGTTGGAATTGTACTGGCTTCATATCTCACAAATTAGATCAGACTGTACCAAACTCAGTTTTTAGTGGGACCTCTCCTCCATGTTTTTTGCAGTGGTTACTCTTAACTCTCCTGAGAGAAAAATCAAAACATGAAATAATTTAACAGTTTATTCAGAGGCTGGTAAACTTTTTATATGGAATTTTTATTTGAATAATTTTACTGACTTATGAAAATGTTTAGTCTGTAGAACACGTAATAGGAGTGCATCTATCAATTTTTTTCTAATATATAAGCTTACCAGCAAGTGTTCTCATGATTTATTTAATAACAGCTGCCTGTGGTGTAGAAATTCATAGGGTTGCATGCAGTTTGTGCCCACTCAATGCTGACCTTGTGGATAGGTAGAATTATTGCAGATAGCTTGGATTGTGCTGTTAGACTAAAGAGTAGTCAAATGATGCATTTAAAACTTTAAAGTTTAATACTCCTCAAACTCAACTGTGTCCATAAATTTTGCTCACTTCTAGGACCATCTTTTCCATCTATACCCACCAATGCTCCCTTTTCCCCACCATGTTCATTTGCTTCATAGTCATTTATTTTTCTCAGCTGAGTGTACAGGAAGGGAGGTTCTTATGTGTGTGCTCTTTTGTGATATGTACAAGCTTCAGAAAGTGAAATGATCAATTCCTAGATCCAGCAGATGTAGAAGGCCCTAAAACAAGCCAGGTCATAGGAATGTCCTAACTTCTTACGTGCAGCGTGTGTGCAAACATCCACTTCTTGTGGATCTTTCTTTGCAGCCTCAGTGTTTGGTAAGACATATACTTATCTTATTTTGCCATATTTTGGGAGCTTCCCGGAAAGTAATGGTTTCAGGCTTGAGCTAAAAATCCCTGTCTTTCAGAAAAGTATAACTTTCATAATAAGTTCTGCCTATTGTTCAGTTCATAAGTATGGACCCAGTATTAATTTTTGATCACACATCCCTGTGTGCTTGACTGTGTGTCAGTGAGCACACAATGACTCTCCTCTTTGTATAAAGTTATTTTCAGCTAGAAAGCATGGGGTTTCTGAAAATTAACACTCTTTAATATAGAGGTCAACCAGATCCTATAGATGAGAGGAAAAAACATGAAAGGGTTGGGTTTCTTTCCTCTAAAAAGAAAGGAGTCTGAGCCAAAGTTTCATATGATCACTAGTTACTCATCCACTAAATATAAAGTTAAAATTGAACATGCACCTCCAGGAATTATCTGATTTCTAGAGATTCAAAACTGTGTTTTTCCTTCAGTTGTCAGTACTTCTGTGTTGGCGTACCCATTTTTGGTCTCAATATGCACTGCTTTGTCAGTGTTCGGCCAACAGTTTTCCCTAGGAAGTTCTCAAGTGTTTACTAGGATTGAAACACAGAGGTCATCATCTTTCTTGAAGATAAACTGGCTGTATTATAGGGCTCCAGTTTCTGTGTTCTACTGCAAGAGTCATTAGCCAGAAGCATCCAAAGATAGCAGAAACACTTTATCGCAATTTTCATTACTACATGCTGTTTTCCTATGGGCTATTGTACATGGCAAATAGAGAAATTCATACTGAATGTATAAACATTATTAGTTAGTTCCTAACGAAAAACAAACAACAAAACCAAGTCCAATCTTCATGTGGTAAGAAGTGTTGCACAGTTTGTCATATTCATCATTCTGTTTTCCTAATAGCAAGTCTGATTGTGGTGACTGACAGTTATTAGGCCTTAGTGAATATATAGGAACAGCTGACAGCTAATGGATGAAGGTAAATTATTCTGATTATGCCACTAGGCTATACAGACTAGGTTTTTTCTCAAAAAAGGTTTTTTTGATATGTTTAGAGTGATTTTAAAAAATTAACATGGTAATTCAAGTTAATGTGCCACACATATATCAAGATTTCTTTGACATGTAATCATAAAGTCCTGCTTTGAAAAGCTGTAAGCATATATCATGGTACTGCTAATAATCACTAACAATCAAGGACCATTTTAAAAAAAGAACAAATGAAACTGATGGTGTCTACAGTAGTCACAAACATTGATTGGGTTCTCATCAATTATAGATGCTTCCATCAAAGACATCATTTTATTCTGCAATTAGCTAGTACTTCCTAGAAGAACATTAAATGATTTAATGTCTATTTTTTGAGTAATTTTATTTGCCAAGGTTCTGGGTAACTTCTGCATTCAAACAGTTGAAATTTGAGTTAGGTAGGCCCTGTAATAATTTTGGCAGTGGAAAAACCACTTGGCATGAACTTATTTTTAACAGTTCTGCTTTTTCTTGATCTAGTATCAATCAGGTTTTCCAGGCTGAAAATGTGGTTAATGCTTGTTTTTGAGAAACTTACAACATGAATGTTGATAGTAAAGTTACTGGGATGCTTTTCATAGATAAGTCTAACCCATTCCATCACCCTTATTGTTTTGAGCACTATAAGAATACACTTTAAAACCAAAGGGCAGATGGCAGAAGTTATGCATCCCATCTGATTTGTCCTTAAAAATCATGTAACTACCAGAAAGAAAAGAATATATTTTCAGAAGGAAGAGTTTGTTAATGTTACACACTGCAGGAGCACAAATCCCAATACTTAATGCAATCACTCGTGGCTATTTCTCATTGTGGTACCACAAAGTTTCTCTTTACACAGAAATACCTCACTGCACAAGTTGGTAAATCAAACTATTCCATAATGCTTGCCACTGGAAGCCTGTGAGAAACATTTTCTCAAAGACTAGCATTTTAAAAAGATCTGATGTTCCTACGCAAGTTTGTACCTTTCTATTGCAGTATGAAAAATGTACCTGCATCTCAGCTAAAATTTCTCTTTATTACATACTGATATCCTATTGTCAAGTCCTTTTTTTTTCCCTCAGCTGATCTTTAGCTATTAGCATGGTTGACAGAAGTCAAATATTTTTGTGGTCTGTGCAAAGTACATGACACATATTGTCAACCAGTAAATGACTGTTGAGATGTGCACTGAAGTAAGCCAGTAGTGAAAGCATAAAATTATCCCAGTCAGTTTCTTATCTTGCAAAATGCACTTGATTGTTCTCTTTTGTCCAAAAAAAGCTCTGCTGGCAATGACATTTTCAATAAGACATCAGATATTCAATGTATTTAACGCATTTTTTCATTTCTTTATTTGTAATAGAAAAAAAAAATTTCTTCCCTTTTCTCAGGTTCTAAAGCCTAACATATTCTATTGAGATTTCCATTTGAAAACTGTATTTAGTTTTGTTATCTCAATACTCTATGGGGTCTACCTGACCACAGTAATCTCTGTCAATTTTAACTGAAAATTCAGCAATGTTCACACCAAGGATTACACAATAGAGTATTATGGCAACTACAGTTTCCTCAGAACTTAAAATATACAGCAGTAGGTCACTTTCAAAGCTTACTTTGAAATTATTATCTTTTCATCATAGAATTTGAATTATATACAGACACCCAGGCTATTGTTTCTATCTTCTATCAGCATTTTTGCAAAAAAACACATGATCTGTTATTTAGAGCCTAGCCTCAGGATGAACACCATTGTGACAGTGCATTAGCATTGGGGTAGGAAATACACATATCAAGGAAAATAAATCTAAATGGATTAAAAATTAATAGAAAAAATTGAACATTATATCTACATAATAAAGACATAATTCTCTTTTAATCCATGCTTTTTATGCCCCTTCCATGAAATATCTGTACTACATGGGCTGTCATGCTCGAATAGTCTGTAACATTTTTCAGGAGAGGTTTATCTAATCTAGCTGTAATTTTACTGTCTCCAGTTGTGCTTTTTCTATCCCTTAGAGAAGATAATAGTAGGCACATCTGGGGCATGGTTCATCTCATCTGAAAAGAGACTTCTGAAATGTTACTGGAAGTACACTTACATGTGATAATGTGATTTATTTTAATTTTTTAAAAAATAAACTAATAAAAAGCAAATGTCCCTTCACACAGCCTGACTTGCAATGGGGACATCCATATTCTGTGAAGAGATGACATCTAAAGCATGTCAGGTAATAGATATAGTTTGGTCCAACAAACAAAACCATTTGACTGAGGGAAGCAGGACCTTCAATGAGGCTGAACAGGAGAATGTCTGAGAGAAAACCTAGTAATAATTGCAAAAGCTCTCTTTCAAGTGTGTATTATACATAATGTTAGATCACGTGATTATAATGCAGTTTTCTGAAGGAACATGTACCACTTTTGGGATGGAGACCATAATTGGTCTCCATTGTTCCTAACTATTAATGCATTATTTTAATTGTGCCACCTCAACCCTTTGCTCACTATAATTCTCATTCCTAGTTACTGTCTAGGGGGCATTTTAATTACTACTTATTCCATTCTAGAGGCATTTGTAGAAGAACAAGCTTGCAACATTTCCAGGCACTCTAGATTAATTTTCCCTTCTTCTATTCTTTCATTGTCTTTGTGAGTCTTACACTAGTAACTCAAATATGTCTTATCCTTCAAAAGTAATAGACAACAACAACAAAAGCTGTAAGAAAAAATTAAGCAATCAGAAAAAAACCCCCAGCAATTCATGGAACACACTTTTACTAGAATTTGTAAGTATTATAAATTTTGGAAAAGTTGTATGATGCATTCAACATGCAAATTTAGAACAGCAATCTTGTCAGACAAAAGGATAATGAATGTGCTGGTCATCTATTTTTCCTTTGAAAGAACCAGTGAAATTCTCAACACAATTAGGCTTTAATTAATTTAACTTAATTAATTAATTTAATTAGTTAAACTTAATTCTAATTATGTTTATAATTAAATTTCCATCATTGTTTATTGCCAATTTTGCTTTGTAAAATAAATATGTGCATAGCTTTGCCTTTCATCCATTTGAAGCAAGGCAAGCACAGTTTTTACCAAAGTTTTTTCCTTCAAATGCATCATTAATCTGATGAACAAGCATTTATGCTCCCAGTTAATTGAAGTTACAACATTTCCTATAGATGAGAGTTCTCCTTTCCCTGAAAGTGGTGTACAAGAAGTTGAAGGCCTCAGCTTTAGTGAACTTAAGGGAACCTGCAAAAAATTCTTTATTTTCCCTTGAATGGTTTCTGGAGACTGTCAATGCCCTAAAACAGAAAAAGTTTAAATTATTTTCTGTAGGAAAGAGAATGAGAATTACTGTCCAGTGTTATTAAGCTTTTTAATTTCATTGTTTTCCCTCTTTAGGCACCTGTGGACAGAGATATTTCTGTTAGGAATGGAAGTGACTGAATATAAAATTCCATTGTCACAGGTGATATTTCTTTTTGCCACTAAAATTTTTATTCAGCGATTTACAGAGA
This sequence comes from Zonotrichia albicollis, assembly GCF_047830755.1. Classification (NCBI taxonomy): domain Eukaryota; kingdom Metazoa; phylum Chordata; class Aves; order Passeriformes; family Passerellidae; genus Zonotrichia; species Zonotrichia albicollis. Next base: position 35,867,324 of record NC_133824.1, read on the forward strand.
AAAAACCACAAAAATATTATCAATTTAATTATTCTAATTTGGTTTAAAAAATTTTACTGTACCCTACTTTAATAGTTTTTCTGCAATGAACTAAGGCAAAATAGAACAATGTGAATGATGAATTGTGAAAGTGAAAGAGGGTAACTAAAAATACTATATTTAATTCCATGCTTTATTTTTCTTATTGAAATATATATAAGAACATCTATATTTGATCTTCACTAAGTGGTTTCTGGCAAAGCTAAGGACATTTTCAGAGGTATAACCTTCTCCTTCTCATTTTGATTCAACTCTCACCTGTTGTAGAGCAACTGTAGCTTAAGATGGCTACCAATTCTTTTGTAATGTCTGGGTACTTTTGCAGTTTTCAACATTGCCTACTAAAAGTAGAGAGTTCTGTTAGATCAAAAATCTTTGGGGGAAATAATTCAACTGGAGTTACATCTCACTGAAATTTTACTTTCATGTTTTCAATGCATAGCTTATGTATTTTAATTGAGCTATATATTCAAAAAAAAAACCTAGACTGGGATTATAAAGCCATATATACATGTTAAGAATGCCTCAAAAAATCTGCTTCATGGTCATGCTCCAGAAGTGAAAACTTCTCCCAACTTTAAAGGACATACACAATGGCTTTTTACCAGGAGGGTATAAGAAATGTTGCCTACTCATTGTCCACCCCAAAGAGAGTGCCAGATGGGAATGGGATAATGCTGGTGGCAGCAATGTATTGCCAGCAGGTCAGCCATACCTTTTGCAGAAAGAGGCTGTTTTAGCAAGCTGTGTATCTAGTCTAGAAAGCTCCTTTCTCACCAACAGGTGGGATCAGAGCATGTGTAATTACCAGCAATTTGCTTATCACAATCTGTGGTAAGTGAAGTACTTTATGATTACATGATAATACATTTGCTTCTTTGTCTGATCTCCACCTGATCAGAACAGGATGGTACAGATAAATTATTTTTATTCATGAATATTCTTAGGAGAGAGAGATATTGCTCACTGAACTAATTTTATTTTATTCCTGTAACAAGGCTGCTATTATTTCTCATGGATAATTTCAACCTCTTTTGGATGTACTGCATAATAAAAGGAGCCACTAAAACTGGCAAACTCATAATGTTATTTTGTGCCATCATATTTTCTCTCAGTTTTAGGGGCCTCTGCAATAGAAACACAGAAAAGCAGTAACAGCTTAAATTCCAAGTCTTCCTGTTTTCTTCATATCTATATATAAAAGGGTAATATAATATGTCCTAATGTGTCTATGTAGGTAAGGGCTTTTCTATTATTCCTACATAATTTCTCTAGAGAAAAATACCCAGTTTGCCTCTTTCTCTATTTCTTCTGTCAAAGAGCGCCAGAAGCCCAGACAACCCTTAATTCTGTACTGTAAGTGATGCAATGACATAATTTAAAGTGATTTCTGCATTTAATTTAATTTAAATAAGATATTTCTGTCATGATCCCTACAGTCATTACTGCGCCTCAGATGGTTATTGTGCTAGCTGAGCCTGGTATAGATGACATGTGGCTTGGCAGCATCAGTGCACCTGAGAACTCAGGGCAATGATCAAATATGATCTGCTCCCTTTGCACTCCTCAAATACCACTAATGAGGATTTATAGGTGCCCTTTCCATTGGTGCATAGTTTTTCACAGTGCTTAATGAGATTAGGGCACTGCTTAAAGTATGCCTGTATTTGTGACATGGAGCAAATATTTACACTCCACATGTGTTTTTGATAGTGGTTTTGGCTTAAAGCTGGTTCAGTGTTTAGCAGTACTAAGCTGTTGAAATGGGTGCAGTTTGAAACTGTAATAATGAACTGCCTGGGACAGAAGGTAGTCATGTAGTGACACCATGTCAGAGTGGTAGATGCTTATGCCTTTCTGTCTTCTACCAGAAGCTAATCACACTTAATGCTTGGACAGGTTGGTGATTGTTCCATGTAATGTAAAACAATTAAATATTTACATACAGTCAGTAAAGCAATCAGATTCTCTGCTGCAAGTTAGCAAGGGAGGAGGAAAGCACAAGCAGAGAAAGAAGGTGAAAAGGTCAGCAGTGAAAATGGAACAGATATGAGAGAATAATTTTTTTTCCTTGAATAGCTGAGCATGCGTTTTCTGTGGAGTACTAAAGATTTAACAGAAAGCTTATTTTTGTTTATTGGAAGTGCACTTCACAGATATTGGGAGAATGCTTCAACTGACCTCAATCTTTGGGACAGCATTACATTTTCATATGAATCAAAATGCTTAGACAGTTTTTTAGAGTGGAATTTGTATAGGCAGTGTTCCCTTTGCCTTATGTACTATAACAAAATATGTTAAAAGAATGATGTGGTGGCTAGACTAAAGAGGAGAGAGATAATCCCCTACTCACTTTTTTTCTTGCTTAAAAGGAATAATTTAATTTTCCTGAGTGTCTAAGTCTATCTCTACATGAGTACAGGTGTGCATAGTCCTTTAAGACACTAGAATACTTTTTCCCTGTTGACAAGCGATGAGAGTTTTGTAGAAGTTTAAAAATCCTTTGATAAAACTGGCTCAGTATTTTGTGCCTATACTCTGCCATCTATGAGCCATTACATCAGTGGTAGACACTACCTAAAGGTTTTGATTTCAACAACCTTAAGTAAAAAGCCAGGATGTTGTGCTGAAAGTCTATTATAATTGCATTGCAATACTTTGACTGGACACACAGGATAATACACAGTTAGAACTGAGCAGTTTAATTTTATTTTATCTCTGGTATGGTATGTTTCTTTGAATATAGTGGTTACAGTTGTCATAAAGCTACTAGAAAATTTGAAGTAAGATGGCCCCTAATTTCATCTGAATGAAATTTGTGAAGGGCAGGTTCCTAAAGCTTGAACTTTTTTAACTTGACTCACAAAGTACTTTTAACCTCAATGATCCTGAAATTCTATGTAGAAAGGCTACATAAAGTGCACATTGTGATTCCTCAGGTATAATTACTGGAGAAATCTGCACCAAAAAGAGCCCCCTTGCACACCAATGCATGTTCAAGTGCAGGCCAAAGGTCCATGCGCACCTCCCTCAAATACAGATTTGGATCTGTACATAAGCCCATTTCTTTGATCAAAAGTCACAGAATTCTGAGTAAGATCGGCACTGTTTATTGATGTTTCTTTTGTACAGAGTTCTAGCTCTAAGCTACATAGTGTTTTGAGCTGCAGTTTTGAGCACTAGTGCTCAAATTACAGATTCCTTATTCTGTCTGTAAACATGGAATCATGCTTATCAATATACCAGGTAATGCATAACATTTGGTTTAAAATGTTTAGGTACCATTATCAATGCTGTTAAAATATATATTTTTAGGTCATAAACACAACTATTGTAGAATTAATCTCTTCATTGTTTGTGTCTCTGTTAATGCAGTGAGTGTATAAACAATTTTTATCATTGGACAACCCACAGAATCATGAAAAACATAATTCAGGATATGACTTATGAAGGGGAAGAGTGCATCAGACAGATTTTTAATTTTCTCCTGCTTTAGTTCCTATTGTTTTGTACTGAGACAATGTATGATTAAAAATAAAAGAATTTTTTTCATACATAGGGACATCCATTGCTATTTAGGTAAGATTGTATCATTTTGATTTCTACTGATAGTAGATTATGGTAACAGTAAATCCTATTTGGATAGAATGAGAGAAGATGGTAATGGAATATTTGCTGTGTGCCTGAACTCTAAACATGTCAGGAGGCATATGAAAATTAATACAAACATCAAGTTTCTCATTTAGGGAAACTAGTCCAGAGGTAACTTCATGTGTGCTCTTTCCTGCTAAAGCTTCACAGAGGATGGGGTTAATCTTCAGCTTGGCTGTGGGCTTCACTTAGAGGAAGCAGTACAGATGCAGAGCAGCCCCACATGTGCCAAGGGACATTTTATACTGTCTTGGACAAGACTGAAGTTATGGGCCAGAAGTATTTGTGTCCCAACTCATGTGGCCTCATGATTCCTCTTGTCTCCCTTGCTATTGCAGCAATATGTAATCCTTTATGTATTGCTGTGATCTTTCAGTAAATCCAAATTGGTCTCAAAACAACTATCAAGAAAACAAGGAGAATGACATATAGCATGTGTAACTGCTAGTCAGTAAACAAAAATGTTCTATGTTTTCAGATCTCTGAAGAGTAATAAATGTCACTTGAAACACAGATAGTAGTTATAGTGACATAAAACCACAGCAAAATGCCCTAAAAAACCCCTTCATTTTTAAAATTGACACATACTGTATCCTTTTCAGCAAGGAAATGCACGTCTTTGTCTTCCTCCGTTGTATTTCTACAAGACAGCCTTGCTGCAGCTGTAATTTAAAACACCACAGCTTTTTCCTGAGTCAAAAATATTGCAACAATCATCTGGTTAGAAATAGAAGGAGATGAAAGGCACACTGTTAATGCTTACTTCTACTCTAACTTTTGTTTCTTCTTTACCTTATATGTCAAAACAGCCCTGATTTCAAATTATCAATTTTACATTGCAAAAAAGCTTGCTGTCATTTGTAAAACAGATATGGATCCCACATGTGTATAACTCATCTCTGCTATTTTAGACAATCTTCTTAAGTGACCTGGAAACTTCAGAAAAATAGGCCTCTTGATCAATGAGAATTGAGATAATCATTATTAATGTGTAAACTTTCTATCAAGAGCTCTTCAAATAGATTTTTTTTCTTAATTGCTTCCTCACTAGCACTGGAAAAGGAAGTTAATTTCTGCAGAAATAGCAAATACATGGAAATAAGGAGGCTTGCAGAAAACTTGTAAAAGTTATCAAAGCTTTTGTTGAAAAGATTTGAAGAGAGAACATATTCAGTCTGAATGAGTTCATTAATCCCCAGTGGGTATCTAATACAAATATATAGATCCACATTGAAAGCTCAAAAATATCTCATTGCTATTTGGGAAAAATGTAAGGATATCTCTCGTTAGAGAGGACAAGTAGTTCTTTGATCCCTTTATTCATGTAGGTTTTAGGGGTTAAGAATCTGCTCATTTGAAGCAGTTAGGCTAAATCAGCCCACATTAGCTCCTCAGATATGTTTTTTGAAACAAATTAATTAGAAGACCTTGATATTCTACCTTCTGCTAAACTGCCTGAGTTATAATTGTGAGGATAATTGGATGTGTGTATCTCCCTACTCTACAGTAGGCATTCCATAACAGATGGTGCCTTGATGTCTCATTTTTCAGAAATATGGTAGATTGCATTCACTAGTATGCTATAGAGTATCATCATAAATAATTGCCACTAAAGGAGTTGGCAAATAAAAACATATATTATGACATGCATTTTAATAGAATTTGAAATAGTTCCTCTTTATTCAGAGACAACTTGTAAAGTGCTGTAAAGTGCTTTAAAATATAAGATCTTACATAATAATAATAACTGCTCTTAAGATACATTTGTCTGCCCATCATTAGACTGTATTTTTTGTGTAACTTATTTTTCTGATATTCATGTCACACTCCATTTTTATTTCTAAGGTTCTCAGCTGCAAGATTTTAAAACGTTTAAAGTTTAATCATTCGGTTTTGCCTTTTAATTGTAGGCTTTTATATTTAATTAAGATTTTGGTGGCATCTGTTCCAGAAGTGCCATATAAATGTTATGATTCATACATTTAAGAATTATAAATATTTTGTTCCTACAAAAGCCAAAACACAGAACTCCAAACACCTACACATAACGGGGATGAACCATAAAATGCCTAAAGCTGAAAGTGTATACAGCTTGTTTTTAAATGCAAAACTTTTTCATGTTTTGTGAAACAAAGTTAGAAAACTGTGGACTGATTTCTTCCTAACTAATTCTCATTATATGACTCCATTTGTTTTAACACCAGTATATTAACTATTTGAAGACCTCAACAACAGTTTCCTCTGTGGAACACACAGAAATGTCATTTCCTCCTTCAAGTGGGCTAGGAATAAACTTCTTGCAAATTACAGTGGTTGAATTGTTTTATCTTCAGATACATGAGTATAGTTTATATGCCCCAGTGACTGAAATGAGAATTACATGGATGCTTTCTATGACCTGAAAGTTCATAAGTAGCTTCAGATTTCTGGTCATCCTAAGACCAGAAATGCAGATACAAAAACTATTTTATTTTGCTCTAGCTCTACCAAAAAGTGTTTGTACTCAACTTTTCGTGGTTTAAGGTGTATATGAACATTCTAATCACTGCTCAACTCATTGGCTGACAGTTCTACCTTCAGGATTGCCTAGTTTAAGTATATGCTATCACAGTAAAGACAGGAAATGTTCACATTATTATGTTTGCTATTCAACACTTATTTGCAAAAGCCTGTTGTAGACCAAGGATTTGAATACTGAATAAAGCACATGCCCACCAATCAAAAAGGATTTTATCTGTCAAGCCCTCAATTTTCTCTGGAAAAAATAAACGTGCACCAACAGAAATATGTGGGCGAGCATGGAAGCTGGATGTATGATGTGTGTGTTCAGTAAATATCTGCACTTATTCCATTAATTCCCCTGTTCCCCTTGTTCCCCTGACTCCCTGCTTAGCTACCTCAGCATGCTTTGGCATAGAGCTGGAAAGTTCAGCCTTCAGCTGCATGATTGTCATCTTCATTCTATCTCTTGAAATTGTCCCCCACTATCAGTTGATACCTTCCAGCTCTTGCACTGCAATAGATTATTCTCATTTCATTCTGATCTCTTCCTCATATGCCTTTTATGCTATACAGATCTTTAGTAACTTCTCTTCTTCAAACTTCATAATCTATCTAGCTCAGCCATTCTTTCTATGGAAGTCATGCCAATTCCATGACCATCAATATGACTAAATTGACTTTTTAAATTCATGAAAGAAGTAATTTTTAATTATAAAATTGTTTTTAATTATTCTTGGAAGAAAAGGATATAATTGAAAAGAAATGCAATTGAAATACAATCAATAAATGATTCCTGAGAAAGGAATCAAGACACAGAATTAAAACCCATCTGTGTTAACTTTTACTTTCATACTTAATGATTCAATGTAATTATTCTAATATATGCATACTCATTATGTTGTGAAGTGTACTAATAAAAATCTGATAGAGATTGACTAGCCAAATACTTGGGGTCATAGAATAACTCAGGCTGGAGGGAACTTCAGGTCTGGTCTTCAAAACCTCCAGTATTTGCAGCCATTCTGGGCAACCTGTTCAAATGACCTTATGGGGAAAATTTCTTTCTGGATCTCTTTGGGATAGACAAAATTACTAATTTTTTTCCCCCCTGAATTTACTGGACAAGAACCTGCCCAGAACTAGAGTTTACACTGACAATTGGACAGTCAACTCAACTCATGTATCATTTTGAAATAGAAACCAGAAAAAACCCACATGTGCCAAACTGGAGCAGGCTGACATACAATGCATTTTTTTAATACCCTGGAGGATATGGAGTCTGCATGCATGTCCTTATCAACTTCCCAAAACACAGGTTAAATAATAATGGGTTGTAATGTATGAATTACATAAACTACATGCAATGTATCTCCATCTGCCTGAACATTCCTGGGACTGTTTGTCCAAAATGCTTTTGAAGAGTTTAGAAGAGAAATGTTGACATTTAAAAAGCAAAACTAATTTTCTCATGGGTAAAGCTTCACAGTGTTTTACACCTCTGCAAAATTTTGCTTATGCATGTTAAAAGAAGACTGTAACTTGGATGATTGTTAGTAGAGGTAACTAACCTGACTGACAAGATAAAGCTTAATTCCCAGACAACTAGCAGAGCTTGGCTTATTTAGGCCAGAAAAAAAGAAATCTGAGAAGGAGCTGATCATTTTCTATAATTTCATCAGGAGAATAAACATAGAGAAAAAAAAGAGCCATTGAATTTAAAGAAGAGATTTAATGTTGGCATAGGAGCAAATTATGAGTAAATTCAAAATGGAATTTAGAGGATTTTTCAGACATCATAAGCATGGCTTTCTTGAACAGATTTCCATTAGAAATAGTAGAGGCAGAGACCAAGTAATTTTTAAAAGAATGTACCAGTTTATGAAAGGCTTGCTTGTGATTGAAGATGACTGGATCTGGTGAAAGATTTCCTGTTTGATATTCTTAGTTCAGCAGATGACCTTTTTCCAAGTCTCTTAAGGACTTATTCACAGAAATGCTATTTAATCTTCTTCTGAGAGCAGTTCCTTCATCTGCAAAATGGATGTGCCACTTAAGCTGAGTGAGCATTCGCAACCCTTAGGATAATTAAAAGGAAAAAAAATCAGTTATAATTAGGAATACACCCTGAACTTTTTTTAAAGCAACATAGGAATGTCAGATTTCCAAGGTTAATTAATCTGTAATAGAAATAGGCAGCTAAATTGATGAGAATGTTCTAAAATCTATAATGTAGAGGTAAGTCTTTTGACAGGGGCTCTCTGAATACTTCCTACAGTGCATGCAGAAATTCTGCTAGCACAGTACACAGTTTAGGAGTATACAGCAACTATTTGCTGATCAGTACTCATGGGGAGCAGTAACTAATGACATATTTCCAGGTTAAGCATCAGCATGCTCATGGTACAGGCATGTCAAAAAGGCTCTGCTGGTAAAGCAGTCATACAGGAGGTGAAGCTATGTCCTCTGTTCCCCCAAGTGTTGCTGCATTGCTGCATCTAAACGCTTTTTTCCTCAGTTTTTATATCATTTCATACAGGTGCTTTTCTCTTAAATCACTGAGATTAAATTCCATCTCTGTTTTTGTCTTTCTTATCTTGCATAGAAATAACTTTTTTTTCCTCTTACAGCCTAAAGGGCCAAGGTCAGAAAGCTCTTTTTAAAGAAAGGCATGCTTTGCATCACACACGACTGAATTCCTAAAATGAGTTACAGCACTACTGTCTCTGAATGATCAAAACTTTGAGGTCTGTAGATATAGAACCAAGGAACTGCCTTCCTCCAGCATCCTCAGTACCACCCAGGTTTGAGAATATTTAGGATAAAAATTAATTCCCTTATTCTCTCTCCTTCACTGTAATTGTAATCCATGCTCTAAAGAAATTGAAGCTTTTCCATTATTTCAGTGTAGTTTTGCTGCATAAGTGCATTCTATTGCATGCATATGTTAGGTGTAGAAACATCTCTAATAAGAACTATGCTTAATTGCAAATAGAAAAATATAACACATACACTATTGAATAACAAGCTACTTGGGAAAGGAAGAAGTTACATTTACACCAAAAAAAAAAAAAAGTGGAAAATTATGGGAATTTACAGTTTACGGTAAACTGAGATGAGCCAGCAAGACAAAAACATTTTGCTGAAATGGACCATTTCATTATTTAGCAGACATTTTTCAGTATGACAATAGCAATTACCATTTGCAGAACAATCATGTCTGTGCACTCAGCCTCTAAATTTTGGTGCTGATTGCCCCTTCAAATCTGTGGAGATCTGGGAACAAATGTAAGTGTAGGTAGGTTTGACAGCAGCCTATTTAGCCTTGGCCTTGGGTTTACATTATTTTAGCTTTTGTTCTTCCTTGGGTTTACATTACTTTAGCTTTTGTTCTTCCTTGATTTTAGTAAAGCTGCCATTTGAATTAACAGCCTTCCCTCTTGTTTATAAGTAATCTGTGAAAATGAAACAGGAAGTTATTCCAACTGGGTTTGTAAAGCTCTTAGCTGAGGCAAGACTTTTGAACCTTAAATTATCTTTGAAAGCAATGTACTGCCTTTTAGGTTGACATCATTACATTTCTTGTGCATTAAAAATAGAAGAATATTGTGAGTTTTGACATACAAAATAAATTATTATTAGTAACATACCAAGTAATCCAGAGGCTCACACAATAAACAGTACTTGCCTACTCTTGCTTGCCAGTAGGAAGTGTTGTAGTAATGTGTGTTAGGATGCATTAAATGGCAGTGGGGTTGGTCTAGAGGCTCTCCAGGGGTAGCTTCCAACTCTAACAATTCTATGATTCTGTATTCTAAATGCTGAATATTCTTATGAAATTAGTAAACCCCTAAAAATCATATAAGAACTGTAATTCTAAATGACAAAGTCTTTTCATATACTATTCTCAAGTATTCTAAGTAAACATGACATTTTTAAAATTAATTTACATTTTAAAATCGACATATATTCCCTAGAAGAGATCAGCACATATAATTTGTATACTTTTCTATTACAAAGTGTCATCTGTAATAATTTCCCACATAACTGTTCCTCCTGGATATCGGTTTGATTTACACTGAACCCATTGCTATTTTTCATGGCAATATCAGGATACTCAATGGATCAAAGAGCTTTAGCAAGAGTTTTCTCCAGTCATGAACATTTCTTCCTTCATTTTGTATCATGGCATTTCCCTGTACAAATTTGCTAAAACTTTCCATGAACAACAAAACACCATGGCATCAACGAAATATTTTTAAAGGGAAGCTATTACTCTGACCTATGCAAATATGTATTCTTATATACTTTCAGCTATGAATTCAATGTATGTAAAACATTTTACTGACTTCTTTCTTCCTTATGTTGCTGTACTACTATTTTTCTAGCTCATTCCTTATTTTGAAAAAGTAGTAAATACTTTTCTGCAGTAATATATCCTGTTAGATATTTAGAAGATCTGATTTCTTGCTAAAAAAATCCAACAAAAAACAACAAACCAACAAACCACATAACAAAAAAAAACCCCAAAACAAACAAGAAACCTCCTGTGAGGTTCTCAACATTTTCATAGTAATTAATTTAATTCTTTGTTCCAGCAAAAATGGGGACATAAAGCAGAATCCACCAGAACCTGCTTTTGTGATGTGAACAATAGGATTTAATACACCTCTTGCATCTTTAATTCTACAAAATGGTGCCCTTCATAATGACTCCTCATTTTGATCAGATGAAACTGTAAAGTAACTTTTATCATTCTATAATTCTACTTATTTCATGAAGGTGTTAATTTTTCCAAAATTTACAATGATCTCTAGACACCAAGCAGTCTTCCAGCATTTGCTGTTTGAAACTGACTTTTTTTTTTTTTTTTGACAGGACAACTTAATTTTCTCAACAGGTGTGTTAATGCTTGGGGAATGTCAAAAGAGACTTAATGAGAAATCACATATGAGAAAGGGTGTCATATTTCCAAGCACGATTGAAAGCTCACCATGACTTTGGCCCTGATATCTTATTTCTCTGCCACTCTCACTGTTCCAAGTTAGACACACACTGCTTGACACAACCACATTCATCAAATAGACTGTTTTAAATTATTATCCAGCAGTTTACATTGTCCACACTTGTTTAAACTGCACAGATATTTTTCCAGCTCTTCACTGCAGTGAAGCAAAAAGCAGTGAGGGACCACAGCCATAGAAAGAAATCTTGCATAATCGCTGTGCAAGCTTGGAGGATTACTGCTAACTGTGGTGGCATCAGAGCTTGAAAGTTTAAAATCACTGAGAAGTGCTACTGTAAATTCTCAGCAACCCCATCTTACCATCCTTGTCTGTCCTCCATCCATCTTGTAAAATCCCCAGTTCCAGTATGAAAATGCTGCCCTTCAGTAAAGTGAGCGGGCAGGATATTACTCAACTGGTTTTGGTTTTTTAGCTAGACGTCATTGTTCCTGAACCTTCCTTTCTCTTTATTTAAAAGACACCACTCACTCTATAGAAACTGTGGCTAGCACAGGTTTTACCCATTCCATGAAACATTTTCCAAGCAGCCGCAAGTCCTGGAGTTTTAGGTTGAATGAATGTGAATGCACAAGGTCATTCACTACTTCTTTGGGCAACCTGTTCCAGTGTCTCGCCATTATCTAGTAAAGAACCTTTCTCTAATGTCTAATTTAAATCTCTCCTCTTTCAGTTTAAAACCCTTCCCCTTGTCCTATTGCTATCTGTGTGTAAAAAGTCTGTCTCACTCCTTTTTTATAAGCCCCGTAAAGTATTAGAAGGCTGCAATGAGGTGTCCCCAGAGTCTTCTCCGGGCTGAACAACCCCAGGTCCTTCAGCCTGTCTTCATAGGAGAAGTGGTCCAGCCTTCTGGGCAGCTTCATGACGCAAATATTTTGATATTATGTAACTAGACTGCAGCAAAGCACCTCCTGCTTATGGATTTGTCCTTTAGTATGTGATGTATCTTGGCTCAAGCGATCAGCTACTTTCAACAGTGTAGGAAGCTTGTGATGATATCATATGATGTACTTTCACTTTGACGGACAGAGGACACAAACTGTGGGAAAAATTAATTTCACTTCAATGCCAGCTGATGATGAAGTGCTTGTAAGAAATAGAAGATGACCTTTTCCAGAAGGCAGTAGCAAAAGGCATATTCAGAGACTAATAAATTTGATTCTAATACAGCAGATTCTAATGGGCTTGTTCTTATTGAATCTTTTTTTTTTTATTTTGATCAAGTTACTGCTGGCTCTTAAAATTAATATCTTTTGGTCTTGCTTTTTTACTGTAATTCCATGTTATCTGACATATTTTCTCTAACATTACAGTACAGAATTATTTCAGCTTTTTTTCTTATGTGTAATGGTAGACAAAAAAGTGAGTAAACTTACATGATGAGGCTGAGACTCCATTTCTGCTGAAGAAATGAGGGAAGTCCATTACCTGTGTGCTACGAAATTCTATACAACTGATCCTTATATTTATCTTCCGTCTGCACAGACATGAGATGCATTTAGATATTTAAATTCAATGGTCCTCCCAAAGTCATTTAGTAAACCTGTGGCTAATTGGATAATGGAGTCCAACAGCACTCTACCTGCCATGTAAAATGTATAAACCTACTGAAGGGCTTGTGGTTAAACAACTGGAGACTCCCTCTTTTGTTTTAGAGGGAATTATAGTATTAAATGCACAAATAAATAAAAAAATAATTCTCAAAGGATTTTAGAGCCTCCTTGCTCTTTGTTTTCTAACAGCTATTAATTTTCATTAAGTAAAAATGAGAATAAATAATGTAATTTAAAATAATAGTATGTTAATCTTCTATCCCTAAGCTTCCATTTAATTGCTTGAAGGGTGATGCATTTGGATCTGATACTTATTTACTAGGGATGATTGCTTAGCCACTTACTGTATTAATATTGACAGATGTCCCAAAGAGATAATAAGTGAAAGCGTATCAGTACTTTGCAGTCATTTAATGTTAGCATATAATGCTACTTAATACATGTTGACTTCCAGATTTGCCTTCTCTGGTGAACAGAGGAACAGAATGAGAGTTTTTTCCCAGACTTGATTTGATTTTCCATCAAATAAATGAAAAATGACAAGGAAATAAGTTTTCTAAAATGACAAACTTAATGTTTCATTTCACCGTCGGGGGGAAAATATAACATTAAAAGGCTAGTTTGTCAGGACCATTTATAGATGACTACAGGTGGTTTTAGAAAGGTTTTTCAGCACTAATATGATATGAATTCTCCTCTCAAAGGCTGTAAATAATTCAGAGTATTAGGGGAATGCAAGTTTTCAACAAAATTTCCCTTCTAAAAATTCATGTGGGACAGAGAGAAACAAAGACTGATAAAGTCATAAATTCTACCCCTAGAAGGAGTGTTGTACTCTTCCACAACATACTCTAAAGCATCTCCTGATGTAGATGTGAAAATATCAAGTGACTAATCTCTACAACTGCCCTTTACCAGTTCTCTCACTCTCAAATGTGTGAAGAATTTTCAGTATCTATTTTTCAATGTCAAAGAAATGCAAACAGTAGTAGTAGTAGTAGTAGTAGTAAAAAAAAAATATAGGAGGAAATGTTTAATAATTTTATGGAGGATTGTAAACTAGTATTGAAACATATATTGTACAAGTGCATGTTTCTGACATGCAGTCCATCTGACACGCAATAACAAAGCAGTATGAATATATGAATATAAATACCTTTTTTAACATGCATCCTTAACAACTCTCCTCATGTAGGAATCCTTGCATAAAAATGATGCATTCTGAAAGTTTTCCAAGAGCTTGGTATTCATATGACTGTTCTCTGATTGCTGTTAAATTTGAAAAATGTGGCTAAAAGTGTTTAGAGATGTTGGCTTGTCATCTGACTGATGTTGCCTCTGATATACCTTTGCTGCAGGGCTGCAGGGCTTGTAAAGTTTTTAATTTTTTTTAGCTGGTAAATGAAGAAAAATATTAAATATATTCATATTTCATTAGGGGAAAAAAAAACCCAAGAGACAAAAATACTCTTTATCCAATTGTAGTGGGTTTCTGTTTTCTTTCTTCACGCATGTGTCTGCTTTGTCCTTTACCATCTCCAGTCTGGCCAAAGTACTTCCATTGCCTTTTAGAAAGCATAGGTTTCAGTAGATAGAAGTTACTTTACTGTATCTTCCTTACAAATTCAAGAAGTCCCATAGAATCATAGAACATGATGAGTTGCAAGGGCCTCATCAGGAACATCAAAACCATCTCCTGGCCCTGCACAAGAATCACACTGCGTGTCTGAGAGCATTGTCCAAAATCTAGAACTCTGTCAGGTTTGGTGCTGTGACCACTTCCTTGGAGACCTTGTTCCAGTGCCTAGCCCCCTCTGGGTGAAAAAACTTTTCTTGATACCCAGCCTAAACCTGCCCCGACTCAGCTTTATGCCATTTGCTCACATCCAGTTACTGGTCACCACACAGAAGAGATCAGTGCCAGCCCCTCTGCTTTTGCTCGTGAGGATGCTGAGGACCACAATGAGGTCTCCCCTCAGCCTCCTCTTCTCCAGGCTGAACACAAGTGACCTCATACAGTGACTCCTCACACAGCTTCCCTCCAAAGCCTTCACCATCCTGGTGGCTCTCCTTTGGACACTCTCTAATAGTTACATGTACGTTTTATATCGTGGCACCCAAAACTGCCCCCAACGCTCAAGGTGAGGCCGTCCCAGTGCAGAGCAGAGTGGGACAATCCCCTCCCTTGCCCAGCTGGTGATGCTGTGTCTGAGGCACCCCAGGACACCTAGACAGAAAATAATACTCTGTTTTTATTTGCTCCAGTTCTTCCTTCATCTGTTGTTGCAAAATCTGCAGTGACTCAGGAGCAGTCATGAGTCACTGTAATTCTCGTCAGGAAATCTGCATCAAATGAGAACACAGATATTGAACTTCATATCAAACCATGAATGAAGAGAGTGGGGCAGATGCACTGAGGAGGGTTTCTGTAGAGGAAATGGCAAAAATGGTTGCTTTGGAATGGGTCAATACATGAAAATCACATCAGAAGATGGAGCTTGTTTTATCAGGTTCACCAAGCGCCAGAATGGACTGGAGCCTCACCCAATCAGTACAGACACGAGCACAGACTGGGAGAATTTGGAAAGTGTCAGGTTTAGCTTATTTGTTTGTTATTAGGCAAGAGCAAAATATGTACAAAAAATGAGGTATTTTATTCACTAATTCGAAATATAATCTGATCAAACCAATCCCAGAGAAAAAGCTCTGTGTGTTCATTAGGTTAAGAGCTACATTCTTCGAGCTAAATGTTCTTTTCCCATATCAGCTCCTTATGTCTGTGAATACTTTTGACCACCTTTGTTTATGAGGAACAAGAGACAAATATGACAATTCCAGATTAAAAACATAAAAATTCCCAGAGCTGATAGGGAGGAACTACTTTAGATGTATTCTTACTGCTGAGATAAGTCAAGGTGTCTAACTTTCTCATGAAGATGAACAAGGTCTCCCAGGGATTAGAGTGCATTTCAGACTGCAGGTTGGATGTCTTATATCAGAAGTCATCATTAGGGATACTGTTAGCTGGGTGGTAATTTTAAAATCACAAGAATCTTCATTTCTTTATAGAAACTGGTATTATTAACAAGGTGATCTTCAGTTTTTTTCTGTGGCAAAGGAATGTAGTTTCACAGACTGTGTACAATAATAAAAAAACATATAAGCTCAGATCTGTAGTTAGACCTCTCATCACTGAATTCTTTATAACTTATTCTATGGACAAAAATGGGTCACAGACCATGAACACAGTGACTAAAAAAAAAAAAAATTATAATTAAAAGCATCAGCAGTTAGATTTTTCTTTTCCATTTCTCTGTCAAGCTGTTCAGCCCAGGGATTCTGTACTTATCAAGATCCATGACTAACTGCACATTTTGAAAAAAATCCAAATTATATTTTTTTCTGTTGTGATGGTTGCATCATTCAGTGACCTGTAGAAAGACTTGTATTTTAACATAATTGGTAACAGCCCTGAAAGTGTTGGCTCAATCTTTGCTCACTGAATGCTGTAGTCTCCTAAACAAACTGTCTGGGTATAGCTGAGTTCAAACAGTAAAAATAGTAATGGTGAGATTTTCTTCCTGTTGAACAAAAGGAAGAAATAAAAGAAACACAGATGTGTGGGATAAAGTTGGCTATACATTTATTCCTGATATTTTGTTCACGCTTGGAGACCAAGTGTATCCGTTTACAGAGTAGCCTTCTGAGATTATACAGAAAGACACAAATTTTTGGATTGTGCTTCTTTCTTCACAAGTTCAGAATTTTATTTAGTCAGCTAAGTCTTTATCTTTGCTGAGTTTCTGGCATTACCTCTCCCTCTTCTTATTTAAGCTTAGGTTTAGATTGGATTTTTTGATTGGTTGGGTTTTAAAGTTAATGGTTTTGACAAAGAGTTTCATATCAAGAAAAAAATTTCAAAATAAATCTTATTAATATGTTTTGTTGTACAAAATATTTTGGGAAATAAGAAATACATTTTTTCAGCCAGAGCTGCCATTGTTTCACTAAACTCAGTAGTTCCCTTTTGTTTCAAATAAAATAAAAAAGCACTTTTACTGATAGATGTCCTCTTGCTCTCTCCTCTTTCCTTTCCCAGTTGATAACCACATTATATTTTATTTGGTAAAAAGTGATATCACAACTGATAGTGTTAATAACAATAAGGATTTAGAAAGCTAATCAGCCACCACAGAAAAAAATACACTAGCAGTCCACTTTATGGTTATATTAGCTGAATATGATTTCTTAAGGTAAGATTCTAAGAGCCTAAAGCTCACATCAGTCATTTCCATGTTTCTCCACGTTTTCCTATGAACACACCTAAAATTTTTATGTGTAGGTACTTTTTCCAAAGAGAAGGAGTCATATTCTGCCTAAAAAAGACTGAGAAAGCAAGTAGAAAATCTCCTGGTGCTACAGAGACATGAAGAGTCATTTGACAAGAAACTGAGCTTATTAAGTAGGCAGAAATGGCATTTCTGTTGTAAAGATTCTGTATTATATACAGGCAATTTCATTCCACTCCTTTCCACTGCTTAGACTTGAATCTGGTGTGGTTTAAGTAGAAGCATTTAAGGTTCTCAGGTCTCAGTTGTTTTACATGTAATGTTCTTATGGAAAACAAATACCAGAAGACTCACACCAGGAGAAATCAGAGTTTGTAAGCTGTAGCTTTCATGCTGCATAGCTACATTTCTTTCTGAAGTCCCTGTTGCATTTGGGAACAAGAGTCACAATCCTGTTAGAAGACTTGTTTCAACTTACACAGTCACTTGAGCTTGGACTTTTGCATGACTTTTTGATTAGGAAAATTCAAATTAATAAGTAAAAAAAATTACTATTCCTGAAAAACGTATCAAGAAATTCCTAGGATTATTTTTTTTAAACACATCATATGTGATTTTTCCAGCTGACATTGGATAACTGCTCAAGTTAAAACCAAAAAACGGAACAGATTTTAGAAAAATGTAATGTATTGCTGCATTAAAGCAATGGCAGCATAGATGTTGTGTTAAGGAACATGAAGTGTTAAGGAAAAATTTCTACTATGTTAGAAAAAAACAAAAGGAGGAGTGAAATAGCTTAGTTACACTGATGGAGCGCTGCTCTTTGCCATTCTATTCACAGAGTTTCCATTAGCAGCTTTACCATCTTGTAGAAAAAAAAAAACAGTCTGATTGTCTTCTGGCTAGAATATAGGACATGTGCATGTACTCCCAGGGAAGTTATATTTTATGGCATGAAAACTTTCTCCTACAGTGCAGGAGCACTGCCAACAGACTTGTGACTTGACTGCTAATTCAAAGTACTACAATGTAATAGAAATTAGGTCTTATTTTCATATTGCCTTTAACAAAATATTAAGAGTTTACTCGGTCTGCAGTGTTTTAATGTTTTAATAGACAATAATTCCTCTGTGTTCATTAACCAGAAACATTTGTTCAAGGATTTAAAGACTTTATCGGAGAAAGTAGAACTCCTTAAGATGCAAGTACAATTGTAAAATGCTTTTTAAAGAAAATAACAGGACAAAAAAGCAACCAATATTCCTTTTAAATTATTTTAGACTTTTTCTACAATTTCAAACATCTTGAAAGTGATTCATAAAAGCCAATTAAAAGCTAGTCTGTTGGCTCAGCAGGAGGGACTCATATATCCCTTTCACATAATCCTTGCTGGGGTATGATGAAATGGGTACAGGTAAAGGAATAGCAAGTCTCTAGACTTAAAAGTGACAAAGTATCTAGTTACTCCTCACAGGAACTGAAGGGGAAAAATCAATTATAATGTCTGTGCATCTAAAAATATGGCTTATACCTCTGCATGGTGCATTATCATCAGAGCTGAGCAGATGAGAGAGCAAAGAGGGAATGGGACACTGAGGAAGTGATCACCAGAGGATGTATTAGAAATTCAGCAGGCTGAAAGCAATTTCAGTTAGAAAGGAAGAAAGAAAAATGTTTTGATGTTAATTCATTCATGCTTCCCCATCTGACTTGCAGTCAGGGCCATCCACTTTGTAGCTTAGTGAGAACAGGTAGACATTTTTATGCCTGATTCTGATTTCTCTTACTGTTGAAGCAAGCCAGAAATTAATCCAATAAAATCAGCCCAGAAGTACTTACATAAGATTAGTGTAAAAATCAGACCCTTTATATTTCTGTGACACAAATATGTAGGATTTATGGCTATTTCTTTCCAACACCCATCAAGTCTTTGGATGGAATTAATAAATGTAATTCATAGTAGTCGCTGCAATAACTGCAAGCAGTTTTATTCTTGGCTTCTTCCTCTTCTAAGAGGGGAGTCAGGTTTTACCTCCCCTTCCTGAGGAAGATATTTATATCTTAGGAGTACTTTTTTATAAGATGTGTTTTGTTTGAGTTCTGGATGAAAGAGTCTTGGTTTTCCCAGCAGGTCAGTCTGTCCAATTATAACAGGAAGTAAAAGGCCTGCCCTGATAATCATACCTACTCTGTGCTTACGAGCACTGCAAGCAGTGTCTGCAAAGTAATGACAGAGCTTCTGCTCTCCCTGTGCTGCAGTCAGCTGCACTTTGCTACTACTCCTTAACTCACTCTGAAGAAAATGCAGGCAATTCATATAAAAAATTTAAGAGATGCCCTTCTGTGATGGCCAGACACGGCATAAGCAGTTATTTTAGATATTGACACCTTTCCAGTTAAAGCATACTTCATCTTCATCACTGCTACCCTAGCAGAGGATGCTGAAGTGCTGCATATCACAGCTGGCTACTCGATCTTGTTTCATGTGATTTTGGGAATTCTTAAAGAGAATATCAACCTGTTCCTCTGCAACATAGTTTGTCTCCCCTTTTCACACTTCATTCACCCCTCTCCAAAAAAAAAAGCTTGTTACCTTCAGAAATATAGCACAGAGAAACCTTTTCTCACTGAAAAGAGACTGCTAAACCAAGGACTTTTAAAGGTAGAGTACAAGGCTGCTGAACTGCATCTCTGAAGAGCCAGCAACTGCCTTTAAATACTGTGCTTGTGGCCAAACTGCCATAAATGTCTACTCTTCCACTGACTTAATTGGCACTTCACCCAAGCAGAGCAGGATTCATTCTTTCACACTTTCCTGTTCAGACAGAAGGAAAAGACTCTATTAGCTGCTTTGATGTAAACCAAACCTTTAGTCAGTTAACAGGACCTATCAATTTGTTCAGTTCACCTGGTTCAGGCAAAATCAGAAAAAACTTCAATTCCTTTTAGAGCATTAGCTAAGCTGCAGACAGCTATCAATAAAAAAAGGGCTGAATCAGTGTATTTGGGAAATACTCTGGACTTTGGCAGTAAGGCTGCAACTGGAAACACAGAACAGAGCCTCTTCATAGCCACCCTTGTTGTGAGAAGTGTCTTCTAATAATATATTTACCAGAATTTCAATTCAACAACCTTTTCTTCCCTGAAGTTTGTGCTTTTGAATTAATAGAAATATTTCAATAGTCATATGTTTCCATTGTATAACATTATTCAGAGACAAAATCTTGACCCATATATAACAATGCTAGAAATTATGCAAAAACACATTTAAGCAAGATTTGTGCTATTAAAAGCTCCAGAGGAGCAGGGTCTTCATTTGAGGTCAATTACTGCAGCTTCAAGCTCTATTGGGCCACACAATTTGGTATTTACTGTAACAAGACTGGACAGAGATCCACTAAAATAAAATGCTAATTTAACTATAGCCTTTGAATCGTGTGAGTTTTTCCTGAGACCATGTTCCAGCTCTTATTTATTACAGGGGGAAAAAAAAAAGCAAACAAAACCTCAAATTGTAAACATTAACAACTGTGTAGGGGTAAATGTCTGAAACTGAGCCAATGAAACTTCAAGCAGAGCCTGCTGCTTGCTAGCTGCAACTGTCGTGGACCCCTTGTAAATTTGGAGAACACCTGCTCTAAAGTAAAGTGGCACAGCCCAAATCCTCCAGTTAACAGAGACATGAAATACAGGAGGCTGCTCTCACATTATTTGGCTTGGAAAAATGTAGAGCTTGGGGTTCTAAAAATTAGAGCATATGGTGGAAAATCAAAATACCCAAATGAAGCAACCTTTATTAGAAAAAGGGAACCTGAAAAGAAGGCAGTGAAGGTCGTAGCTGGAGGAAAGGTCCTGGAAGTGGAGGAAGATCCTTAAGATCAAACAGTTTCATGGAGACAAATACTAGGCATGGAGAAAAATGCTGGGAGGCAGCCAGAGGCCTCAGCTGGTGATGCCCAGACAGGTGACAGCCAGCAGCAGCACAGCAGGAGCTGACAGGACTCTGCCTGACCACACGTGCCAGCAGGGACCTTGGAAGTGCAGAGTAGCAAGCCAGGGAAGAGTGAGGGAGGGAGTGAATGCATGGTATCATCAAGCTGAATAAAACCTTGAGTCTTGTTGACTCTTAATTAACACCCCAGTACCCAGCTCTCCTGTGGGCTGGGATTTACTCCAGCAAACCCATAACACAAGCAGTGTCGGAAATGGAGTGCAGTGAATATAATGCTCTAATGGCATCAGGGGATCCCAGCAGCAGCTGTGTGTCAGTGAGTGTGTCAGGGATCCCTCTGTGTGTCAGTGAGTGTGTCAGGGATCTCTCTCTGTCTGTGTGAGTGTGTCAGGAATCCCTCTGTGTCTGTGTGAGTGTGTCAGGGATCTCTCTGTGTCTGTGTGAGTGTGTCAGGGGATCCCTTTGTGTGTCAGTGAGTGTGTGAGGGGATCCCTCTGCATCTGTGTGTGTCAGGGGATCCCTCTGTGTGTCTGTGTGAGTGTGTGAGTGTGCCAGGGGATCCCTTTGTGTGTCAGCAAGTGTGTCAGGGGATCCCTTTGTGTCTGTGTGAGGGTGTCGGGGATCCCTCTGTGTGTCAGCAAGTGTGTCAGGGGATCCCTTTGTGTCTGTGTGAGTGTGTCGGGGATCCCTCTGTGTGTCAGTGAGTGTGTCAGGGATCCCTCTGTGTGTCAGCAAGTGTGTCAGGGGATCCCTTTGTGTCTGTGTGAGTGTGTCGGGGATCCCTCTGTGTGTCAGTGAGTGTGTCAGGGGATCCCTCTGCCATCCCTATTAGTAAGAACATAAATATTTCAGTCTTCAGTATCATTTACTTTAGAATCTGTTTGCACTTTTGACTTCTCAAGAGGCATGAGGACATTCCTTTTAGGTGACCAATTCAGTTCTTCAAATAGGACAAACTGTAAGGTGGTATTACTCAGAGGGTAATAATTTGCCAAACAGTCCCACATGTAGATGCGGAAAGTGGTAGTAACAGAAAAACTTTGGATTGGTAGACGTAAATCCACAGCGTCCGTATGTGGACTAAGTGGAGATAACCTGGATTAATTCAAGTATTAAATTAAAAAAAAATTAAAAACAAGAAAGGAGGAACAGAGGAAAGATGAATTGTTTAGATTTGTAAGCAGTTAGCTGATATTTTTGGAATTGCATTTTCTAAGATATAAAAGCATATCTGTTAAAACATGGCTGGGTCAAACACGACCATCACCATTTAACACTCTGCCATGCATTTATGTCCATGACCACAGCCTTACAGGATGATCCCAAGATCATTTACTCGAACCCCTCCAAAGATTATTGCAGGGAAGGAAAATATTAAACCCATTAAGTCAGAATCAAGATGATTTAATGGTGAGTTTGGTCATAGCTCCTATTAATATTTTTCTATACTTCAGAGACCAGGAATTTAGGTGGATTGCCTCAGGGAGGATTATTCGATTTTTAGGATGTTAGTATGCATCACAATTCCCCTTCTTCTGTCTCCTATTGAGTCACAGGAAGAAAGGTGTCCCCATTCTTAGAAAGGTGGGCAATGTGTTTAAATAATAAGCAGTGGGAAATTAGTTTATGATTCAAAAGCAAGTCTGGAATCTGTGCTAGGGAACCAAAAGCAGATTAGCTATATCCTTAACAGGAAATATTGCCATAGGAACTGAGGGAATACTTGCTAGCTGCTATAAGCAGAGACATACGACTTACTTTAATTTTGGGGGGCTTTTTATTATAAAAATCCTTGCAGTTTCAGCAGAACCAATACCTATATTCCCCTGAGATTTATGCCTTTATTTTACATTTTATTCTTCATGATGTACTAACCTCTATAAACTTCCCTGGCCTGCAGAGCATTCTAACTTCAATTCATTACTTCATCATAATAAAACTTATTTCAAGGTACATTAGGCTTCTACAGGCAGAACACTAATATGATACGTTTGTTTCAAACAAACAAATGAAAAACAAAAAGTGGTGATGGGAGGGACATTTTTTATTCAGGATTCAGTGAACTGAGACTGTCTCAAAAAGCTGCTGTTGGGTTCAGAGCTACTACCTGTGTCCTGCACTGCTTAAAATGGAAGAAAGTGATTCATAGGGTTTAAGGGAGAAGCTGATGTCAGAAAATGATATCAAGAAAAAAACAAAAACAAAAACAAAAACTAAACAATTCCAAAAATAAGGTATCAGAGAAATTTCAATTGGCAGTTCTTTCCTGGTAATTGCAGGAACGTCTGGCAGAGCCCTCAAAAGAGTACAGTATATTTATACACATGCATAAGAATGGAGGTGATCATCTCCCTTCTGTCTTTTCTCTACATGTAGTTTTTCCAAAACCAAGCAAAATGTCATGGTTTAACCCCAACTGGCAACTGAGTACAGGGCAGCCACTTCCTCAATCTCCACCACGTCCAGTGGGATGGGGAAGAGAATTGGAAAAAAAGGTAAAAGCCAAGATTTGAAATAAGAACATTGCTAAAACTAATACAGGAGAATAAAACCCAAGAAAAACAACTGATGCATAAAACAATACTGATGCACACCAGCTTTGCCAAAGTTCAGGTATAGGAATGATTTATGTAAGTTGATGAAAGATAACTTCGAATACACAGAAAACTGTGTTGGATGCCACTGGAGCACAATAATTTTCCTAATCCAAAATATCACTTTTAAGAGTGCATTAGTACAAAATGAAATGAGGACATTCATACTATGAAAGCAAACAAGTGGAAGCAATTTGTTAGCTAAAATTCTATACATCAGTTTTTGAATGGAACAAAAAATAAATCATACATTAAATAGCCCTAGGTAATGTGAAAGTGAAATAGTTCCTTCAGTCAGGAAATCTTTCCTCATCTTTCAGTGCTGTGATCTAAACTGAAAGCTCCTGCCTAAATATCCACATATCTATGGTAATAGAAAGATGAAAGCTTTCTCAGGAAACGTGAATAAATTTCACTGTCCAGGACAGCTGGGTGAAAAAGGAAATGCCAAACATATGGTCCAATTAGACAGCAAATGTATTAATGTAATTTATCAGACAACTGGTAGACATTATTCTATACACTGAAAATACATTACAACTGTTACAAAGACAGTATCAGCCCATTTTTGGACTCTTCTTTCCCTAATCACTTGCAGTTGCAAGAATTAGAAAAAGGAAGTATTTTTGCATTGAAGATAAGCAATTTCCACTCATTTGTAAAAATATTCCTCTTAGTGAATTTTCAGTTTTAGCTTAGCAGAAGGCATTTCTTCCTGCAAATATCCACATAATGCACAAGAAAGTTCTCCCTGATAAATCACAGCAACTCAGACCTAATCCCTTTATCAACTGCCTTAAATCACTGACTAGTTTATAAATAAATTAAAAATAAATAAATATTTTTTTTTCTCTACTTTGGCAAAAATTCTCAATCTATACCCCACTGCTCCTCTTTGTTCTTCACTCTAACAAAATACTAGGAGCAGGATGCCCAAGAGCTAAGACGTAATTTCTTGTCAGTCCATTATTTTCAATTCTTCAGTGCATGGCACTGCAGGTGCCTTAGGAAGAGATACTGCTCTCTTTTCTTTATGCTTGGGGTAAGTTTTTGAAGATGTAAACATCAATTTAAAAAGGGAAAAAAGAAGCTCAGTAAAAAAGTTTGCTTCACTTGCCTAGATGTTTTATGAATTTATAAGACTAGAACATTGTTCTAAAACAACATCTTTGTATGTATGACATTTGCAAATCACATCAAGTGAAATGCTAGTGAAAAATGTGATTTTATTTTTACAAACAGTGGCTGTCAGATTATGGCATATTTGATATCTCATAGTAGCAGAGGAAAAAGAAGTGAAATATTCCATAATCACCTTCTTACACAGGTTGCCACCAAGCTGCCCCTGTGAATTGTGTAAAGGATCAATAGATGCATTGACTTCCTTTTCTGTGAAATGCAATCCTGCCTTCAGTTTAAAAGCAAAACAGAGACATACAGATACACAAATTCTCCAGCTGTTCACCTCCATTCTTTTTTAATTGAATGCTTATGTGCATTGGTCTCTCAGCACTCTACTGATAACAAAACTCCTTTCAACTCCCTAAGCTATGAACTCTGTTTCCGAAGACACTGCATCTTCAAAAACTATCATGGTTTAATTTTTTTCTCCTTTTCTTCTCTAACTCTGTGTAATGCTCCAAAGATTTTTCTTTCAGCTTCCTAAAGAGGCAGGAAGAGGTTTCTCTATTTTCCTTTATACTCCCCTGCATTGAGATAAACTTGAGTGGCAGTTTAGGGGATTAAAATGGGACAAAAATAACTTCAGATCAAACATTTAGCTGATATCTTTCCTCCTAGATTATCAGCAGGAGATGTGAATATATGTTTTTGGCTAAGTCACTGTTCAGCAAGCCATCTGCTTTTGATTGCAAAGTGACTGTAAAAAATTTAATAACTTGTAACACCTAGCAAAAGCACTTCAAAAACCCTAGGAATGGCTATGGTGCTAGAAATACAGATAAAAAGATGCTATTTATTATTTAAATTAAGTTTATGTGAAAAAAGAAATGGCTATACTTCACTGCTGCATGCAAGCCTCATACTGTATAGAGACACAATCTAGTCAAGCCACACAGCAGGAGCAGCAGCAGGCTCTCAGAGGTGCATAGGTTGCTGCTTTCTGTCCTGAGCTGACAGGTTGAGACACTGGGAGTGGGACCCAAGAAGAGGGACCTTTCACTGCAGCCCTGGCCCTTGTTCCCCTGAGCACGTGCCCCACTTGTGCCCTTCAGCAGGCATAAATGGGGCTTTGGGTAGTGGGACAGCTGGCTGCCTGCACCGAACAAGCACAACCTGCCTGGGCCAGCTCCAGCTGTTCCCGAGGGGATGGGAGCCATCAGTGCCTGCCAAATGCTTCAGTCCGTTGGAGGAGCCAAGGGAGCCTTGCATGAGCTGGTTTGAAAATAGGGTGGTCAAGGCCATGGGAGGGCCAGTCACGTGCTGGGGATAATGAAATTATGTCAGTCATTATGCACTGAGCCCAACCTCCAGCTGCACATGCTGTCTCACCAATGGAGTTGAATGGGTCTGGGTTAGATGCACAGTGAAAACAAAAGCAGCTGAAAGTGGGAAGAAAGAAGAGGCGTTTCTCTGAGCATTTCTTTATCTGTTCTCTTTTTTGCTTCAATACCAGAATCAGTGAATAGATGTTTGTCAATTGTTAATTAAAAGTCAACAGCACCTATGACATATACACATTGTGTGCTTACAAGGCAGGGTTCAGTTGCCAACTCTGTGGACAAATATCAGAGAACAATGAAGCAGAAAATTTGAGTGTGCATCCCAGAGAATGAATCAAAGTACCTGGAATTTCTTGTCTGAATAAACAATCAGTGGGAATACGCTGCCACCCAGCTGTAAGGGACACGGTGTGCCCTGTTCTTGTGTCAGTACCTGATGGCAGCAGTGAGTTTAAGGTGCTTATCCAACAAAGGCTTACTCATGTATTTAGTTTTCACATAGTAGGTAAATTCTGTCTGCACTGTAATCAATGGGAGCTTTGCCAGTGTCTGGCAAAAGCCCAAGGGCTGGGTTTTAACCTTGAAGTCAGAGGTATTACTTTCAAGGTATAAAGAGAATTATGTAAGTAAACCTAGGGAGGGCTCAAACCAAATTTATTCATGGTGCCTTACATTACTGTATGGATTGATCTTCAGGTTGCTACATTTTAGCTACTGTAAAGTTTCCTTTATTACATCGGTTTGTAATTTCACAGAATAAAGCTGAGACTAAAGGTGACTTAGCAAACTTTCTTTATTGAGCTGCAAGGTTTTAAATGGCATATACAATTACAGTTACACAAAATTCTGTTCTCAGGGTTTAATTACAAAATGGACAGGTGAAAATCAGGCAAAACAGATTCTGTGTTTCAATACACAAGACATAGCTTGCTCATAATTAAATATCTATAAATAACTCACATTTTAGAAATGGGTAATGCCCCTCATTAAATGTCTTTATCTATTTCAGAAGGGAAACTAATTTGCTAGATTTGTGTTCTCTTTTAGTTCTTTTAGTAGGAGATAAAAAGTCATTTTTAGGGTAGACAATAAAAGTTTCCTCTGAAGAGGAAGAAGGAAATGTGGATCATGAATGAGGTTGTTTGTATACTAAAATCTGACTTTGTGAAAGCAAAATGTCACTCAGCGCTTTTAAAAATAAGTACAAATCTAAAAAAATTCAGATTGGTCACACTTAAATGAATGTAACAGCTGTTGAATCCTGATTATGAACTCTTTCAGACAATTCTGATTATAAAGTATCTCACTGGTTTTAAGTTAATGTTTTCTATTTGGTTTTGATTACCACCAGATCCACACATGCTAGGTGTGCTAGGAGCAAGAAAGTGTCCTTCTGCAGCAATCTTAAGGAGCAATAACCTCTGCTGTTATTCATCTCCTCCCTCCCCTTTTGTTCTACTTCATCTTCCTGTGCTGCACCTCCCTTTTTCCCCAGACACCCTGTGCAGTCATCTTTCAGCCTCCAGTCTGCTCAGAAGATTTCACCTAACTGTGGGAAGGTGTAAATGTTAGGGAAAAAAGTGAAGTTCACAAAAATGGTAACTTCCTGCAGTTGCAGTATTTAAATTAGCAGTGCCTTTCATGTTAAAGAGAACCTGATCACCAGCAGTGGTCATATGAAGCATATTCCATGAGAAGAGGGTAGACTGATGGCAGGCTGAAAGCTTGTGTGTCAAAGTCAATTTATCTTTGAGAATTTTAGGCCACACAGCAAAGTGGATTAAGGAACTTGGCCATCAACAAAGACTCTGGCAAATCCACAACCTGTCAGCAGTTTCTCTGCCTCAGCTAAGCTGAAAAGAAAGGAATTGATGGTAAATCAATAGTGCTCAATTGTCATTTGCAGTACTGCATAACGGCAACACTGAACAGCCAAGTTATTAATGATAGTTCTAAGCTTTGAGGAAAGCATAGAGTAGTTGTAACTTCCTGGAAATAGGTTCTAATTGTCCATGTGTCTGGCCATTAAATTTTCCCTTTCCTGCTGATTTTCCAATATACTCAAGAAGGGGATTGCTCTTTTGTACTGCGCTGAAATCACAAATGTTGATGTGACTATGTACAGCATCCCCAGTTCATTTCAAGGCACTACTAATAATTCGCTCAGAAGAAAATGTAAACAGTTACAGTATTCATGCATCTATGGACATCATTGTAAGAGGATATACTGAACAGATTTTCTTTATCAGTTTAGACATTATACAGAACAGATTATAGCAATGCATTGTTCATATTGTTCATGTGACCACAAGTCTGTGATGCAATGTCATCCTCGAGCTAGAGAGCAGGGCTGGAGCTCTACTTTGCACTCCATCTTTAGCTGCCAAATATTAAATGTTTGTTTGCTAAGTTGTGAAGCTTGAAGTACATGTTTCTATCTCTCTTGACTGATATTTTCATAGATACAAGATTTTATTGACTTAGTGCATCATGATATCTGAAGGACTTTATTGTGGTTTCTCTGTGAGATATAAAATCAATGAATTCACATCTGGGTACACCTTTATATGCATGTTTTAATATATAAATCAGATAGGAATTGTTGATGTACAGCTTCCAATTTTTAACATCTTTTTTCTGTTACAGCACTGTGCCTTAGTTTTTTTACCCTCCATTCTTCTTACAAATATATATTTGCTTTGTCATCTTGCATCCTATCTTGAAAAGGGATTCAATTTGTTGGGCCATATACACAAATGAGCTTGTGCATAACATGCCACAATCAGTCATTTATAGTTTAAAATTTCACATCTTTTTTAGCTATTTTTGCTATATTTCTAATTAAAGTAATGCCTTTGTCAATTCATTCTTAGACTCTGATAAGCACATAAGAGGAAACTCTAATGAATTTTGAATTTCTGAATTATCTATTGTATATCAAGCACAGAAATACACATATACACACACACATCCACCCCAACTTTAATAGTGCTGCCATGACCGTATTATTATAATAAACAGGAAAAAACGCAGATTTTATGTGGTAAGCAGCATATTATCATAATTTCAGGTTGTTATTAATTGTATTAAGACAACAATACCTTGGTATGTCTTTCTCTGTTCTTGGCTGTACCACATTAAGTGAAGCGCTGTCCAGTGTGATGTATCTTTATCATTGATGCGAATGGGGACTGTGAATTTCCTTTTTGTTTAACCATTCTGTATGTACAATTTGCAAAGGAGTTTTCTGGAAGCCTGAGCAGAATTATCTTCTTTAAAAAGAAAAGCATGGCAGCATCTTTGTAGGCGAGATGTTGAGAGATGATTATGCATTTAACGATAACTAAAAAACCAAAACTGTGCGAAATAAAACCCCACCATACACAATCCTACCCTTGGGAGAAAGAAAGAAAAGAGGAAGGCATTATAAATGCTAGTCAAACTATTGAATGCACTATTCAAACGTATTCAAATATTAGATCAAGGACAGTTAATGTGAGAATAAAAACAGGAAGAAAAATATGCACATTTAAATATAGTCATACTTCTACTGTGGATACTTAAATGAGCTAAATCTAATATCTCTTTTATGTATTATGTATTTTTATGCATTATGTGTTAAAGCGCTCCTCAATTCTTGTATATACTCAAGCTTTCTTTTGAGCAACCTAATTACCATATACTGTATTATATAGGTAATTATGTACCATACAAGTGTGTTTCTCAAGCAAACAAAAAATCCCAAATCTAGACAATATGTTCTGCTTGGCATCTGTTCTGATGATGCACAAAAGAAATTTTCCCCAAAATATCACTGTGTTATTTTCACTTTGGAAGTACATAAAAGTTTAAATTTTCAATGCCATACAGTCATGTTGTTTTCAAAGTTCTTAGTATAAAACTGTTCTTTGAAGAAGCCAACACTGCAGGTAAAATTTAGCTTACTTTTCATTATGTAAAATCCACGTGCATCCTGTCTTAATGCAAAGAAAACAAAAGTAAATTGTGCGAAATATCCTTTGTGGTAGCTACGTAGAGCAAAATTAGGAATATTTCTGTATTGACCTTTTATATGTTTAAGATGTTTCTTTTTATCCAACGTCCTAATTTTGAATTTCTTAATATCCTTTTATATCAATGTATGGGTTCAGTTTTCCCTAATTGTGGCAGATTTGACCGCTGCTGGCTTGAGATTTATTCACCAGTTTTCTTTCACTCTACATACCTCTATGAAATGTCTTGCTGTCATTTTGTGGTGAGGACATTGCTGAGTCAGAATGGCAATAAATTGTGAATAATGTCTTTGCAAATGGGTTATTCTAGCCCATCTCACCGGTGCTTACATGCTTGAGTGACTACAGCCAAACACTTTTCCTTAGTCATTATGAAATCCCCATTCCCACCTCTCATATGATCCTGGCCCAAGCTACCTCTAATTCTCAAGTCTGAGTGCTTTCCTTGAAGCGATGACACAAGAGCAGCAATGATTCACTTTCAGATGCGCCTACGCCACTGCAGAAGCTTGCCAAGCTGGAGAAGGAAGTGTCCAAGGTCAGTGACTGTGTTAATGGAGAAACTTTGTGAAACAGATGTAAACACCTAATTCTAAAAGAGATTAGCAATCAGTTAAACTGGAGCTGCTGATTTCTCACAGAAGATATTCCATTCTTGATGAAGTGTTTTATTTTAGAAGTTCTTTAAAGAGCAAGGCATTTCCACTCCTTCCTTCGGATACGCATAAAGAGTACCCAAGTTACAAGGAAATTTATGTGCCTCATATTCGGGTTTCCATCCTAGCCTTTGATTGCCTTGACATTTCTTAAGCTCTACAGAGAAAATGCCCCTTCCCACAGCAGTACCTCAGCTACAGAAGTAGAATATATTTTGCCTGTTTCCCCTATCCTTGTGCTTTGACTTCTTTTATTCAAGAAGAAACAAACACCTCTGATATCATTGTGTAAACCCTTCTGCAACTTAACTTTTGTTTTTAAATGGTGCATGGTGAAGGACTATGGGAAAAAACATCAGGTCAAGATCTCAAATTTTTTTCTGACGGAAACTCAGATTAAATTGATGTATCACGATTCTTTCCATTTTCTCTTAAAGAGAGAACAGTTTGTGAAGAGGAGTTTATGATTTGAGTCATGAATTTAAAAGAAATCCTAATATCTAGACAGGAAGAGAAACCAAGATAGACCCCTTATGCTTAACATTTGGTCCTATCTATGCTTCCCTTGTTGCTTCCTATTGCTCCTAAATGTTTTACATTTTCTCAGCTGCTTTTGTATAGCACTTGCCGTTTTCTGTGGATTGCAAAAACATTTGTGCATGTCAACTGAGGGAACAAAATCATTCTGCTTTAGTCAGTTAGTAATGTTTTAACTTTAATGCATAATACATGCTCAATATATATATTGAAACTGCGCATTAAAACCAGGTATTAACAGATTTTTGCCCTCTTAAGTGACAATAACATTTACTGTTCCAAGAGGTCTAAAGAAAAACATGGAATGATGTGTAAACTCTGTAGTTGTTGAAATTATTACTAACTCAAACTGTAAATGGAACTGCTGTGTATTGTATGACTCTCATTTATGAAGAGCAGGGCTAAGAATGCAAAGTATCCATAAGAAGTACAAATTTTGGTGTGGGACATCCCACTGCTACAGACTGTAGCAATAAAAGTGGGGGGAGTGAGGAAGCAGAGTTTATGGGATTCCATTTTTGTGTGCCAGTAGAATTTTTGCCTTTTGCAACTTTTTGCACAATTTTTAACTTTGATGACACTGAACTGGGAGGAGGTGCTGACTCCCTGGAAGGCAGAGAGGCCCTGCAGTGAGACCCAGATAAATCAGAGAGTTGATCAATCATCAGCTATGAACTTTTAACAAAGACAGGAGTCCCATTGCACTCTATAGCTTTCCCACAAGGGGAAGAGGGGCAGGCACGGATCTCTTCCCTGTGGTGACCAGTGACAGGATGTGATGGAACAGCATGAAGCTGTGTCAGGGGACATTTAGGTTGGATATTTGGAAAAGGTTTTTCATCCAGATCGTGTTTGGACACTGGAACAGGCTCCCCAGGGAAGAGATCACAGTACCAAGGCTGACAGAGTTCAAGAAGTGTTTGGACAATGCTCTCAGGTGCATGGTGTGATTCTTGGGGTTGTTTTGTTCAGAAGCAGAAATTGGATTTTGATGATCCTTGTATGTGCCTTTCAGCACTGGATATTCTATGATGCTGTGATTTGTAATCAGGTAATAATATTTCAAGATGTAAAGGATACCTATTACAACTCTTGTAGTTTAAATGTTTGTCAAAGATGTCTTTGTAAAATTTTAACCTGTCCTCAGACATTCACTGCAGTGGCCAGGAATCAGCTGTATCTCTGGAAGTAAGAAGGTCTTTACAATTCAGTTTACTACCTTGTGTGATAGGGTTTCTGCTCTTAAATTTCTTGCAGTAAGAGAAAAAAGTGTCATTGATTGGCATGGATGCTTCAAATGAAAGTTCAAATCAGTACTTTGGAATTAAGCCAGGTATGTACACTTTTATTACAACGTGCTATCAAAAATGGCTATTAATACAAGTACTGTTCTTTTCTGTTGTCAACAGCCAAATAAATGCTTCCAATTCTTACAAGAATAAATGGAAGAGGATCCTAAAGAGCAGGGGATAGTAAAAAAGACATTGCCAGTAACCAGTATTTCAAACTTCGGATATCAAGATACAGTTCTGTCTCTGGAGATCACAACCTGAAAATAATACACAATGCAACTCCCCAGTTACCTTAATTTAAGTTAGTTTTTTCTAAAAAGAATATTTGTAAATGGGAAACAAACTGAAACCCAAAAGGTTGTAGATACCAGCGCTTGAAGCTGAACTCTTTGAACTCTATTACAATATCACAAAATGTGAAAAGCACTCCAGAGAAATAATTTACAAATCATTGAGAAGCTGCATTGCTTTTATATGATACACTGATGTAAAGTAAAATTTAGATGTGAGAACTTGCAAAAGCAAGAAAAATGTACCATGGACAGGTTTTAAGAGTTTGTAGAAAAGACGTCAGTATATCTCATCAGGTTGATAAATTTTAGAAATAGTCACATGAATAAAGTTAATTTTTTGTACAGAAGATACAGATTATTGTGCAAAGTGGATAGGAGCTGCTGTAGCCCTTTAATAACCAGTGTCATGGACCGCAGACTATATATTCACCTTGTAAAAAAATCTTCAAGTTCTTTATTCAAATAAACTTCCAATTTTAAATACTACTCAAACAACACAACAGTCAATTATGCAATAAAATTCCTCATTTACTTTAAAGAAATGCATAATTTGACCCATAAAGCCCTTGTGTTGACACCTGGTGCTCTCAATGGTTCTGCTGCATGCATTTTTAGTAGGGTTTTGTACTAGCAATTAGTAATTAGTAATTTTG
This sequence comes from Zonotrichia albicollis, assembly GCF_047830755.1. Classification (NCBI taxonomy): domain Eukaryota; kingdom Metazoa; phylum Chordata; class Aves; order Passeriformes; family Passerellidae; genus Zonotrichia; species Zonotrichia albicollis. The sequence continues at coordinate 35,900,831 of NC_133824.1, forward strand.
TTATAGTAATTAATATGGCCTTTAAAATATATATTGATGTTGTAGATTTTTGAACAGGGCTTTTTTATGTATTAGGTGGATGAGTGAAAGTAGCTTAATGGGTAATAATTAAATAGAGGATTGCACATTACAGTTCATTAATTGTTGTACTGTCTAACTATTGAAGAAGATTGCCTCAATGTTGATATGAAGAAAAAAGGCTTCAGGAAGAGGAGGAGAGTTCTGGTATTAACTTCAATAAAGTTCAATAATTGAAGACTCTTGGTAGGAGAAGGCAGAACATTATGGGGACTACAGCAGTAAGCAATGTGGGTGCCAGCCAAGACTAAGAGTTTAGTGTCATAGGAATGGTCAGTTCTGTGCCTCTTGGTCTGCTGACAATTCTGGGCTTAATTTAGTAGTGTGGATACAGCCTCTGAGATTCAGAGTTCATATACAGACCTGCAGATAGGGAATATCCCTGATCCCCAGATCATTCAGAGCTAATTCTAGGGGGCTAAACAGCCTATAGTTAATAGACTCCTTTGTGGGTTTCTGTGGTGCCTTACTACAGCTGGAAAATCTTCTATTAAGACAAAATGCTGCATTTGAGCATGCTGAGTCATTATAACATTCACTTTCCTTCCACTTCTGCTTTAAAATGTAGCACTGCTGATGGCAAAGCCCAAAAATCTTAGTCAGCACACCTTTACTTATATCTTACTTGTACTGAAGAGGTTTCAGAATAGTAATATGCATTAAGTGCTGGCAAGGGTGCAGCAGGCTAAACAGCCCGTTATTTAACTACACTTGAACTAAACTTGAAATCAATTAAAACTCAATGGTATACAGCAACTGGGGAAAAAATAGATTTTGTTCCTTGCTATACTCCTACTTCTTTTACACATTAAATTCTTTGCTGATTTACAGTCAGCTCTAAATATATTCTTTCTTGATCAATGTGATCCAAATATAGACTCAGATAAATAACAGACAATAAAAAAATTAGGAAGGGTGGCAAATGATTCTCTTGATTGAATGGTAAATATTTTCTGACCTTAAACAGAGGGATCCTGATCAGAAGCTGGCACTCAGAAAAGGAATTTTTCAAATATACTTTGATTTACTTTGCCACTACCAGTAACATTTATAGAAACAATCCTGTCTGGGCAGAAAAATAGATACAATGACCCAATAGGTCTTTTCCATCTTTTACTTCTATTGTTCTGCTATTACATAAAATACATTAAAAATGAATTTGCATAACATACTGGAACATTTCCAAGCAAGCCATTTCAATCTCTGAGGAACAAAATAAATATGTAATTTAAATACAGCCTAAAAGTCTATATACTGATCTGTCTGCATTTATTCTTACATTGGAGATTTAAAAAATTAATCTTTATCAAAGAACTCTCCTTAAATAATGTCAAATCTCTGCTGAAGTCAGAGGAAGATTGAGGCTTGGTCCTTAGAACATATTGCCTTATATTTAAGACCTGTAAGGGCAAGTTTTGAAAGCAGAACTAGTTTTAAATTTTTAATGAATTTCATCAGGAATCTCTGGTCATAATACCATGCTCAGCTTTGAAAAATGCAAATACTTATTACTTACCTAGAGTCAGATGCAAACATTCTATTGAACAGAAAATCAGCCACAGTGAGCAATAACTTTTGAAAAACAAGTTAATCAAATCTCTTTTACCAGACTGTTACATGGGCTTGGTCTAACTGTGTTGTTTCCACATGTTCCTATGGAGCTGTTTAGTTATCTTTGAACTTGCAGTACCAAATTTTATGTGCAAAAGACACCAGACTGATCAGAAAAAAACCATCCCACTTCAGGGACCATATTGCAACCATCCCACTTCAGGCTCCTTTTGGGCATATACAAAATCATGCGCAAGACATAAATAATTTAAAAATACTAGCTAGCTACTGGTTTATACAACACATCACGTAGCTACAGGAACAAGCTGCTAGACATTAAATGTTCACCACCCCTATAGTAAATGTAATGAGTCTTTCACCAAGTTTTCATGGATCAGGTGGAGAAAAGTGAGCCTTCTTTGCTCCTTGGATCAAGTTGAGCCTTGACATTGCTGAGCTACTCTCTGCCTTATCTGTATTTTTTTCCTTTAATGTTTTGATAGATTTTCTGATCACATATTTTCTGCTGAATGCTTGAGCTGCTCACAATACTCTGTTAAGTTTACTTGCCTTTGGTTTTGCCTTCCTGTTGTGGCTCACCTCTAGCCAGAAACCACGTCACAGCTGCTTGCTCACTCCCCCACCGGAGAGAGCAAAGAGAGAATGAGAAGAGTAAGTGGGAAAACTCACAGGTTGAGATAAAGATAATTTAATAAGTAAAGGAAAGCTGGACATGCAAGCAAGCAAAATAAAGAATTAGCTCACTTCTCAATGGGCAGTGGTTCGGTCTTCCCCAGGAAAGCAGGACTCCATCACACTTAATGGTTATTTGGGAAGATCAATGCCACAGCTCCAAACCCCTTCCCTTTCCTCCTTCTTCCCCACACTTTATATATTGAGCATGATGTCCTATGGTCTGGAATATCCCTTGGGTAAGTTTGGGTCACTTGTCCTGAGCCCATCTTCCCATGTCCACCCAGCCCCCTCACCAGTGTGGCAATACAGAAATCAGAAGAGGCCTTGGCTGTATGCAAGTACTGCTCAGGAATACCCAAAACATCTCTATTTTCAGCAGTTTTCAGCACAGATCCAAAACACAGCCCCATACTAGCCACTTGAAGAGAATTAACTCTACCCCAGTCAAAACCAACACACTTCTTTACCTCACATGGATCTAACATATTCTTCCTCTCAGTTCCTTGCTACAATTTAGCTGTTTTCCTGCCAGTCTGAGTAAGGAGCTCACAGCTGTGCTATATCCCAAATAGAGCTTGACAACCGCATTGACAGTAGACCTTGTTCAGGCACGTCTCTACCTTGATTTTGCAGAAGACTTAGGAACATGATACAAAGATACTGAAGCTGGTCCAGCAGGAAATCAACACAGGAAAATAGGATTCACTGACTCATCATACTCCATACCTTAGGAAAACCATAGCTATTCTGCCATGAAATACAGCTGAGCTATTAAACCTTGTCAGATCCAATCTGACTCTACCATGTAGTCAATTCATATGTTTCTGAATCTCTAACACTGTCAATCCACAGCCTGGCTAACTGAAAGGGGCATTTTTGAAAGTATTATGATTATGAAAGCACAAGTATTTTATGTGGCAATTCTTCAAGAAAGGACATTAGTTTTTGCAACTTAATATTTAAAATGTAGAAAGGACAGAAGTCAACAAGAGGGGGCCAAATTACAGGCTATCTCTTAGAAATGTATCACGTCTGATAAATTAACTCAAATCATGAAGAAAAACCTTTACTTATTAGCTCTGATAATTTTTGATTCTTCACAATGTTAAGGAGCTCTTATTGTCAATTGGAATATTTATTTCTAATTTAAACATTTCTAATTTGTTATGCTGTGTATGACATACCATCTCAATTCACATTTAATTATCATCTCCTAAATAAGAGAAAGGAATGAAAGATTATGAAGACTGCACAGATGATCTATCTTGTGATCACTAGGTCTTATGATTTTATCCATTAGATTAAAGGGCTTCTTCACTGTATTTTTATTAATCAGTTTTGAGAAAGAGAAAAGAAGAGCTAATAACCACAAGCCTTATTAGCCAGCTTCTTTTGTAAATATTGGAAGAAGAGCTCAAAAATATCAGGTAAAAATTGTAAATTGTAAACTATGTATTTTCTGAGTCTATTAGAGGAAATATACAAAGAGAAAAAGATAAGTGATGATGCAGACTCAGAATTTCTATTAGAATGCATTTGTAATAGCAAGGAAGTCTGTTTGACAGAGTTAAAGTAGGACACTGACATGCTTGGGTAACAGGAAACAAAATCCACACGCTGCCTCTGGTGGAGAAGTGCAAGAGTAATGATCAGTGCTCTTTGTTTTGCTCCTTTTTAGGGGGAAACAAAGTAATGTATCCTGAAGTTATGTTATTCTCATGTTGCTTTTAAGCATTTATATTTTAAGACTTTCCTGTTTTTATAACAAAAACACATGCGTTGCTTGCCTTTCTGTCCATCTGCCCTGTTCTGTTATGGAGAGAGACATTGGGAGTCACTCTTTATGAAAAGATAGAAGAACTTAGTAAAAGAGTATTGCTTTTTATTAAAAAGACTAGCTCTAACTTTGGTTTTATGGTCTTTAGAACATATGAAAGCTGAAAGAAAGAATTAGAAATAGAAAAAGAATGAAGGCTAATCCTCAATTTAGCAGCATGAATTAAAAGGATCGCTTTCAAGGCCTGCTACTTTTCTTTCCAAAAATCTTAATAGCAATGTCTCTTTCCCAGCGTGATCCTTCTTATCACTGAATAAAGGAATGTTTTTTTAAGGAATAGAAGTAGATAGGAGAGATTCAGTAAAGTCATCAAAGAGCATGGTGTTGTCATACAAATTAAAAGAACAAGATCTCTTCATGCAGATCTGTCTATGAAGAAATCAGAATTTAAACAGCATCTGTGGGCTATTGTTTGTTTCAGGCCTAATTATCATAGAGAAAAGGTCTGTTTAGGGTTGATTTTAAATCATATATATATATATAAGAATAGTTTCCTGTGTCCCTTTCTACATTTTTCCTTTTCATACTTCATAAAACATCAGACAGTCTCCAGACCTGCAGCTCTTGTGCCCATGGCCAACCGCTGATTTCAGAGCAGCAGCTGACAGCCACAAGCTCTGCTGCCAGCAGCTCCTCCCTCCTTCCCTCCGTGTCAACAAGCTCCAGCATCTGAAGAACATGCACTCCAGACAGTTTTGGAGTAGTTTTAAATATGCAGTTGTGCTGTGGTGCTAGAAGTGATTCAGATGTCCTACTAACTAATCTTAAGCTTCCATCCTGTCTTACTTCAGGGCCTTGTCAATTTCCTTCAGTTCCCAATGATTTCATTTTCACATTACATTTTTGTCACCGAACAAATGCCATTGGAAGCTTTATCAAACTTCTTTAGCAAATCTTATTTTAGTGAAAGGTAGAGGAGGCATGGAATGAGATTTCCCCAGACAACTAAGGCAATAAAAATAGAATGTATCTGTTTAAAGAGAATTTCATTCTGATTTCCAATAAAACAGACACGTTCACCTTTCTCTTCTTCTTTCTTTTGCCTTTTTTCCTCCCAAAAAGTTTAATAGAGGTTATAGTAGTGTGGTTTCAAATAATACCAGAGGATCTAATTATTCTTGTTAAGAATCCTGAAATACTGCTAATCAGTACTGTATTACATACCATTTCAAATCATATTCAATTATTATCTCCTAAATAAAAAGAAGGAATGAAAAATTGTCAAGACTGCACAGAAGATCTATTCTAATTCACTCCCTTAAACCTTGAGCTGCTAATTTGATTATGAACTGAAACATTTGTGGGGACTAGTAATTCCATTGCAATCTTCATTTCAAATATGCTGAGTGATGGCTCTGCTTCACTTAACAACATTCTGCAGAAAGTGGCAGATTCCTTTGGGTTTTTTTTTTTTTTTTGTTACTTTTCCCTCTAACAAAGTGAAGAATACTTTCTGACCTCAAGTCTGAAGCTAACATGATAGCAGATGAGAATGCTGAAATCACAGCTGTGGGTTCATTTCCTTCCACTGAGCGAATTTCTTCATTTCAGATAGGTCCAGGACCAGGGAAGTATTATTACAGGCAGAAAGGGAACTGTATTTTTATTAGGATCATTTGTATATGCTTCTGAGTACCTGAAATTAAATTAACTCTGATTGTCTCTATAAATGCTTCGTAACATCCCAGCTTGGCTTGATGAAAGAATTTGAAGGAATGTAGTTTTATTTCTTTTTTTTTTCTTCCCAAGTTAGATCAATATTTTATTTTCCACTTAATTTTTAAACCTCTTCCCTTAGTTTTCTTTAAACTGACTACCAAAGGGGTAAAATACGGGGATGGAAATATTCAGGAGTTACAGAGTATAAATAATATGCTTTTGTCCTGTCTACTCAAAGCCCAGGAAATAATTGAAAAATTTGACAGATAAAAGTACTGTAAAGTACTTGTAATTGAAAGATATTGCTCACTTCTCCAGTGCAGTTTTTTTAGTTTACTAAGAGCCTTGTCTAACCAAGATACCCTTGCAAAGTTAGAATACTTTACTGTGACATCTCTTTTATATACACAGGTATTTTATGAAGGACATACAAATGGCACAACATGGCAAGTGGCAAGTTAACTTGAACTCCTTCAGTGCAGCAGACTCTATCCAGGGTAAAACAGGGGCAGATTTTCCTGTATTCTACTGAAGAGCTCCTATGGTTATGCAGAAAATTTCCTCCACTTTTCATGGGGATGTAGATCTGAGAGGCATTTCTGCATCTTTGGGAACTCTTCATATGCTGGCAATCTTGAATTGTAAGATATCAAAACCATGTCACTTTAAAAATATCCAATCAACTGAACTGGTAACATCATTAACATGAGGAGAACTTTGGACAATATTGACCTATAGTAAATCAGCACAAATGAAAGCAGCAAGTTTTGAATATCTATCTAAAGAAAATTGTTAGGTAGTGATGTTTTTTATAAGACTTTTAGTTGGGACCTGTAATTTGTGTCCTCTCTATGATGGGTTTGTCCTCTGTCTCGGTGGCTTCTTTCTAATGTGAAGGACATTACATAAATCCAGGTAATGTCTGCTTTCTCAGGATACAGAGGGAAGAAGGAAGAATCTATAACCTGTTAAATCACACATCCAGGTATGATTTTTGTTGGTTATTGCCTTAAGAAGAGGCATATAGAAGAGACATTCATAAGAAAAGATACTAAGAATATGTCCTGGATCCAGCTGTAAATAGATCCCTGTTGAAAAGACTGTATTACCCAGCTTTCTCAGACTAGTTCTGTGGCACTGCACTAGATTTAATAAACCATGCAGATTAACATAGAGATGACCCTTGATAGCTCAGAGAAACTTCTTCACAAACACTAAACTGCTTTCAAGGGTCCAAATCTGTTCTGGTTCCCCTCCCTGTCTGCATTTTCGACAATGATTGCACAAAAACCATGAAAAACTTTGCAGCCAACAACCAAAATTGAGAATGCCACATGAAAACCCTAAACAAACACCCTTTGCTTGTTCTCTAGTTGGTTGCATGAATCTTGCAGCATGTTCAGCCTATGGGCAGCCAGTCCACTGCTTAATGTGCTCTCTATTATTAATCATCATTATAAGACATAAATCTCCCCAAATCTTCAGAGAAAGCCTTTATCTTTACACTTGGTTCTGAGAATCAAAAAAATAAGAAACAGAGTATGTAATTTGACTCCTGGGCACGTAAATCACCACTGAATCTATATTTATATGTGTCTTGAACTGGTTTCTGTTAAGCACTCTGCCAAAGATTGAGGCATGGCAAAGTTTCACAGTACAGTTTTTTGAGGATGAAGCAGACTCAGATTTCATGCATTTTCAATACCTGATGTGTCTGAAAGGCTTATCAGATTGTTTTTCTTTCCAAAACAGAGTTTTCACTCCTGGTTGCACTGCAGAGCCGGAGGACTTACTGAGCTGGATTATGTTCTGTTTCAATTGTAAAGTCCTGCTGTTAATACAGGGCGGCTCACTATAATGTCTCTTAATTGTAAATATTTATTTTCAAGTGGCTCATAGAATTTCATGAAAGAATGAAGCAATAAAAATTGAATTCATTGAAATGAATGCTGTTCAACCCTTTCTATGTTGTTGTTTGGTGAATTCTTGTTACTGAAAAATTAAGCATTTAACTTTCGTTCACAGTTATTCCTTTTAGGTTTGTAGCTGCTTTTTCTTCTGGAATTTATTTGAAATGCCTTAGTATTGCTGCTGCAACCTGGGCTATCATCATCAGTTTGCTCTTCTTGCTCAAAAATATAAGGGAAAATAGTGACATTGATCATTGCGTCTCTGGGTTAAGTACAAAGACAACAGGCAAGTTGATGGTATTGATAGTCTCCACTGATAGGCAAACAATATTCAGCTGAGAAAATACTTCCTCTTGTGGTGTTATAATAGGCTTTTAAATTCCAAAGTTGAAGGGCTTACTCTAGTACAAAAATGAATATTTCTAAGATTATCTTTCCCTGGTTTTCTTCTGTCTTGTAGATGTAAAGACGATTGGTTTTTGTTTCCTACTTTTCAAACAGTAGAGTTTTGCAGGTTAGTTGCTTGTGGTGTGAGTGGATCAAGGGTTTTAAGTTGGAATCTTTTTGGAATACCTTTTACTGGTGGTATTGGCACCACATAAGTTCTTTGAAAAGAAAATAGCATTGACTGAGGGAGCAAGAGATGTTGGCCTGAAATATTTGACCCTACATTGTTAACCTCCAAAGCTGCTGCAAGCATAAATTGCACTGGATGAAACAAGTTCTGGAGTACCCAGGAGCTTTGAATAAGAGAGTTAAATAGTCACATTTCAAAGTGGGAAGAGCCCTATACATGAATATATACACACACATATATATATACATAAATATTAAAATAAATATTCTCGTGAAATATCCCTGCTATTCCAGCTGGCAAATTCAGCACTTGCTTCCATCATAACTATTTTATTAATAGGTAATGGAGTTTTTGATGGAAATGAAATTATTGAAATTGAAAAGGGAAAGGAAGAGGTGCCTCCTCCACATTAGTAATTTAAAAATTAGTAGTCTCTTGTGGAAGCTATCTTCATTTACCTCCAACAGTTCAATTAATCTTAATTAGACTTATTTATTAGGAGATTTGAGTATGTGTATTTAGCTCTGAAGACTTTCTGGTGCAGTCCAAACAGGCTGAAAAAGAAGTGCAATGAATTAAATTATGTAGGGAAGTAGGAAATGAAGACTGTTTCAGTAGGATGCAGGAAATGTGTGATTCCAGACATGCGTGGCACCTTTAAATTTTTACTGTTTCTAGCAAAGCAGTTGAAATACCTCCCTGAATTCACTCTGCAAACAGAGGCAATGCAGAAAATACCTTAGAGCCAGCATCTCCATGACAGTGGCTGTATTAAAAATGGATGGACAGCTTCGGAAAACCCATTGTCTGCTGTCTCCACAGATAGGATTCAGCTAATGAAACAGCTAATTAGATTTTTGTAATCCTGTCGTCATTGTTTGAGAGTGACACTTTACTTGAATTCCTCATGTGGATCTCTTCAGTCTAGGAAGAATTACTTTTTTCAGTCCAATTTTGTTCTTGTCACTTTGCTGGAATGGCAGTTCCCTCTGTTGGTGTAATGAAATCACTGCTTTCCCAAACAGAACTACGTCACTCAGCATTTAAATAGGAAAGAATGGGAAAATGAGGATATGATTAGTCAAACAGGCCCTGTGTTCAAAATCCATTTCTGAAATCAAATAGTAGAATTGGATTGAGTTCATAATGGAAGAATTACTTAGGTATTATTGCAAGCTGTATTACATATTCATCGACTTGCTGAATGTGCATGGATTTGTCAGGCATTCTCCACTCCCTGCTTCTCATTTCCATCCAGTACAGATGCAGTCAAGGGATAACCAAGCTAAAAGCCATCTAAATTAAGGAGTGATTAAGACAAGTTTGGGTGGATGCTGAATGTTAATCTCACAGGCCACATTCTTCTGCAATGTAAGAGGGTGCAACTTTCACTGGCAGCTCTCTGCTTTCAGCAGTGCATCGTGATGAGACTAATATATGAGAGACTGTAGTCCTTGAAGCTTAACTGAGTTGTGTGGTGGGGTTTTTTTTAAAAGCTTCCTTGTTAATAGTATTTCTGCTGGTATTGATTTGTAATGGTAACTGGGAGATTTATTCCCTTAGAGATTCTTGTAAAGTCCCTGCAATTAGAGAAACAAAATTGCACTGACCAGAAAAGCTGTATTAATTGGTAACTCAATATAGTTTGACCCAGATCATCTGCATTTCTGCCTGGATGGTCCCCTGCCATTGGTGGGACTCAGAGTTCTGCCTCCAACAAGCTCATTGAGCAGTTCAAATTATGCTCTGAAAATCCTTTGCAATAAGAGTCCTTATATTTATTTTGTTAAAATAACAAAGCTGAGTAAATCACTGCAAATTGCTAAGCTCCAGGGCAGGTACATTTTGTTGAGCAACTTTGTGATGTCAAACATGCTTTCCAGACTTACATGATATAATAAATCAGTATTTGTTATTACTGTATACTCAAATATTGGTGTGAATCTATGAGCAAATGACCTGAACTGACTGGCTTATAGAATTACTTGATAAAGCACCTTGTTCTCTGATATTCTCTTAAAATTGACACCACAAGCCTTTTTGGTATATTTACATAAACAGTACATCTGAATGCCCCCTATTTTTTAAACATGTCCACAAACAGAATCTCTATGACTTAATGCATAGTCTGTCTCATGGCACCTCTGTTGCAGTAGATGCCATCTCCACAGAAATCCAAGGCCAAATTCATCAAAGTCTTAAGTCAAGTCAGAGGCCAGGATTAGAAAAAATCTCCAAAGTGAGTTTCAGTTGTCAGTGAGTCTGTCTTATGAATTGTTTTGCATGCCACATGTGTTGGATTATTTTAACTTTTGTATTTTCCTTGAATCAGAAGAGTTGTGGTTTTCAGGAATCTGAGTATAATGTTGAAGCAGGGATACTACTGCCTTCAGTTCTTATTTTAAGTGAGAAGGCAATAATTTTCTGTGCTCAGATATGAAGCATAGAATCAATATCCTTAAGAAGAGAGAAGCAGAGAAAAGGCTAATTGCAAAGGACATTTGGAAAATGTTTCAAAATTTTCACAGCTGATTCTATTCCTAGAAATTCATAGAAATTTAAATTTCTATTTAAAATTTCATCAAATTTTAGCTCTACTTTTCGTGAATTTTCTTTTCCAATGCCATTCCTTGACTGTCTTATGTATATTTAGACCTCAGCCGAATAACTGATTTGGTTTCTTCAGATGCTGCCATCCCCATTTTGTGAAACTGATATGTTCTGTTTTCAGAATAAATCTGAAATGGACTAAATTATATGTTCCATAACTGCCTTTACACCATTGTTGAAAGCTGCTGTTCTTTTTCATGGATCTTTAAATGTTTAAACATTAGAGTATATGCCTGAGATTTTTGTTTCTGATTTTTCAATTTCCTTTTTTATAAGCTGTTAAGAACTTTTTTGGAAAGATCTTTGTGAAACTAGAACAGTATTTACTTCTACAAGAAGAAATGGCGATTAATTTTTAATCATAATCCTTAAGTGTTTATTTGAAAAAAAATTGATTTTACATACTGAAAATTTTTGTTTTCTTTTTCTGTTGCTGATACTGAAATATTTTTCTTTCTGAAAATAAGACTGGCTTAAGTAGAGAAAGATTCATTTCTTCAGTGCTTAAGACCTATCCTGATCTAAAGGGGCTATTTTTATCATGTATCAGTCATCTCAATGTTTAAAAGATGCTAAAAATAGGAAATTTCTATACTTTTTTTCTAGGAGTTTTAGATAATTTTTTGAAATATGGACATTTTTCAAGGAAGAATTGGAAGAATATATATTTTCATATTGTTCTTGAGTTTTGAGGTATTAATGAGTTTGATCATTACAGAAACAAAGTCAGTCCTCCTTGTAACACAATTTTAATTTAAAACCCTCTGAGTCATCTAGTCCTTCTGTGTACTTATTCATTATTAGTGATAATTGCATGAAAAGGAAGTTGTTTTTCTGCTCCTGCTGCTTATTCTCCATCAGAAAGCATAATCCTTTGTTTGCAGGCAGCACAATTAGCAGCTTTGGAGATCATAATTATTTCATACCTGGGGCTTGGAAGAAACCTGGTGGGGAGATACTCTTAATCCCTGTCTGAAAATGCTGAATTTATAGTTACTTTTCAAAGTTTCAGTTGTGTGAGACATGAGTGTATCTGTAAAATGCTCAGGCCAGGCCCATGTGTGTGGATGGACTACTGGAATATGTGCATGGAACTGTGCTGATCTATTCAGAGTACACAAAATAAAGCACGACAATAACAAAAAGAAACCCAAAATAATGACACAGGCTGTAGCACAAAAGTAAGCACCCAAACAGCATATTATCTTACAATGACTTTCTTAACAGACTGACAGAAAATAGATTTGATATTCCTGTGTACCTAATCAAATTTAAATGAGCTAGCCTGACTGAGAAGCCTGGGAAAGAAAGAGCCCAATCCACAGTTACTTGGAGACCAAGTAGTGGTAGCTTTTTCTTCTCCTCTGGTAACTTACCAGTTCTTAGTAAGAGATGTTGATCCTGTATCCCTGCTCACATTTCCAGTGTAGGTGTATGGGTAGGCAAAACCATTATTTTTCTAATTCATTATCTGATCCAAGTTCAAACAAATGTACATGATCCAAAAGACAAGTATTATATTTTCAAATTTATAAATCACCTAACTTATTTAAAGTGACAGGCATATTAAGCCTCACATGGATCTGTTTCAATTCAGCCAGGGCACATTTTGGTATTCCTGTTCACACTGGCTGAGGATATGCACTCTAGCAGACAGCAGCTAACGACAATTTTGGATCTGTAATAAATCATATATTCTATTTTAGAAAATAATGCTAGATTTCAGTTTGTTAATTTATTGATACTTTGTATCAGCATAGACTCTCTGCTCAGGGACTAGAAATTGCTAAGATTGAAAACAAAGTAATTTTAAAACAAGAACTTTCTGTCTCAGTTTAATTTTCACATCTTTGATTTTGAAAAATATCTGGTGGCTTTGGTGCCAGGGATGAAATTTTATTTCTGTAGGCTCAACCAATCTGTAAAAGAGCTATCTTGATTCTTCATTTGATGTCTTCAGAAAAATAGCCAGCTAAATTGCAGCTTTTCTATCAGTGAGAGAAATTTGTCTAGAATACAGAGCTCAGTTTAAAACTTTGAGCTGAGTTAGTGGCTGAGAGAGCAAAAGGTTCCTCCAGTGAAGCTGAGCATGCTTGATTTGTGGTTGCTGAAATGATTAATGTTAAATCTCAAAATACATTTTCTTAACTAAATCAGTTTAAAGCAGATCAACATTAAAACAACAAGTAAGCATGTCAATTGAAACACATTAACATCCATTTTATTTTGCTGAACCAATAGTTTATTTCAATTTAATTTTGTTTATAACCTATTTAATCTCAAGAAGGAAGGAAACAGGAAAGTGAGCAGCTTTTACTTTTAAAAGAACCTCAAACACAATTTGACCTGTAAAAGCATTTAGTGGTTGCTGTTGAAACAAGAATCCATTGTATTACCAACAACACACGACAAAGGGACACTGTACATTCTAAAGAGTTTTTCTAAACAAAAGGGATAATAAGCACTGCTAGGAAAAGAAAGGAACAGTTTTGGTGCTATGGGCAGGCTCCATAACTTTCAGCATGTGTAGTTCGATGTTTCTGAATAAATTGTTTCAAAGTAATAAATATTCTGTGCACACCTGTACCATCTTGGTGTTCTCTTGAATGTTCTTTCACATGCCATTAACACCAGTTGCTGCTCTTTATGTAAGTTTCAGTTATTTCTTGGCTGGTCTGCTTTTTTGTCGTACATGGCAATCCCCAAATACACATGCACTGAGCAGCTGTTGAGAAAATGACCTGATTTAGAGTCCAAGGCTCTAAAATAAGTACTAGATAGAAACATTTTTTTGGTAATAAAGCCATCCATCATCCAACTCTGCAAACAGTGGAGCATGTCTGTTTATAGAAAAGCTGTCAGCATGGTGAGGCCTGGAAAGCAGATCTGTTGTGATCCTGTGCTCCTGAAAGCTTGGTCTGGAGAACAGCTTCGCTTATTTACATGGCTTAGTGTCCTGGAATATCTTTGTGAAGGTATTACTTGTGATAGGAAATATGTGTGCTGAAGTCATTACAAATAATTTCATGGGTGACTCTTTGGGTGTTAATGTCCTTGAAATGGATCTTAATGCATCTACCAGCTCCAAGCAGCAGATTTATTACAGAGCACAGACAGCCTGACTCCTGAAATAGACAAGTGGGCCCTCACAAGCCTGAGCTGCTGAACTTTGGGGGAAAATGACATGTTTAAGAGGGAGTATGTGGTAGGAGGTTCGGGGAGGCCGTACCTTCCTAGTGCCCTAGGCAAAGGGTAAGGAAGAAACACAACATGTGGCCGGGAATTTGTAAAAGGGAGCAGCGAAATCTTGAGAGAGAAAGCCCCGTGGGCATATGCCCCAAGGGACTCTATTTATTCAAATAAAATTGCAGGACTCCTCTGTCTCCTTTATGGACACCGGCTTTCATAGCATGATTTTCCACACATTTGGAGGGACAAATGTCAAATGGAGTGAGACAAGTCCTGGGATCTCGTGCTCTGTTATTTTACAGAAAGATAGGGAAGAATATAATTTAGCATTCTTCTTTGTTTTCTAACATTTATTTATTAAGAAAGAGATTTAATATATGTTTTTAATTTTTATTTAGCTAGTGACATGCCCTTCAGCAACCAAAGTCACTTTACACATCATCTTGATCAAAGAAAAGTTTAGTCCAAAAGTTAGCAGTTTTTCAAAGCAGAAATAGTGAAAACCTGATAGTAAGACGAACTATGTTATGTGTGCCATCCCTTTCGCTAAAGTGCCTATGGGATTGTTACAGCCATTAATTAAAAGAATGAAATAGAGAGGAATCCAGTGCTAAGGAATGCCTCTGCTGCGGCCAGCTCGGTTTGCAAGTTGCAGAGGAAGATGCACACCCAGCTCTGGGCAGGAGCTGGAGACAAGAGGCCCTGAATTGGCAACCTTTGCATAACAACACCCAGCAGAAGCCACGAGCTGCCGACCTTCAGGGTAACGGAGGCAGTCAGCAAGAGCGGCGGCGGGGTCCGGGCGGATGTCCCGGGCCACAGGCGGAGCGGGGAGCTCGGGAGAGCGGGCCCCGTGCGCAGGTGGGGTCTGAGGGCATGACAGCCCCGGGCTCCTTTCTGGGGGCTCGAACGCATCTGCTCGGGCTGCTCTGCGGCCCTGCGCCCGGATGGAATGGCTCTGTGGAACCAGAACCCTGGGGCTGTGCTGCGGGAAGGGAACCTGGAGCAGCGCCGGTAAGTGGAGCTGGTGCGGGGTGTGCAGGGTGTGCGGGGTGTCCGGGATGGGGCCAGGGGTACCCGGGCGGTGCCTCCGCAGCTGCCCAGGGCCTCCCGCACCTCCCCTCTATCACCAACCATACCTGGAAATGCGGCCTGGTAGAAACTGCTTAGGGCCCAGTCACCCTAAGTGCGCCTGCCCATCTTCCGTGGGGCTGGCTTCACCTTTTTCCTGGCAGAACGTGTTTCAGAGAAATAGACTTTATATTCTTATTGCATATTCTGCTCGGGGAAAAGTCCCAAACCCATAGGGATATTTTCCCCATAGCTTAATTTAAAAAAAAAAAAAAAACAACTAAACACTAAAATACCAAGTTGTTTAAAGGTGCCTGACGTAACATGAGAAAAAGACCCAGCTATCTTGTGGAATGCTGTAACATTCTGCTGGTCTTATTTCACATAAGTCCATATATTTTTGTTTGGGGCCTTTACTTATGTGCTGCAGTATTTACTGCTAACATGATCTTTCCTTCCCTCGGATATTCCTCAGAATATCTCTGAGGAGCAGCAGGCTGTTTACTAAACACCTTTTAAAGACAAATGGCTGAATAAATGGTTTTCTGTTCCTTCTGGAAATTGACTTCACTAGGGAAAAAGGGGTTTTAAATTTCAATTTTGCTTTGCATCTCAGCGCAGGAAGCTTTACATAGATAGAATTTTTTACAAGGAGGGCCCTCAGTGTGGCCAAAGTCTCACAAGATGGTTTAAAATTTCAGAAGAACAATGTAGCTTGAACCTGACCATTCAGTGAAGCTGTGAAACTGGGTACTGCATATAAAAATGTGATTTAGGCTTGGAATTTCTGAAGAAAACCAGACGATGGTGGTTGTTGAGGAACTAAAAACATCTAGTGCAGTGCAAACATTGAACAAAAGCAGAAATGATTCAATGGCATGGTCCATTGAAAAAGTTGTGTCTTACCATGGTGCAGGCAGCGCTTTTTCCTGCTCCTGTGCCGTGAAAATGAATGTTGTAGGGAACTGAAAACGGTTTTCTAAACAAATGTATTCAGACAGTGGAAGAATGTTGCTTTTCCTTTCTGGCTTACACTGTGAAAGGATTATTATCGTTTTGCTACTATTAATGCTCTCACAGCTCAGTGTTAATAAGGTGTACCTTACACAGACGGTGCCTGTCTTAGAAGGGAACTGTCAATTCCTTACATTGTGAGCTTATATGAGCAAGGACTATGTTTCACTGACTAATGGTTGTTTTGGGCAGTTACCCTTATATAATGCCTCTTGTCTGTCAAATAGGTATGAAAGTTAAAATAGACATATGAAAAATAAAATTCAAAGTTTTTTCAAAAAACTTCACATAAAGGTGCTTACTATTAAATATGATCATAAAACAATAAAAATCAGTGTGTAAGATGGGGCAGAGAAATCTTGAAGTAGCCTCAATCACAAGTATAAACTTCCTTTCTTCAATGCGGAGTGAACAATGCCTTCTACTGAATGTGGGAGGGAAATGGCTAAAATTCTGTAAAAATATAACTGATGCAAAATTAAAATAAGATCAACTTGAGTAATTCTTCTGATGCTTATTAACATATCTATAGCTGTGCCTATGACTTGTTTGCTTACTGGAGATTATATATATATATACACATATAATGTGATGAAATATGTTTGAGGAGATACTTGCAAGTCTTTGTGCATACTTGTATCTGTGTAAAATAAGCCCTTGAATAATGTCAAAGATGCTGATGTCAATGCATTTTTCAGAGTAGGTGGCTGGTCGGTGTTTGCATGTATTGGTTGATATGATCCTTAAAACTGAATAACCACTGGTGACAGTGGGAATTCTGTTGAAATTTACAGATAAAAGAAAGAGAACATAATTGTTTTTTTATTGCACATTACCTCCCGAAGAGTTTATGCTTACCTGAAGTGCTCTATAAAGCAAAAGAAAGATTTGGCAACAGCAGCCGTAATGGGAATTTCTGATGTGGGTGTCTCTAGGGAGTATTGCCTCATGACAGTGAAAATACCAAATGTTTTCTTCTAATAATTTCAGGATTGTTTAGACCCCTCACTGCATAAAGCACTGCAGTAATTTTTATTGCTGATAATTGTGTGTGTGTTCCTTGATTTATCCAACTTGGGACTTCCTGGCACATAGTTCTTCAGCTATTTACTTCCCAGCACTTTCTGTGTCAGTGGGGGGAATCGGAAGATAACATTCCTCGTTGTAACTGCAGTCTTGCAGACTGGATATTCACAGGTGGATAATGTGGGTTTGGGTCATCTCCTTCAGAATTCTGGAGGATAAAAATTATTGTGTCTACTAAGCAGCAGATTTTCTAAAAATCTGAGAAAATACAGTCAATGTCTGTTTCCAAAGGTCTTCTTGCTTTTATCACTCACTGTTCTGCTAAACTCTTAACAGTGAAGACTTCTGAGTCAGATATTGATATTGAGCCAAGACATTCAGTGAAGCTCTGGTAACTACTGTATTTTGGTTCTTGCTTGATAAAGAATTGACAATTTTCCTTTTTTAGAGACACTAATGTCCAGAGTGACAACTAGAATGATTGAGGAATGTGAAGGAAAAAAAAGTTAATGTGCTTTAGTCTTGTATCTCAAAGGAAAACACTCTAGGAAATCTTTCCTCTACTTAAATCCACATTTATATTGTTACTGTGTTTCTATTTTAATAGAAAAGCATACAACTAAATAAGTTTTTTATGGATGTTTGAATCAAACAAGTGTTGTGTTTAGGCTGAATGTGGTTTGTCTGTTTTGTAGCAAATGTTTTGTACTGGGGATATTTTAAAGACTGGACTACATCCCGAATCCCCATTTCATTCCAAATTTAGGCATATTGCCAGTGGAAAGGATGTGGGAGAGTGGATGGAAGAGATGTGGGGGGCATTGCCCTGGTGTGAAACTGGCACAGCGAGTCCCTCCCTTCTTGCTTCTGCTGCTGGTGTGGGACAGCGTGTCAGCAGCACTCGCAGAAGGAATTGTTTGCTTGCGTCAAACTCAGGACATCCCACGTCGGCTGACAAACTCATTATTTAATAACTGCAGTTTCATGGAGGGGCTAGGTTTTTCCTCTGAAGTGCAGTACATGATTCAAACCTTATACCTACTGATTATAGGCAGAAGGTAAATATTTAAACATTGATGCCCTGACTGTTATCTCTGTATTAAAAACCAGTACACCACACTGAGCAAGGAGGATTGAGGCACTGAGCTGCAGGAAGGTTTTTAGTGGTGAAATATGGTAACTTAAAAACTGGCAGGGACTCCAGGGAGAAAAGCCATAAAAGTTTTTTGGTGCTAATGGCTTTAGGTGAGTATTGTATTTACTGAACAGACAGAATGATATCTGCCTATGTAATTTGCTGTTGCCTAGCCATGATTTTTCTGTTCATCTGTTTTTGGATTCCTTTAATTATGGAAAACTTTCAATCTGCCTTTGAGAGAATTAGTCAATATTGGAGTTCTATGTAGGCTGCATGTTAATACCTAATTGCATTTTCAAAATTTTGATAAACATAGAGCAATTTGATATGCTTTCTGGGGAACCAAATCCCAGTTCTTTTTTTTTTTTTTTTAAAGGAAACAAATATTTTTCTAAAGGAGTAATTAAGTTTTTTATCAAAGTGCATGTGAGTGCATGTAACCTATTTTAGGAGATCTTAAGCAAAAAATGAAATTATTTTTAAAAGAAATTAATTGATTCTAGGCACACTACTTAAAACCTAGCCTATCTTACCCCTTGTCCAGGGGATTTAACAATAAATTATGGAAAAGTAAATTTCATTGTCATATCATATATTCTTTTTTCCTGCCACTAGTGTATGATTACCAGATATATCAAAAAGACTTATTGTGTGTGTCCATTGACACAAAAGATGGAGAGTTTGGAGTTGAATAAAAAGGTATACTTAATATTAGCACTGTGTTTTGCTAGGTGTTACAAGAGGGAACACATCTTACAGTACTCAGTGTTCAAAAAAAGGATAAAAGGAGAAAGAAGGAGATATTAATGAAATTATGAGAGTAAGATTGTTTAAAATTAATCTATGCTACAACATGTACCAAGGGTATTATTAATGAGAGTGTATACTGTAGTAAGCCAATATAATTTGTACTAAAATATTGTAGTTAAAATGCTGTAAGCATCTTGAAATTCAATACTTGAATTTATTGCCAGAAGTAAATTGTAATTTAAAGGATCTAGGCTGATACTAGAGTCTCTATAAATGCAAAATGGAAATTTTTTTCAGATTGCAGACCTGCTCATTTTATTACTCACATACTCCCTTTGAGATGCCCGTTGACTTTCACAGAATCCCAGACTGGCTGTCCCACCAGGGCCCCCTGAAAGGAGAGCAGTGCCCGTACACTCACAGGGTCTGGTAGCCCCGCAGTGAGCTCTCTGATTTGGGCTTCTGGTAAGCAGCACAGCTCTCTGGGGAGTCAGGGCAGTGCGGGGTGCCCCTGTAGCTCTCAGGGGAGAGGGGCCTGCTGCTGTCCCCTGCTGCTGTCCCCTGCTGCTGTCCCCTGCTGCTGTCCCCTGCTGCCTTGCTCAGTTATGCTGTTGTCACACCGGGAGCCTCACACAGCTCCAGCATCTCTTCCCATGCTCTCTTGTTTGTGCTGGCTTTTCCTCTAAGAATGTAAAACCATGTTTATATCAGTAAACCTGCAGAAGAGAGAAAAAGTTTCTTAGTGTAGAGGTTTATTAAAGTCCTGGAGATCTTTCAAGGTGAAGTTCAGTTTTAATACCATGACCAAAACCTGTCACTCTAACTTGATTACCTTTCCTGTACCTGATTGGAGGACAGAGGTTGCTGCTAAACTGGTTCTTCAAATTATTTCTTTTTGCTGAGAATTTTTGCTAGTGTGTAAATTATCAAAAGACTGAAGGGAGGAAGGAGACTGAGGGAGTAAATCGCTGGAGAGAAGCCAGTATTGCCAATCCCTTTGGGAATCCTTAGAGATTGGCAAAATCTATTCTGCTTCTTTTCTGGATCAGAAGGAAATTCTGACTTGTAATTCATCTTTCTAACTATTCCTATAGCCTTTTAAACTGTTACTTGAACCATCATTCTGAGAGAAAAAACAGTACAGCTGAGAAATATCTTAATATCCCAGCAAATCTATGTGGTTAGCTGCATACAAATAGATAGCACAAGAGAATTATCACTTGAAATCTTTAAGACCATGTCAGACAGCTCTTTTAACCTCCCTTTTATACTGAAACCACTTGCATTCATGCTCACCTTATAGTAATTCCACTTTTTCATAGCACATGACTGAGCACTCCAAGTTGGTTTAAAACACTTTTTCTATTATTAAAAAAAAATCTAGAAAATAATCCCAAACTTACAACACTGATATTATGCATCATTATTTTCCTCACTTCTTCAGTTTACCCAGTACCAAGTTTGAGATGTTTTTGCAGCATGTTGTTAAAAGCTGTGGAGGAATTTGACACCAATGGTGTAGCCTTTCTGGATGTATTTTGTACACTTTTGGTTCTCACTAGTACTGTTTAATATGGTAGAATGTTGTATTAAACTACTTTATCACGTTTGGACATCAATTTGTTCATTTGAAAATGTATTCTTATATATTTGTGCTTTCCTTCCATGGTACAATGAATCAATGGATTTTTTTTCTGGGATCAGCAGT
This sequence comes from Zonotrichia albicollis, assembly GCF_047830755.1. Lineage (NCBI taxonomy): Eukaryota > Metazoa > Chordata > Aves > Passeriformes > Passerellidae > Zonotrichia > Zonotrichia albicollis. The sequence continues at coordinate 35,921,645 of NC_133824.1, forward strand.
TTCAGGAGAGTTATAATGAGCAAACCTAGAAAGAACAAATTTGTGCATTGCTATGGCTTAGTCATAGGCATCAAAGGTCTAGTGTGACAAAAAGAAAGGACATTTCTTAAACTGAAAACACATAATAAATGTAATTCATTAGAGTTGTGGAGGGACTAACAATTCATCTTATATAGGAGCACTGAGTGTTTATAAATTAATGCATTTATCATTGGAGTGTTGTTTTGGTGTTTGGATCCAAATGATTGCTTGAAATAATAATGCCTTACAGAGGTTTGGTTCAAATTTTAGAACATACTTATTTCTTATTCAGTTGCACACAAGGAGACCTCTACGGGAGTTTAGGTCTTCTGAGGACTGAGTAAAATCCCCCACAAAAACCTTTTAAAGTATCAATGACAGATACACTCAACTCACAGCAATAACAACTCAGAGCCCAATAGAAGTGCAAGTGAGTCTGAAAATACGAAGCACATATTGTAAATATCTGCAAAAACAGAGGAGGTAATTCTGTAGAGCAGAAGTACAGTGGAGATATGCCTTTTTTTCTGAGGGACATCACAGAAGATATGGCAATTTAGATAAGCTTTTCATAGATTGCAGTGACTCATAGGGCATTGAACTGATGATAGCCATGATTTACCCTGCAAAGCTTACTTGCAACATTTTCAGAAGTTCTGTATATCTAAAATTTTACTTTCCATCCATACACTATAGAAACAATATCAACATTATTGTTCTGCTCATAAAAATACTTGAATATGGACTTGTGAAAAATTTTGCTCACGTGAGCAATTGTAAAGCACTTTAGCATGAACCTCAGTGTATGTTGTTTTGTGGTATAGGACTTGCAAGCACCTTCTACCTGTTCAGGAGAATGTCACATTTTGAAAAATACTGTAATCATAAACAACGTTCAATTTTTAAGAGCAATTTGATGAAATATTTGACTGCTACCAGTAGTTTATCCGAAGTACAGATTCTGATATTTTGGTTACTGCATTTTCTATGTAGAAGGGTCAAATATTTGTATTTGTCAGTAGGACTATGTATCTGCAAATGTTTGCTTAATGTAATTTTTACTATTCCTAATAGTTTATTAACAGAGCACTCTTCTAAAAATTTTCCATGGCAAACCAAGAAGCAATGATCAGAGCTTTCATATGTTGCTCAAAAAATGCATAAATATTAGAAATTTTAGAGAGATGGATCTTAATGTGCTGCCTCCTCTTATTTTAAATTATAACAAGTCTTCTTTCTGGCATAAAAATTCACAAGAATGTTATTAATAACTTTTAAATTTATTAACAATTCTGCAAGGTAAATTTTTTTTTGTTTAAATTCTATGTCAAACGGACTTCTCTGAAATATACAACAAATAAAAACATTTTAAACATTGTAAAACAAATGAAATGTTCATTTTTTAATGTCCTGCAAAATAACTTTAGCTTAGAATATACAGAAATCATGCTAGCCATGAGTGATGCGCGGTGTGTCCAAATTCTCTTTAGTAAAATCTATCCAACAATTTAGATCAAGTGCAGTGGACACATGGTTTGGATCATATCTATATTATTTCCTAAATAAAAACTGCATGTAGACTATGTTATAATATATAGTCCTTGTCTAGAAGAAAACCACTGGTGTCAGTTTCATCCTTTCTTTTTGTATTTATAATGAATTCCTTGGTACCTACTTTTACCTTTTGGTGGACACTTAGCTGTCCTGTCATATTCTTCCAATCCCTGGAAAAGTTGAAAGCACCTACAACTTTGTAACAGTCTGTGACAACCATATTACTTGTATAAATATAAAAAATTCCAGCCTTCCTTTGTAAAAACAGTAGTTCTGTGACAGCTCTTTGCAGAAATATTATTTTTTGGATGCATTTCAATTTCTCTAAACATGACTTCCCACTGTCTTTTATACTTGCAAGAAAAAGCACTGCTGATTTCAAGTCCTATTTCAAGGTCAACCTTCCATTCAGAAAGATTAGAGATAGTATAGAGATAGTATTACTCATTTTGTGGGTCATGAAGTGTATGTGAGATAATACAGGCTCTTTTTAAAGACTCACAATCTCCTTATGTGTGTTTGATTTACCTGGAGACTCTTTGAGTGGTGGTCTTTCTTGACACAAGACAATTCAAATGTTTTGTTGCTTTTATATTATAAGCCTTTTCAATCATTACTAGACATACTAAAGCACTAATATTTCATACCTGTTCAATATAGGAAATAAGAATGTGATTTTTAGATCTAAATAACTTTTGGAAATATTTGAAGGTGACATTAGGATAGGTATTTGGACCTTCAGAAATTTTCTAAGTCATGCCCTTCTGTGTTTTTTTGTAGATTGTCATTTGGCCTTTTTAATCACTTCTTAGCTCCATGAATTTGACACTTAGGCTTTAGTTCTGCACCCAAAGAATTACATGTACTCTAACATTTAGGACACCCACTCATCCCCAATCCCCTCAAAATCCCCCAAACTATTATTTGGAACCCTATAAATAAAATAAAAAGCATTTGTGCCAAGTAAATCAATGATTTGTGTTTCCCTGACCATTTGCCATTTGATAGCCAATGTGGTAGAACCTGAATGTATATTGCTATTACTATCCAATATAAACTTCAATATAAAATAGAAGTCTTTGCACAGCTGTTAGCTATGAACTCAACAGTGTTTAATATCATTCTAACATATGCTGCCTCATGCAGATATTTAGTGTAATATTCCATTTCAATAAGCTGGGAAATTGCATTAGTCTACCCCATAGTTAGAGAGCTTCCATGTGTATGTCTCCTTTGTTTAGAATTCATCATACATTGCCTCGTTTGCTCAATACACAAAGCTAGGATATCATTACAATTTTTATCTAGAGCACCAGGTTTCTAGCTTTAACTCTGGATGTTCCATACTAAAATATAGGCTAGAATAGAAGCTGTTACATTAAGGAAAGTGTTAATCCAGTATACCATCAGCTATGGGTTCCTTATACTTGGACAAGATTCTTTTTTGAAATCAGTATACAAAAAAACCCTCACAAGATTTCCTCTTAAATCAGAGCTGGCTGAAGCAAATCTACAGTTTTAGACTACTACTATGCTCTTCTGAAACAATCTCACCAAAATACAGTAATTATTTTTCAATGCTTATGAGAACCTTTGCTACCCTAATAAAGTGCCCCTTGTATGATGCATCAGTTTCTGTGCCTGATATTCCATACCTGACCTGCTAAGAATTACCAGGAAGTATTTGGTTATTATGAAGTAAAATAAGTTAGACATAAGCAGTATCTCCTATATTTGCTGACCAATGGACTGAAATAAAATAAAAATTAGTATAAAAATGGGTGTAGAAGAGGACAAAAATTCATAAGGAGACTTATTTAATTACTGCATTTCAATAGTGAAACATTGTCAGCCACAGAAATTCCATTTAGGAATCTGAAGTGCATCCACAGTAGGAAACTGAAGTGAAATATTTACCATGACAGAACCTGATGTGAGGGCCTGGATATTTGCAAAGCAATAAGTGATAAATCTAAAAAGCAGAAAGACAAAATAATGAGAGGATCTACAACTGCTTTATAATCCTCAAATTTTGCTAGGAATGGCAAACAGCAATGTTATCACCTGCCAATGTCTTGCCCTTTCATATAAGTCTAAATTACAAGAGCACAAATTGTCAAGAAAAGTAGTCTTATATATGTTCACACATAAGAAGTTCTTTTCATGTTGCTCATTTGTTGGCAGAGGTAAATTTGCAATTCTTTTAAATTTTACTAAGTTTTTTACAAAACTAAATGAAAAAAAAAGCTGCAACTAAAAAAGCCCAAACTTTAAGAGGCCTCTCTAAAAATTTGTAGAGGCAGTTAGAGCAGGTTGTTGAATACAGTGTAATAAGCAATTTGGGCAAGAAGAAATGTTGAATATCATTTTAGTGTAGCTAAAGTCTCACCTGATTGTAGTAGCCATAGTAAAAAAATATTGTAGTTGCAGCTGTTTTTCCCAACCCAGAATGATATCCCCTCAGTTGAGGTTCTTAATGGAAAATCTTAACAGAAATGTGGGTGTAACCAGAATACTAGTACCTTCATTTGAAGCATGCCTCTGTTTCAAGGATTTGTCCCATGAGTACATACATGTTCTGACTGAAACAGTTATAAATGGACTCTGAATGTTTTGCCCTCCAGACTGCTTTTATGTTCCCGTGGATGTAAAGTTTCAGGGAAACTTTGCAGTGGATGTGCTTTCTTGTCAGCATGTTACATAATTATTAGTGATGGTAAAAATAAGTCATAGTATCTTTAGAATCACTAAGGTTGAAAAAGACCCTTAAAATCACTGAAACCAGTCCTTAGCCTTACAACACTACCAGCTTCACCACTAAACCATGTCCCTAGATACCTAGGTACCAAAGTAGTCGTAGATACCTAGGTACCAAAGATATACAACTTTTAAATACCTCCAGGGGTGGTAAACCACTTCACTGGGCAGCCTGTTCCAATGTTTTGATCGCCCTGTCAGTGAAGAAATTTTCCCTAGTATCCAGTCTTACCTAATCTCTCTAATGTCATCCTTAAAAGTATGTCTCAGAATAAATTTTGATGAAAAAACTACCTGTGAAGGCTCTGTGTGTGGTTGAGTCACAGGAATCACACCTATATCTGTCCCATTTCCAAGTCTAGAAACACTCCACCTGAAAGGTCTGGTAGCCCTTATGCAAGTAGCTCCTGGGACCCATAAAGAAAATCCTTTTAGAGGAGTGGTTAAATTGATTGTTAAATATTAAATGTCTACGTGTAGTATGGACTCTTAAGTGCCCCAGGGCTTTGAAAGTATTAAAATTGGTTCTCTCTGAATACTCACGTTGCTTACCAGGATTTTAGATAGTTTTTCATCTGCCCTGCTGATGTCTCAATGGGTGGCCTCAGGGTATGACAGTCAGTTATTGTTAAGATGCAATGAAATTCCACCAAGTATTTATGAAAATCACTCACTCACTGGGTTCCTTCAGTAGCTGGTGGTTTTTTGACATTTTGAAACTGTTAAGTAAACTATAAAACATTTAATCATAACACGTCTCTTTTTCATTATGAGACCATATTTAATCTGACTTTCTATCACACATATTTAGGAATTCTTTGGATTACTTAGGGTGGATAACATGAAAATAATTAACATTATACAGAACTGTTCCTGCTGAGTGAAATCACATTTTGTGCTTCAGAAATAAAGCTTTAAAACTAAGTATGAAGTGCCTGGCACAACAACACAGAGAGTTTCTCTACAAAGTGACTATGTGTCAATGACTTTTCCTCAGGATTCTGGCACAGAGAGCAGTCTTTCTGTCTCCTGGGTTCATTCTGGCCAAACTCAGCACAGCAGCACAATGTGTGGGCTTTGCAACCAATATATAGATTCACTACAGGTAAGAGAATGTGCTTTGCCCTTTCTACTTTTCCCTAGTATTTGATAGAACAAAGGCAAAAGAAAAAACTTGGGGAGATAATATCAATATTCACTCACAGGGAGAGATTCTATGAAAAATAATGAGAAGCAGTGTAAACTAGCATTAAACATTTATTTGAATTTTGCACTGAAGATGATAGTTCTCTTCAATACTTCTGTGGAAAAAAAAGAGTTGCAATTTTTTCTAGAATATATTTTTATTAGTAGAAGTTCATAATTGCTGTGGCAAAGTTAAGTTATTTCATAAGTAAGGTATAAAAGTGGCAAGAGGTGTGAAGAAATATAATCAAAAGTGAAATTATAGACAGGCGAGCAGTGGAGGATTCTAAATAGATAGATGCACCACATTTTAGGATGCGTAATTTAATAAGGATATTTTCACTGCAACAAAAGGAGTATTAGGTAGGGAAAGAATAATTAAAATAAGAAGGAAATGTTCTGTTAACTAGGATATCAGTGTTTTGGGAAATTGTGAATTTGGCTGTTGATACATTTTAGATAACTTGGTAAATAAAAATGTAGTGTAACAGAAAATCTAGCACTGAAAGGAATTGCTTTGCATAAGCTAATTGCCTTTCCCATCTTTTGAGTATTTAGCTCAATTTCTCACTTGAATTGGCTCGTTCGGACAGACTGATCATTTTCTATTTTTGCTTATCTGGTTTTAACTTTGACCATCTCTAAGCCATGTCAGCGGAAGCAACATTGCCAAAGAAATACTCTGTCCTTGGAGCTGTAATTTTAGATTGTGAATGATCAAATTTAGAGCTTTTCTACAGCTTTTTTCTATATAGCAGCTGGGCCTGCTTCTGTGTTTCCTTTCATACTGCTCACTGTGGATAGAAGACAGTGCAAGGTGTGAGGATGTGGATTTGCCATGCAAAGCGAGCCACTGCCTGATTGCTGGGGGGCTCATCTGTCACTAGGTAGATTCAAACTATGGTGTCTTCTCAGCAATAAACTTCCTACTTATGGTCAGGAGGCATGTGAAATTTAAAGTGCATTTCCCAGCAAACATGTGATGGATTGGAAGATTATTATACTCTGAGTACTTCCTAGTGACATGTATTTTACTAGAAGCAAATATCTATGTAGCAATTATCTGCTGTCACTACTTGCTACAGTCTTGACAGCTCTCCCACACTAAGCAAAGTCAAAATAAAAAATTAATTAGTATCAAGGTTTTTCCTCAAAGTTTCCTATGACAAATAGTATTGATGCAGAATGACTATTTTTACATTATGGCAGTTGTGTCTTGGCTTGTGCTGGAACAGATGCTCCTCGCACAAAACATTTAGGCGCTGTATACATGTAATCTTGTGTACCTAGAACCCTGCTGGGCTGTTTAGAGGGATGCCACTTGTAAGGGGAGCTGGAATATTTCATATTTGCAAGCTTCTTAAATGAGCACTGCATGTGAACTTGACACTGTCTGGTCACATAAAGGGAAACTTAGTTAACCTCCAGAGAGGTCTTGGACGACTTACCACAAAGTACATATTTGGTACTTTTAGCACATTCCTGACTGGTCTAAATTCAGTGGAAGTAATTCTAATTGCATACAACATGGTGATAATGATCCTGTGTGATATAGCTGATTTGTCTTATGTTCCACTTATTGTTTATGTTTAGGAAGATTTTTTTTTTATTTTGGTTTTTCTAAATCCATGTCTTTACAAGTAGTACAACCACGTTTGTTTTCAAAGACATATGTTTGCTTTCCCTGAATTTCCTTGGATTCTGGCAACCCCAAAGGTGAGCAGACAGAAAATCAGGCAGTTTGTTGTTTGCAGCCTTTCTGCATTTACTCAGTAATTCATCAAAACCAATCTGTTTTTGCAAAATGCTTCTGTTTGGCAAATGAGTATTTTGTGACAAAAGCTCAGTTTAATCAGAAAAATCCTGTTTAGTTCTATTCATTATATGGTAGGAGAGAGACAAATCAGATGCATTTCAGTCTACTAATCACAGAGCATGACTGAATGACTTTGAATCGTGCCTCTATCCTCTTTCTCTTATTGCTGTGATTGATACCAAAATGAGAGCTATGAAACCTGCAGGCTGCATTGCAACTTTTTATTGGCAGCTGTCAAATACACGTTTTCAAAATTAGCACTATATAATTGACACCTCATGTGGAACACTGGCCTCTGAGCTAATGTTGCTTGAGCGTGCTTTGAAGGCATCATTTGCAGGTCACTTAAATTTCAGATGATTCCTCTTTGTGGTTATGTTGGTTGATAGCATGTGAAGTACACATGAAAAATAATACAATTGTAAAGGAAATTTAGGCTCAGGCTGGGACAGTATTTAAAAATTGTCTTGGAAGGACTCGGGTATGGGACTGCAGAGGGATAAATGTGTATAAATATTTTCTTGAATTTCTGGCTGAACATTGACTACTTCATATTCAATCAGCAAATAAAGCATCTAAATAGTTCACTGAACCTAAACAAACAGGACACTTTGGGATGTAAACTTGTCCAGCTTGTGCAAAGACATTTGATACAGCCTGAGGACAGCTTTGCACAGTCACAGCTCTGAATAATTTTCAGGCGACTGGTGCAGAAGAAAAAATAAACAAAAATTCCCTTGTATTACTATATTTATTTATATTTACTGTATTATTTAAAGAGTGAGAAAAGTAGTATATAAAGGAATAGCTCTGTGAAACTTGATAAATTATTGCAACTTAAGATATCTGATAAAACATCTTTTCCTTCAATCTAAAGCCTACTTTTTTGGTCTTATGCACTAATACACAATAAAAAGAGTTTTTCCTCTCTCTGTTGCTGATATCTTAATGTTTCCAATAAGTTGAATTTGTGTCTTTTTTTTGTTATCCTTGGCTTATTAGTGGATGAAACATGAAAAAAAAAGAAGGAAAGTTGGAGGGAAAGGGGGAGAGAAATAAAAGTTTGGCTTTTTGTCTTTCTTTGCTTAGATCTGTAAACTGAATTTATTTCAGCTCTTGGCTGAAGCATAAAAAATAGAGAAACAGAATCTGTTTTTAACCAAAAAGTCCTCATTCTTTCTACTGAACGGTATTGGCTGCCATCTGTAATATCTACTGTATGGTAAAGCAAACAGGTTGTGGTAGAAGGTAATAAAAGCTATATTCTTTTATCTACTTTGGTTTTATTCCTGAGCTTGTATTCATTACCATCTTCAAATTTTGCAACCAAAAAGGTCAAAAAGTAAGCTTTAGGACTTGGCTATGATAATGAAATATATGGTGTGGGGGAATAGGGTTAGTCATCTAATATGCCTGTATCATCATAGAGTATTCTGAGCTGGAGGGGACCCAAGAGAATCATCAAGTCCAACTCCTGGCCATGCACAGGATGACCCAGTAATCCCACCATGTGTCTGCGAGCGTTGTCCAGACACTTGGTGAACTCAGGCTTGGTGCTGTGCCCTCTTCCCTGGGGAGCCTGTTCCAGTGCCCAGGCACTTCTGGGTGAAGAACCTTTTCCTGATACCCAGCCTGAACCTGCCCTGACTCAGCTTCATGCTGCTCCCTTGGCTCCTGTCACTGTCACCACGGAGTGACTGGACAGCCGAGATGAGTGCCTGCCCCTCCTCTTCCCCTCAGGAGGAAGCTGTGACTGCACTGAGGTCTCCCCCAGTGCCCTCTTCTCCAGGCTGAACAGAACAAGTGACCTCAGCCACTCCTCTTATGGTTTCCCCTCCAGATCCTTCAGGATCCTCATGATCCTCCTTCTGACTGGTACATTGGTATAATAAATGAGACTTCCAGTATATGTAGTAAACAAAGTGTTTAGCCTTTAAATTAAGAGGCTATTTAATATTTTTCTTGAACTCCTCCTTTAAGACGTGTTAACTTAATTTGTCACTGTTCTTCACTAAGAGAAACTTGAATGCATAAAATAACTAAAAAGAAAAAAGATAGCATGGTGACTTACAAACCTCGTACAGTTATGCTAAAAAATGCAGTTCTCTGGCTGATCTGTGACTCCAAAAGGAAAAACTAATTTCTATTATATCCCATGAATGGGAAAGTTCATTAAACTTCAGGATTCTTGGGAAACAGTTTAGTATTGATTATGTTTAGGACCAGAGGGCTGAGAACTGGAAGGCTTGGTAACTGTTTTAAATTCTCACACATATTTGCCCTATGACCCTGGAAAAATAAATTAATTTACATTCTATAGTTCAAATCAAGTAATTTTTTTCAGTCAGTCGCTTAAATGAAAAGAAAAATAATTTAATTTCTTGACCTTTTCACTTTAAGTATATCTGGCTAATGTGGATGAGAATTGCTACTGCTGGCTTTTCTCTGTGAAAATAAATTCTATTTATCAGAAGCTTTAATATGAGAGATATCAGTATAATGCCTCAGACTTTGAACCATGGAGAATGAGCCATTGCTAGCTAACTGCTTTTTATTTGAGACTGAATACTGTGGATTTTTTAAAATCTTGATATTAATCATTGTTTCACAAGACAGAATGTTACTAAAGGTTTCTATTTTTAGTAAAGGTTTCTGGCAGCTGTCTTATCTAAATTTTGCTGAAATTAGATGCAACATTTCTAAAATTTTGGAACCATGTTGTGGGTTAGAACTAGATGGTCGTTAAGATCCATTCCATGATTTTACCTGTCACAAAAGTCTTCTGGAGTAGATTTTGTCTTAAATGGGCTTTGGGGTTCTTGTTTGCTTGTTTGTTTGTTTCTTTGTTATTGATTCCTGGGCACAGTAAAACAACTGAATCATTCTTCTAGGGAAATAATTTTAATAAATGACAAGTGTGCTCCTGGGAGATCACAAGAGGTGATGTATTAGTGTATTTTATTACTATATCTAGACTCCCGTGAGTCCTAGCTTAAAACATTGTGAAAGGTTTTGCGGGATATAAATAGCAAAAACTTTTGAGAAAGGTTTTCTTGCTCTCCTTTGCTTATTCTTTTCACTATTTTATCCATTTTTGTGGTAGGTATCATCTCCAAAAATCGAAGAGGGCTTTCACTCTGTTCTGTTTTAGAATCTCTTCTAACAGTAAACAGGTAAAATCTACTGGTACTGCAACACAGAAAATTTGTTGTATTGAAGAGCTTTATTAAAAAATGTCAAGAGAAAGAATAAAAACCAGATCTTAAAAAGTGATGGAAACCTAACTTTTGTCTCAAAGTGACAGCCAACATCTTCACTGCTGTTATTACCCAGGAAATAGTAGTAACCTTAGCTGCATAGGAAGTTTTGTCCTGTTTCTTAAGAAAAATGTTGGCAAATATACTCCAGATAAAACCTGAAATAGCTAATCCATGAAACACACATCCAGGCATGCTGTTGGGATTGCTGTGCAGGATTGCTTATTTTCCACTAGTGATCATCACAGTTCTTCATATATAAGTGTATATAGAGTGTAGAGCAATTTTGCAATATCCAACAAAAAATATATTTTGCTTTTAAACAGCTGATAGGTGAATCATTAAAACATTTTTGGATGGTTTCTTTCATCTTTAGTCACATTCTTCTGGAAAACAAGCTGCTGGTTATGTGATAAGAATTTCAGGGAGTGGAGAGTGTTGAAAGGTCAAAGCTATGTGGTTTTGGCATGGCTTTAAGTACAGAAGCATGAAAACAGTTACCTCTGCTATTTATTGGTCAATAACAATAAATTAAGAAATGTTTAAACAACAGATTACTTAGTCCCCCTTATGCTATAACAAATTTTCTACCCTGATTTTAATGGACCTGAGATTTCATCTGAAATGCTCAGCTTTCAAATCTTAAGCTACTGTCATGTTAACTCAGTCTTCAAATGAAAACTGTGTCACTGGTTCTTCTGTTGAACCTATCAGTCTCCTGGTACTCTTGTAACGAGTATTGCTAACCAACCAATGCAAAAGCTCTTCTAGCATAATTCCTTTAAACCTGTGCATTGTGGAGTACATTTGGAAATGATGCCATGGCAGTGTGTACATGATATCACTAAGCACTAATTAGCTCCCAAGGCATAAACTGTAAGGGTTCAAGCCATTCAAATTTTCATCCAAATTTTCCAGCTAAGAAGGTTCTTCTATGAATTTGGAAGAATGCAGTTGAGATTCAAGGTATTTGGAACTGAGCAGCTGTAAACTCAGGTTATTCTTGTGTTCTGTCTTTAATGAAGCCTAGTTTGCCATCAGATTTACTGCAGAATTGGAGTTTTGAGAGCTCCAGGTAACCACTGTTTTCAATGAGAAAATTGCTAACTCCTACTCCAGGCTATGTTTTATTAATTTGCTTTTCTCTGACTATAAAACAAGCATTTAATTTATTTCAGAAATCTTCTGGTTTAATTCTCTGCACAATCCAATCAGTGCAGTATTGTATGTAATATTCAGTAGCATTCTCAAGGTGACTATTAAAACATCTTCCATGCGACCTCCAAAGTTTCTCTACATTTTGCTGAATATCTCACTTTCAGATTTTTGCATATCTACTTCACTCATTTGAACAAAGTGGTATTGTTATAGACTGTGTTTGACTGCATCTCAGTCAAAAGTAGTAAATTTCCCATCATCTTTATCTGAAATAATATGCTATGGTGTATACCTCCATGAATTATACTAAACTATAGCATTTCAATTTATTTCCTTTAACTTTGGATTTAAAAGTCTTGTAAATTTCATCATCTCTGAATGGAAATGGCATAGCTTGACAATGCAGGTTACTTTCCAATATTCCCTTTCTGTGTTTGTCCATTTGTCCATTTAATTTCACATTTTACCTTATAATTTCACTTATTTTGAAATCTTGTTCCCAATATGAAATAATTATGTAAGCTTCTATCAGTATGTTATATCCTTTGAACTGATCATTGTTTGCTACTCATGTCATTGAAATTCTCCGTTTTGATTTGTCTTGAACAAGAATTGTCTTGCAGAAGTTAAATTCCCCTCTTGCAGACTCATGTGCCATCACTTCAGGTTTAATTAATATTTATGATCAAAGCTAATCAAATTCAGGGAAATGCAGCTATATCTTTAAAGTTAATAGTTCTATATTAATTATCTATACCAGTACATTTTCCCATGTTTTAAACAAATTAATCTTTAAATGTTATTTTTAGAGTTCAAATCAAGTACTATCATTTGATATGGTTTCAGAGTGAATAGCTGTTACTGTGGATTCAATTTCTGTCCTTCACTGAAAAGAAGAGTAGATCAGGAGCTGATTTTCTGTTCACTTAATTGCTATATTTGCCAATTATTTGCTATATTTTGCCAAATACTTGTAAGTCACTTTGTCCTAGGTCGTTTTACAAGAAGCATGATGAGTTTTGCTCTTCAAAATATTCAGTGTAGCATTGAAATTTGCTTACAGCTCATGTTTAAACTCTGCTTGCTCTGTGGACCAAATCCAATCTTAATTAAGGGGAGGTACTTCCATGGGTTTACAGTACCCAGTCCAAAATAAATATCTATTCTAACACTTATGTATGACCTGATATTTTCAAAATTAATGTTTTTTTGATTTTTTTTAAATTTAGTCTATTCTATCATGTTTAACAGTATAGATGTCCTATGGTAGAGACTCATTCTTTCTTAAATATTACTTATATGATTCTAGTGGGGTTTGTGGGAATCTGCTGAAATGAAACTTCCAGTAACATTATTTTGTGAAACTATAATTATTACACTTTTAAACTGAATCATTTAAATTTAGTAATGTTGTACTACTGAGTTTAGCAACATAGTTTTATTGATTGAAATTAAAATAATTCTTGGTAATGAAGTATGAAATATCTGTTGGTCAGATTGTAATTAGCAGCTTTGCTTTTTGTATTTTGTTCCAAATGTAAGTCAGTTTGCTTGCTATGTTTTGGTTTTTTTACATTAATTCTATTTTATCAGAATGCTGTCAATTCTCTAGCTATATGACAAATTAATTCTGAGCTGAAGGTAACATCAGAATTCAGATTGCAAACTAATGAACTTCCATATATTCACATTGCATATGCCAATCAGAAACAAAGTCTATTATTTTGCATTCCACACATCAATGAAGAGATGTTTTAAACATTGCAGAAAAAATCTGAACTTTTGTGACCTGCTTTTCATATTTTATATTTGATATTGGGAAATTATATTGTACTTATGCAAGTTAAAAAAATAATGACAGAATCAAATAATTGCGCACCAAAGCAACTACATCCATTTCTTATTTATGTTAAAGGATTATCTTATGCAACATTTCAAGTACTATGAGTAGAATGTGTTGCAATGCTTTAAAAATGTTGTGTGTGGGAAACCGTATTTCAAAGTAGTGAACATTCCTAGTAGAGAATTCCTTTTAGGCACACTCAGTGAAGAACAGGGATGGTGAATGTGGTCAGTGATTAACATGGGAGAAAGTAGGACAAACCCCCAAAACTTCATTCCTCATACCCAGACTTCCACAACTTAATGGATCTCTTCCCTTATGCATATAGATGAATCAATTTAAATTTTCTAATAGAAATTGTTGCAAAAAAAAAAAAAAAAAAAAAGGGAAAGCATCACCACATAAAGTAGCCCAAATCACACACACACAGACAAACACGCACATACACACACACACACAAAAGTATGATTCAGTAAAGTATTTCTATGGTTGGAGATGGTAGGATTGCTGTGTTGCTCCTTGGTTTTTTGAAATTTTTTTTTGCCACACTTTTCTCAGACTGCTGTACAGGCAAGAACTTAGAAAGAAATAATTTCATTATCAAAGACACTTGGAGCTTATGCTTTGTAAAACTTCTCTATATTAACTGTCTTCTGAATTTATGATATAGCAAATGTGGTTAGGAAAGTAATTTGAAGTAATGCTATAGCCTTAATGCAAAGGAAGTAGTAAAACTAGAAATAATATCAGAGGAGGTCGATCAGTGTGACATTCTATATTGAGCTAAAAAATTATGACACATATGTGAATCACTAAAGTTAATTTCTTATTTACATTGAAATATTTGTATTTGGATACTTTAGAGCAGTAATATACCTTTAGGTGATGTTTAACAGTTCCTTTTTGGTTCCATCTCTCACAGGTTCTTTTAAGGCATATACCTTCAAAGGTATTTCTGCAATGTAAATTGATTATAGGTAGAGGGTTGCTTAACAACATAATAATACCTGTTATATTGCTTAAGTAGAATATTTCTGTCTTCACTATTATACCAGGAGATTAGTACTGTATAATCCTATCTGGGCAACATGAGAAAAATCTGTAGGCCAGAGTAACTTCCTGAGATATTAAAGAAGTGATGTGTCCTATCAGAAAAGGCACAGCATTCTTCCTGTGCTTCAAGGGCAACTGATCCTCATTAGCCCAGTCTGTAACCTGATAAAAATCTGAATCTGTTGTATTAGTCATCATTTTTCCTGTAGACTTGCTTTCATTTTAAATTGTGTACCTCATAAATTTTACAGTAAGCCTAAACAAATTCCCACAATTAATATAACAGTCAATAATGGTCCTCAAGTTTCAGTAATAGCCAGAATTATAGGCATGAACCTGAATTTCTTAATCTTTTATTTGCCGTTTAAAAAAAAAAAAAATCTGGCCTTTTTTCAGACTGTATCTGAATCTTGCCTGAAATTAATGAATTTAGGTTTGGTCAGGGTTCTACTCCAGACCTTAAATAAAAATGGAATTAATAAAGCATCTGTATAAGTTGGCATTTGAGACGTAAACTTATTCTTCAAGAAGATTCTCATAGAAGTACAAAGTCTTCATGTGAATACTCACTTTTATATAATTTATTTTCTTTTATGATAAGGAAATTGTTAACACAGGCAAAATTAAAGGTCGGGGGAATAGATACATGCAATTCAGTTATTTTTGTTACTGTTTTTTATCGCAAGAAGGTGAATCTTTCTCTTCTGAGAAGTCTCACATGTAATGTTTTGTTAACTAGTAACTTCTCTGTGGCATTTAGTAGCAATGATATTTAAGAACATGCAAACTTTGTTCTAAGATGAGCTATAGCTAGGACCTGTTCCTAATCAGCTGTTGTGCTAATTAGAAGTGCTGCCAGAAATTTAGTGGAAAGGAGACTGCATTAGTTCCCACCAATTCTTCTGATCTTCCTGCCTTTTTATTCTCATGGGTGATATTTATAAAAGAAAATACAGCAGTATTAATATTTCTAAAAGTACTTTATCTGAAGGCAGTTGGTTAATCTGTTCCTATTAATTTATCTTTAAATTTGTATTTCTCCAATACTTCTGTACACATACTTTGAAATTACTCAGAAACATGGTTAGAGAATAGATGTAGTTACATTTTACATTGTTATTTAAATGACAAGTAAAGTTCTGCCCAACCCCACCCTCCTTCGTCTTAGTACTGCTGTCATCTCTAATAGTGCTTTAGACTAGAACCATATCCTCACTAAATCTCACATGTTGTGTAATGATGTGAAACTTACTGATATTTTAAAAAAACTCAATCTATATTCATCACAGTTCACAGGCACTGAAGGAGGTTATGCAGGCGCCAGATTTTGCTCCTGCTGTTTGACTCACAGACCTGTCTCTCAGCATTTCTCAATGCTGGTATTTTCCTATGTGCCATCAGGGGACAGAAATGGCAAAGCATCTGCATAGTTACAGCAATGTCTTCCTTTATATAGTGACCTATGATGGGGGAAAAAACTTCATATTTTTTTGTTATTTTGGGATAACTTTTTGACCTGTACCCATAATATTGACTGGGACTAGAGGAGCAGTGAACTTTTAAACAAGCTATTGCCTGAACATGTCTACCACACCTGAGGTGCAGTCACACAAAGTGCTCTTCAAGTCTTACTTCAGGATGATTTTTATAAGGACTTTGTAAAAGTAAGAGTCTTATAGTAATGTGTAGATCACAGATAATACCTCTTTAGCTGTAGGAGGTTATTATAGCTTCTTCCACAGAGAAAACATTTGTTATATATAAAAAATTATCTGCCCAATCTTCCAGTATTGGAAGAACCTTGGAGTTCAACAAACAAAAGGAAACAAACAAACAAAAAAAAGTAATGAAAGTAGATAGTCATTTCCAGTGAGGAAAGAAATAGATTTCTGTGATGTGGCAGAAGACACTGAGATGTCGGTTCCCTCAGAACTCAGTCCCACCACGTCACCCACAAGGATTTGTCGCAGTGCCGATACTGACCCGTGAGGAATGCCACTCGTCACTATTCTCTGCTTGGACATTGGGTCCAAACCAGAGTGTGACCATCCAGCCAATTCCTAATTCACCACGTGGTGCTCCCATCAGAGAGATCCATGTCTCTCCAGTACAGAGACAAGGCTGCCCCTTTATCAAATGAAAGTGCAGTAACAATGAAGCCTAATAAAATGCATTGTGCACAAAGTCATTCTGATGAATTATTCATAGAACTGATGATTCAATTAGGGGAAGATTTTTCTTTCTCAGGTGTGAAATTCCATGCAAGTTGAAAGGGAGCCTTAAAAATAGTAATGGGTGCAATTATATTCAGAATATGTCAGATAATCATGTCATTTTTCAATAAGGAATTAATTAGATAGTAATACTTTTCATATGCACACTCTAATTGCTTTCCTCTGAGGATCTCAGAATGATACAAAGAGCTAAATTAATTAGGCCTCTAAACAACCATTTGAGGAAATCATTGTCTTTTTCTACTCACTGTAAACTGAGGTACCGAGTGGTGAAATTACATTTCTGCTAACACACATTGAGTTAGAGGAAAAATCTATGTATGGATTTTTTTTCCTTTATGTTACAACAGAAGGTGTTTTCATTTTTAGTGTTTATTTAAAAATAGGAAATCATGAATGCTTATGTATTCAGTCCCTATCACAAAATAGAAAATGCACCTCTTCTATTGAAAAAAATAAAAAAGACTGTATTGAACCATGTAGAAGAAAGGAAGAAAGATAACTTCTAGGCTTCAAGCAAACTTCCCAAGCTGAGCAACTCTGAAAGAAATAATCATAGAGCACAGGTTTATTCTTAGCAGAAGTCACTAAGTACTTTCTCTCATCTATAAAATATATTCAAATAGTAATTTCTGATGACAAATTTATTATATGCATAGAAAGAAATAGTCATTATTTATGTGATCTTTTTGGTTTGGTATGTATCCAGATACTGATGACCTTGAAAATACAGCTTACTAATTTTAATATGATGAAAATGAAATAAAAATTCAGCAGTATCTGTTATAGAATTGATGATCAAGTACATGATGGTCATATATCCTTTAATCATAAAAGGTATATTTTATGCTAATTATAGAATGTATTTTGTATTTGTTTAATATTACTAGTAACACCCAAGCTATCAGTTTTCAATTACAATTTCTCAAATATGTAGTAAATCACCCATTTATACATTACTAAGGTAATAATCCAGTGATATTAAAAACTGAAAGCTGGGTCCACAATCACTGTTTTGCAGGATGACTAATTAAGACAGCTTATTTCTTAATTAATAGCGAGATTCTTCTTGGCTAATATCTCTGCCTTACATTTTATTCTAATCTGATTTTTGTTAATTTTTCACCAAGATCAGCAATCATCAAAGGACTTTTCATTCTGCTACTTTATGTTTCTATTCTGTTATTCTTCTTTACCTGCATTTGACCTCTGGGGCTGCTGTGGTGTACATATATCTTAAATATAAGTCTTGATGAAAGAATCACTGGCTACACAAAAGACTTCTACTTTTTATAGTAGACTTTTTCAGTTAGTGGAATCTACTGAATGTCTTTATAAAGAGAGACCTCAAATAAAAACACACAATTCTCAGTTCTTCAATCCAAATAAATTTAGCAGCATAACAAAGAAAATTTATGAAAAGATTTCTTTTGCAGTACACCTAGAAAAGTGCTAAATTTTTAGGTGTATCATGAATATGAAAAACTATGTAGGTTCTCCTGCCTGAGAAATCACATTATGTTCAATGCTCTTGTGTTCTTTATCTGAATAATAACACATGCTTGTTTGGAAGAAAGCCATAAATGGTAGGAATGCTGGATACTTCAGATAGGTACAGAAGGTTCTCAAAAAATAAAGGTTATTTTCTACTATCTCAATAATTTCCCCCATCACTTAAAATAGCAGTTTTAAATACAAGTAGGACTTAGAGTATAGTAATTAATAAAACCTAGGCAGCCCTAGTGTTTTTCCAGGAAACACCATGCTGCATGCTGCAGAAACCAGATGGCTAAGAGTGATGTTTTATGTTTACGGCTAGCAATTTTTTCATCATAGTTGATAATCAGCTATTTTGGGTTTTTTCATGGAACATAAATCCAAGTATCTTCAGCTATTTTTAAGAGTTTCAATTAACCTCAATTAATTTTACATTTAAATGTCCAGGAGAACTGAAATAGTCTATAATACTATAAACCCATTTAACAGCTTAATTATGCAGTTTTGTCTCTCGTTAGATTTGCTATTTTTATTTAATTGTGTCATTATTAGGATGGAGAAATACTTACATATTTTTAATTCTAAAACAACAAAAAAGTATAGCAAAAACCAGTGAAAGAACTTAAATACAACAGTCAAAAAGGATTTGGATTTTCATACAGAATTAATTATATATTTTTGTTAAGTATATTTTAAAAGAAATCTTGAAGCATAATAGAATTTGATGTGGTTGTAGAAGCCACTTTCCTTACCACTCATCTCGGTGGAATCACAAAGTGTCACTCTATGTTTGCTTGCACTTGAGACAAAGGGTAATGGCCTGCATGAATTCACACAAACCCTGACTGTGTCATCTCATCAAAGTTCTCAGGAAAGGACTGATGAGTAATTGTTACAGACACAGAAGTGGGAAGGTGAAATCAGTAAAACTTAGGCAATAGCTGATGTTACGTATGCTTGATCTGATTTAAAAAATATGTGATATACAAGTTCAGAAGGAAGTACTTAAAAAGGATGCAAGTGACAAATAGAAAACTTTGGTAATGAATCACCTACTGAATGTCATTAAAATCAAACTAAGACCCCAATAAAGGGCACCAAGAATAACAAAAATGTAATTAATTTTTCTTCTCCCATAATTACAGTTTCAAGATGAAGTGTATTTATGAGGCAGTCAAGACGTTTTATTTGAAGAATGGTGTTTTCTGCCACTGAAACTATTTTAAGGCAGGTCAGACTGGACATCTTAAATGTTAGCAAAGTACACAGTTGCCTGGAAATGAACAAAAATGAATGAAATTCATAGCATGAAATAATTTTAAAAGGCTTGCAGAAAAAAATGCCTCTTTTTTTTTTTCTACAGTGATGAATTTCATTTGCATCCATTGAATTTGCAACAAAGATTAAAAGGAAAAAATACAGGCAAAGGGAAAGATGAATTCAGGATTCAATTCATTCTCAGTTCTAATGCTCCCACTGTCATTATCCATTTGAAACTTTAAAAAGGAAACCCATTGAGCTATCTTAAGTAGGTTTTGCTGAATGAAAGACTGGATTCTGTTAATGAGCAGGAATTACTGAAGAGGCATTCCAGAGTTGGTTTGAAGCTGGGGAATGGATGAACTTCAAAAGAGTCAATCTTATCTTTCCCATCGTCTTCAGAATTTGTAACATTATATATTTGAAATGAAGACAGAATAAAAATATGCCATAGTATTACAAAAATGTTCCCTTCAACTTAAAATTTCATGTTTCAATTCTAAATAAATAGCAGGAAAAACTCCTAGAATAAATAGCTTGTATTTTATTTATCACATTTTAAAAGATCAGTGTTTTTTCCCACAATTTTATTATTCTACAGTACAGCAGTAAGATGGCAGAAGACATTTAAACTAGAAGTTCCTAGACACAATTTGTTTACTATAAAATATTAGTGGTTTCATAGGCTTAATTGCTTTCCACTGATATAACCAAAGTGAACCATGCAGGGAGTCAATAAAGGACAGGAATGTCCAGCCACCACAGGGGACACATTTCCTACAGCACAACTCTTCCCTTTTCTGACCTCTCCAGTCCTGATTCCCAAGGGAACATTTATGAAATACTTCCAAAACACAAATCTGAGAAATAAAGCTTTTATACCTCTTGAAGCTAGAAATCTTGTCGTCCACATAATTAACATCTGTTTTTATATTCCAATACAATTCTTTCTCTAATTTGTCTCTGTTATACAAAATCAGAAACAGTTTTTCTCTCTTTTCCAAGTGAGAGAATGATGAATCTCCTTGATATTGTGCTCCTCTCTTCTAGTGTTGCCCTTCAATCCTTCCTCTCTCATTATCCAGCGCAGGCATTATTTAACAACAAGCTCAGAATGGTAGCAGCTGATCCTGTGTGCAGCCTGGATTTTTCTCATTTTGTAGAAATTAATGTGATTGTAGGCATTTGTTTTCTTCTATTGCATTTCTAAAATTTATTTTCAGATTTACCAAGTCCATCTAGAAAAATTCTCAAAGGCATTCACTTTTGGACATGAACAGTGACAGACTTACTTTTCAGTACTTAGTTTAAGCCCAGATTTTTTTTTTAATTTCCTTATTTGCAACACAGCTTGTTAGTCTCACAAAATGCATAGCGCAACAGGAAGGAGATTGAATTGCAATTGAAAAATGAGACTAAGACAATGTAGAAAAAATGTATTGGTTTCACAGGCAGTTTCTTATAACTGTGTGCCCCTGATATCCAGTTGTGACATGAATTTAGGGTTTTTCTGGTGGTTTAAGTTTTTTTTTTTGTTTTGTTTTGTTTTTTGGTTTTTTTGTTTGTTGGTTTTTTTTTTTTTTGGTGTGGGTTTTTTTTTTTGGGGGGGGGGTTTTGGGGTTTTGTTTGTTTTGTTTTTTTTTTTTTTTTTCCCCTAGATACGTGTCTTCCTGGGAGTGGTTATTACTATTAATGATAGATATTACATACTTCCATTGTCAGCCTCTGCACAGTGTCTGTCTGAAATTCAGGCTCATTCAAATCAGATAGCTGAGAACTTCATCTGACAGAGCTTTAAGTGACTGTACTACACAATCTTGTCCAGAAGGGACTGACAATACTTGCTCTTTTTCTAGCTGCCCATACCTAAATTACATTGTGTAGTTTTGGTTTTTTTATAGGGCAACCTGAGTATTCCTTAATATCCTATAAACAGAATTCTTCTTTAGTGTGTCAGGCTGTGTGGAAGCAGAAGAAGAAAGACAGGATATGACTGAAAAAACATTAAAATATAATAGCAATAATGAAGTAATAAAAATGAGAATAGAAGTATAAATAAGGCTAATAAAAAGCTGATTAGTCTCCTATCGAGTGAGAGATTATCATCCTGATTCCATTGATGTTTGCATAAAGCCAGCTACAATTTTCAGACAAATCATTGCATCTTTCATAGTTTAAAACAATATTTTAGATTGAATTGCTTTCACTTATTAAGATATCACACAATGTGGAAATACTTAGAGCAGAGAAAACAGACAGATGGCTAAGTAAATTAATCTATAAGCAGCAACAGAGCATAAGGTTAGTTGCTGACATTGACTGAATCTTGTGGAAGGTGGTAGAAAGATGACAGTATTAATTAGTCACAAACATGAAGGTGAAAAAGGTTGTGAAAAGCTTGTGAAAGGGGAGGAGATGGGTTAGGAACCTGTCATTTAAAGGGAGGTTGACATTTCACATTTGAGATTTATAACTGTACTTTAAATTCCCTACAATTTTGTAACATTTTGACGGAAGACTCTAGTTAAAAACATGAAAATAGGAATACATTTCCAGTGTTAATCTACATTCTTGACTTCAGTTTCAAATGCAGGCATTTGAGACTGCTCTGATTATTTTTTTACCAGCTGTAATAATCATGCAGTAAAATGCATCATATAAAAAATAGAAACTAGGTCAGATGGTACTACAAGGTGCTTTGATTGCACTGAAGAAGATTATTTACCTGTTCTTCCATATTACTAGAGATTTCATATTTGACAGTGTTTCCAATGGAAATATATTTTTGAGTAATATATTAATATAAATTTGTAATAGAGAATGCTCCAAAAGCTGCACTATTATATTTGTGGTAAATTATATGTTGTGTTCCAAGGTAGACTGCATTCTTAGACTTTTTGCTCTGGAAGTCAAAACATTCTTAATCTTTAAATTCTGACATCATTAGACTATAAAAACGACATTAGATATTTTCATACATTTTTGACTAGAAAATCCAAGTTCACTGAATTTTCTGGAGCTGTATAAATTCATATTAGACACAGACTTTTCTTAATTTATTTTACTCTCATTTCTTAATGAATCTGATTTTGAATAAATGCTGAACACTTCTACATCACTTGAAATAATGCATTTTAAGGTCTTCTGATGAAGGAAGAAGGAACCAGTGTCAAAAGATCCTCACAGCACTGAACACAAGATAATATTTCTACGTATGATTTAACAAAACATTTCAAAATTTTGCTGGTCTTTTATTCTGTAACAATCCATAAATAGATACTAGAAATATATGACACAATGATACCTAAATGCTGATTTTAAAAGGCAAATATTCCCTCATTTATTTATTAGTGATATTTGACACAACTTTTCTCCATTAATAGTTTAGTGGTGGCAATTTTGCATTATTTCCACTGAATAATTTAAAAGCAAAAAGAAACAAGATTCTTTACTACATCATAACATATTTGACAAAATTCTTTGATTTCAGAAACAGTTCTGTGTGCTGAGTGGGAAACAGGGTCCCTTGAGTGCTCTTTCCTGCTTTTACTACATTCCACTTCACTGTTTTATCCAAGATAGCTTATGGGTTGACTGTATATAAATTCACATTTCTCATTAGCTCATTTTGGCATCCATAACAAGATTTTCAAGTAAAAAATAATTTGTTTCATAAGAGAACAGAAGCAAGAATGTCATTTCTTCTGAGATTTGTAGAGATCAAGACTGATTATGAGAAAGCAAATTCTTGGATGTTTTTCTGTTAGTAACCTCTTCTATTTATAAATTATCATGTTACAAAAAAGGAAAGTAAGAGCATGTTTATGCACAATAGAGATTTTAATATAAAAATAACGTTTGGAAATGCAAAAGCCTTTGACACTAGCTCATCAGTCATTTAAAATTTCCAGTTTATGTGTTCATTTTTCTTAGCCTGCACTTGACTTTAATTCTATGCCCTTAAATCCAACTTTAAAGCCTCAGGAGAATTTGGCATGGTCCATGGGATCATACAGACATGAGAGAAATCAATTTGCAGCAGAAGCTAAAGAATTAATATTTAGAAGATGAGAAGGGAGGGAGATGATGTTCTCTGGGATGTGTTCCACCAAGAAATGTTTGATGCTGAAACTCAGGTCCTGAAATGATGTGTGATAGTAAACAAAAATCTTGTATAAAAGGAGAGATTGGAGGCATGGTTTGGATGCTGGTAATCATCCTATAGCATGAATAATACATCACAGCTGTGGAAAAAAAAAATTTCCAGTGCTAGGATATTTTTCATTAAACACTAGTTATTAAACCTATTAAAAGGGAATTTAGTTGCAATAAATAAGTATCTGAAGTATGTATTATCTTTAAAAATAAGTATGGCTTATCGTCACATGTTTTCAGATTTTTGTGCTTAGAAAAAATACTAATAATGATATTTTACAGTGCACTTCAAACCTAAAAGAGTAATACATTAAAAGCATCACCAGAAGAGAGTGTTTGTCTCCTGAAAGGTTTACAAAATAGTGAACATAAAATATATAGTCTGCTTCTAGACAAATAAGTATCTTAAGAAGCCTGAGCTGTTATGCTGAAACAAAGTCACACCATTCTACCTTTTTCATAGCTTTTAAATTTCAGGTAACATAAAGGAGATGAAAACAAACATCCATTAGTCTCAGAAAGACATCAGGAAAAAAATAATGGCATGTTCTGACCTGAGCCATGGCTGAGTTTTGCAGAGCTACCAGCACGGGCACAGAGAGCAATGTCTGAATGCCTAAACCAAGAGCTACCTGTAAGTTCCTGAAAAGAAATCATACTTTAACTTTCAGTGCAAAGTAATTGGAAATGTTTCATAACTGTTAATCCTTAAACCATTACCTCTGGAACCATGAGAAAGAGTAAGGAATTGCTGATGTCCAGCCCATACTGACCCTCACTGCTATGGGCTTACATAGCTGTCATCCACCCAAGATACTGATTTATCTGCCAGGGGTTGGTATTGTGCATAATACATGACCACATGCAAATTAGAATTAGTGGAATAGTCTTTCAAAATTAATGTTAGTTCTTATCTGGAACTCTGTTTCAAGATTTATGCTATTATTTCATTAAAGTTCTACAAATGTATTATTGAAGTTGGGGTTTTTTTACATAAATCTCATTGAGAACTAAGGCTCAGAGTTCTTTTCTCCAGCCCCACTCCCGAAATCACATCCTTGGTTTGGAAGGAATTAGACATGTCTTGTATTCTTAAAAACAATCTTTCATAGACTCATTCCTTAAAATGGTTTTAATTAGCAATGTTTACCTTACAAAACAAAGGCTTTGTATCCTCTAAACACCAATTAACAAAAAACTTACATGTTCTCCAAGCTTAATGTGCATACAGTTCTCTTTGCAGTAAAGTTATTGTGAGGTATAAATCTTAAAAAGAGCAGTGCATTGTATTTCTAAAAAATTGTTTATAACCTTGAATTTTAAGTCTATATGACTTTAGAAACATAATCCCCACAGATAGAAACTATTACCTTTGTTTTTTTCTTTTCATCTTGCTTCAAAATACTCTTTTAAGTTTTAGAAATGCCTCCAGGTTTTTGTTCAAGAAGAGGGCACAGCCACACAGATACACACACACACACGCACAGACACGCACACACACACACAAATATACCAACACTCACACAATCATTTTGATTTTTCATGGGCTGCCCTCAAGAATTTGATTTACTGAAGCCATTAAGATTTATCTCAAAAGTGCAGTGAACACATTCCAAGGATCAAAAGGTCTTGAATTTGAGTATTGTTACTCTCTACCTACATTCTTTATAAAGAGGAAAAGCATTCTCATGTAATAAAAGTGTCTGTTTCAAGGTCATGTGGTCATCTGTAGCCTACCTGATCTTTATCAGCAGTTGGTGTTTATACAGCAGTTAACATACCTTTTTTTTTTTTAATCTGGAAAATGTATGAAAATATTTTTTTCTTTATTTAACTTGGCATAAGCAGGCTTACCAGTTTTATATATAGAAATAAAAGTTATATATACATATATGTTTATATTTATATGTGAAAGAATGTGAGGAATCTAGTTCCTTAGCAAAGCAATCTGTCAGCTTTGAATACTTAACACTTTCTGAGCTGCTTGTTGCAGTCTAAGAATGATTTACCCTTTTTGTCAACATTTTGCTTAATTTTTTTAAACAGTTTTGAATGCTTGGTCCAATTTACTAGATTTCTCAGTAATTATTCCTTCTTCTGTTCTTTTATTTGAGGAAACACCTGAATGGTTTTGTACTATACCAGTTTTGCTCTCCATTTATTGTATAATCCAAAACTCTTGGCTGATTTGAAAGCTGTTTATGCATGTATTTCCAGTTAATTTCCATTACCTAATATGCACTGATAATAGAATGACCTTCTCCAAAATTACCAGTGTCACCTTGATTTCCACAGGTGTTATTTAACAGAGATTGTACTTTTCCAGTTTTGCTGTAGAACAAATTGCTCATGATCTCTGATGACATACAGCTGGTAATGCAGGTGCATTTATAACACAGCCTGAGGAAATTGATTGAATATTTGAAGCAATAAATCTCATTTTGATTTCTATTAAGACGGATGTCAACTCTGTTTCCTGTCCTTCTTCTTTTCCCGTGTCAAATAGAATTTATAAATGCAATTATTTCAAAGACACTTTAGGTAAGAAAAGGAAATAGAGAGGAAAAAAGGAAGTGACGGGCGACAATAGCATCAGAATTAAAAATTACTTCAAATATACTATAATTGTAACTAACACTGTAATAGTTGGAGCATTCTAGACTTGCTTATCTTTTGAGGTAATGAGTCTATTTGATTTTCCAGCTTTGTCTAAGCTAGTACTGATTGGTTAATAATATTTGAACAACTGATTCTCCTCTGCACATGTGGTGATGTTGGTCTGGCAGTGCCAGGGTATACTGAAGGAAGAGCCAGTGCCAGAAATCAGGAATATGTAGTGAAGAAACAAGTGGCATTGACAAGGTGCTGCAGCTGGCCCAGCTTCTGTGTTCAGGAGAGCTCTGTGGTCAGTAAACCAGTTCACTGGCATTGGCCATGAGCAGCAGAGCCAGTACCAAGTAAACATGTTCTGAGAGAGAAAATACAAATTGGCCTGCTGGTTTGAAGCACCCTCTTGGTTTCCTTGTGTAAAGCCCCACTGGAGCAGTGAAAATGTCATTCACTGCAAGCAGTTTGTCTGAGTGGAGAGAGGCTGACAAGACAGTGCAGCTGAGGCTACACATGGAGCTTATTATAAATATCTTTTTCATTCTTAATCCAAGGAAATCAAACAACATTGAATGGCTTGGAATTGTTTTGTACCAGGCTTTAAGATAAACTTTTGTTCATAATCACTCTTCTAGTCAAAATTGCACTGGTTCAGTCCTGAGAACAAGGATAGGGATGTCCCTATGGGTAGGGGATAGTGCCGTGTGGTCTTTTCTGTTGCCATCACAAAGCATTGTGGAAGGCCTCAGCTGATGTCAGAAAGACACCTTCTGTTGACACTCCGCTTAGGAATCAGTTGCTTTGCTGGTTTTAAATTCCTTTTAAGAAAAAAACTAATGTCATTTAATATTCAGTAAAGCCTGACTATATTAGTGAAACTTTGAACGTTTATCTTCATTTTTTAAAAAAGAATTCTGTTTGGGTTTTTTAATGAGGGTACATGAAAATAAAGGTCAAAAACCTCATTGTGATGTGCAGATACGCTTTTTCAAAGGACCATCTTTTATTTACCTTAGCTTTTAAAATAATACTACTAATACTAATAGTACTAGTAGTATTATTTACATGAGCTTTTAAAGATAGTTGGGATGGGGCATTTTTCAGGGGAGTTCTTAGAATACGATTGTAAGAACAGATTAAAAGAATTGATTTCTAGAGTAAGACTAATCTCAATTAACATTACTTTCTCCACTTAAGAACTGTGAGAAGTTTTCCAATGTCAGTTTTAATTATGTAAGTTCCAAATACATTCAGCAGAATTCTAGACAACATAATTGTAACAGCTTAGGAAATCACTCTTCTGAATGAACATATGCATCTACTTCCAAATGAGATGTATTGCTGATTCAGAGTTAGCTTCTGTAATGACTAGACTTTGGCAATAGAAACCTTTAGAGCACCCAAAAATAAAAAAAATAAAGGAGGGAGAGATCACCTTTTAATACAAAGGCTCTTCTGTTTCAGATATTACCTTTGCGTATTGTTTCCTTAGACCTGGGTTTTCTGATAAGAGGGCAACTGACATCTCTGGAATGAGCACTCAAGAGGTTAAAACGGAGTTGTCTTGAGTTAAATATTTGTGTCAGTTTTCAAAAAAACACAGACAAAAATTCATCATTTGATCATTTGGCACAGTCAAACACAAGACACTATGTCTGATGACTCATACAGTTCAAAAACCCATATTGAATTATATAAGAGGTGATAAATGATCTAGCTGGAGCACTTCAGACTTTAGGGAGTTGATTAGGAGGTGCCTTGCCAGCACACTGTCTTTTGGATTAAACAAAGGAGGTTCCTCAGTCTTACATCTTATGTTTATCTTGCATCAGATCTTCCTATGATTTACAAAAATTTCATTTAATCTCATTATTTTGTTAGGTAATTGATAAACAGAGAGGATAAACTGAACCAAAAATTTAAGATTCACTCTGTGGTAGATTTCAATGGCAATTATTCATCTAAATATCTTTGATTATCTGGGCGTCACCATTTAATCAATTGTAATTCTCTGCTTTAGCATTAGTTTAATGATATCTGATTGCTGTTCACTGATGATTCTCCCAAGTGTTTGTCCCTTAAATAATAACAAAGGGGTACCTCATCTTCATAATCCAATATTGGATGTACACCAGGACTACTTTGCCACTTGAGTAATTGCAGTTGTATTCTGAAGTGTTTCTGTTTGGGTGAGGTTTGTCTGCTAAATAGGAACCTCTAAAAGGAGGTAACAAGCCTCTCTCAAGTCTCAGAGGACTATGAAACTGTAAATGGAAACACTTCTAGCATTAGTTACGATTCTGGAGTTAAAATAAAAGTGAAAAATGCGGTGCTATCCAAAGATAACGCAATACATTTCAAATGTGGCACAGCTTGATACGAAATAAGGAGCAGAACAGTGCAAGACTTGCTGAAAAAGCTTCTAAGAAAAAATCTTGCAATGGCAAGTGGGAAAAGTACTATCAAGCCAAGTAAGAAAAGCACTGCAATGCATTATAGGGTAAAGTGTCTGCTTCCTCACACGTATGGCTTTGTTGTACCATTGCCATCAGTAGAGAAGAAGAAATAGAAGATTCATGGACTTGGTTTTCATATCATTGTGTAACTGGTAAAAGAAAGAATGTGTGTACTATATAAAATAGTTCAAACTACAGACAGCAGAATTTCAGAAGAATTTCAAGCTGGAATCATGACAGCTGAAGTGGTAAAAGAGTGTGAGATCATAATAATTACAAGGTTTTCTCTCTTGTCAATAGTATTAATTATCAGACCTTTTTTAACTTTTCACTCATTTAAAACCTAGAATATATTTGTAGCTGACATAATTTAATATATGCAGAAAATTAGATTAGAAAGTACTAGCTTTTTGAAGTAAATATGTAGTGATCAGAAGTTTGGATTTAGCAAAGAGTATTCTGCCAAATGACAAGCACTTTAAAATATGTATTGAATATCTTCTTCTTTCTTTTCAGCATTTGCAATATTTGTGCCTTCAATACACAATCACTTTACAGGTTTACATTGATTTGGTTTGAGGTTTGGTTATCTTACCAAACAAATCAGCGAAAAAAAACATTAGAAATGTATTTGATGAAATTTTCCTAGATAGATTTTCAGTCATGGAAAATGAAAGAACCTGCCATGTATGGTTTTATTTTCTTCTTTAAGAGTGTTTAGTATCTGAAGCCTAAAGGAGGAAAGCTCTATTCATATCAGTAACTACTGCTTTTTACATAGACTCAATAATAGCATATGTATATTCATAAGGAGAAACATTCATTTAAGTCATCAGGAAGAGGGTAATTACCTCAGTATGCAGGTTTTTGCAAAATCCTGATGGTCACAAACTAAGTTAATCTATATTTAGCTCAGAGATGATAAATCCACTGAGTTTACAAATGCCCATTTATATAACATTTGAAAAAACCACCAAACCACCTTGAAATAGACAGTTAAACAAAAGGACTACAATTACCACCATGTGTGGGACCAAGGCAGATGTTAAGTTACTAAGCATAATTCTGGTGAGATGTACCATCTTTTAGTATTACTTCTGATTGCTCTAGTAATTTAACAAATCTGTACACTTTCAGTGTAGTTTTCTGTGTAAATCTCTAAAACTAGGTAGGCCTTTCCTTTTTAATTATTTTTAATTTTTTAATGGCTCTGTACCTCAGATTTGAGGAACTACATTTCTGTGAATATTTAAGAAGATTAAAATCTGAATTAAGTTTTGAAAAAGGACCTTTAATTACATAACAAAGCATTTTCTTATGACGCAGCACAGTCTCACTTAAGCTTGTTGGGTACTAAAAGTATTTCAGCTGTGCTGAAAAGAAACTAAGAACCAGTGACCCACTCAAACCTCATCCCACTGTCTTGTGTGGATTTTGGAGAAGTGACTATTGTGAAGACACAGTCTGCAAGCACATTTTAAAACATGTTTAACTATTCCTGGTTTCTTTGAAAAGGCGCTGAACTGTGTTTTATATTAACTTACTTTGCTCAGAATTCAAGATAAGAAATGCACCCATTTACATTGCACGTTATGTGTTGTAATTACAAGATTTTCATGATGGTGTGGGTATTTTACACCAATAATTCTTGGAAAGAAATATTGTTCCCAGCTTAGAAAAACAGTAAACTTAATTAATGCAAGTTTTTCAATGCTGTTCATTTCACCAGTCTTTTAAAAAAATTCAGGTCCAAACGATCAAATGGTAAAACTCCAAAAGTTTGTGCTGTGAGCCAGGATATCTTAGAGGTTGCTCAAAATGACCCAAAAGCATGGTGCTTACAGAGTGTAAAGCATCAAGATGTTTTATATCTTCTTTGTTCCCATGCAAAACTTCCATAAGATTATGAGAATTATGTCCATATTAAAAAATATATATCTTGTTTTGTCTCCAGTGTTTGCAATTCCAGTAGACATTTTCTTGCACATTGATGGCCACTGAACAAAATAGCAACAAAAATAGTAGATGTTACAGAGCAAAAGGGTCACATAGGTGTAAACTTAAGTCACATAAGCAAGAATTTTAAGACAAATTCTAGTCATGCTTAGAATCAAGATGTGCTTCTGTACCTGTAATTGTAGACACAATGGAGATAATATGGTAACTCTGAAGGTACTGAACCCTTAAAGTGTTTCAAATTTTACTTGGTAAATTTTATTCATTATTTATTCATGTAAATAATGGTTTGAGGTTTTTGAGGGTTTTTTGGGATTTTTTTCAACAGTAATCAAAAAAGCACAAAAATTCTTAGAACTATTTCAGTGTCTTGGGACATGAATTCTAAAAATTGTACAAATTTTTCAAGATGATAAATATTTCTGGGGACTACCTGGA
The DNA here is from genome assembly GCF_047830755.1 of Zonotrichia albicollis. NCBI lineage: Eukaryota > Metazoa > Chordata > Aves > Passeriformes > Passerellidae > Zonotrichia > Zonotrichia albicollis. The sequence continues at coordinate 35,952,892 of NC_133824.1, forward strand.
TAAGAATGGATAATGCAATACAATAACTGTGAGAGCTTAAAAGGGGGTGTATAAAGCAAGAAAAAGCATATTTTGTCTGAATTGCTCATAGGGCTTTTTACTCTGTCAAATATGGCTGATATCATTTGACTGATATAAATTATTATTGATTTCCAGGCCCTGAGAAACCTTTTAAGCACTGAACAAAGATTTTAATCCTTTCTGGTTTTTAAATAAGATTTTTTTATTATCCTTTACAAAAGGTTTTATGAAGTTATTAATTTGATTATCTCATAATAATGACTGTAGTTAAATAGTACATTCAGAGAAGATAAGGAACTGCCTCATCAGAAAGAATTTTATGTTCAGAAATAAGGTCCAAATCTACAGAGCTCTTATATATATATGTTGATGTCAGTAGGAGTTCAATTTATCACAGTCTAAATGAATGGAGTTGATACAATTTGTGTTGGGAAAATCTAAATAAACTAAAAGAATTAGATTCATAGATCTAGTAATAGCTTACAAAAAGGTGTCATGAAAATTATTTCCAAAGATCACCTTCTCCAAACATCAACTTCTCCAAAGTCTTTTGCATAAGCAGCCTCCTGTACTCAGTACTGTAAAGATACCATGAAAGGATGCTCACAACACAATGCAACACTTTCATTTAATCCGTAATGGGTCACAGCATTTTTGCTGTAGTAGTTAGTAGTATTTAATAGTAGTTAATAGTAGTTCAGTAGAGCAGCAGCCATGTAGGCATCAGGCTCGGGATGAGCAGCATGTGTGGACTGGTTTTTGTGAGACAGTTGAGTATTGCTTCTTCCTCTTTGAAGTCATGTGGGAGGAAAAGCAAGTTGAAGCATTGGTGCAATATTTCTCTCACAGGAAAGTCACTGACACATCTGCTCCATTACCTACAGAACCTAGGATTTAATTAAACAAATAAACACAAAGATGTGATGCCCTTGAAGACGTAGGGCCTTTAATGGATAAAACTGGCTCTGTTGAGCTCTATTCCTGCTACAAGCCAACAGAAGCTTGAAGGTCGTGTCACTCTCATGACCTATTAAGATCCATATGAACTTTTCCATTGACTTCATTGTATTTTGGATGAGGCCCCAGTTCAACAGTATCTTCTTATTCTGATTATTTTGCTGATGTGCACAAACCTCTGAACATTGCTGTGAAGCAGCACTTTCTGTACATAAACTACATAATGGCAAACCCAACATTTTTAGTAGATCTTAGAGTCAATGGCTGACAATGCTTAAGACACATAAGGCAGAAAAGCCCTGCAGTTCAAAATGGGAATTTCACAAGAAAATCAGTGCTCCAGAAGGAAACTTGGCCATTGCACTAGAAATCAGCAGAGATGGGGTTAAATACAATTGGTGTTACTCTGTGAAACATCAATGGATGACATTTCACAGCAGTTAGTATGCCCAGTTGCCCCCAGAGCTCAGCTCGTTCCTCCTCCATTCTCCACTGCGCTTTGAACAGTAAGACACCGCTAACAGGCAGCTAGCCCATGTGCTTTTGAGCCACTTTGCAGCAAAAAAGAGCAACACATGAGATGGACTTTTGTCAAATCCTTTCTGGAAATCTGAACATGTGATGTCCATTGAATTCCATTTTTTGTCTCCTGCGGTAGTCTTGTCTTCAAAGAAACCTAACCAGATGGTGAAGCTTGCCTTTGCTTTCTTAGAGGCCATCAATCTTTGCTCACACTGTGTATTTCTAAGTGTTTTTCCTGTTTTGATCTCTGAGAAAGACTTTGTAAGACACTTCCACTTGCAACTGAAGTTTAACGACATTCTCAGATATGTTCCAACTCTTTTGTTAATCTATGGCTCCGTGATAAGTACCTGAACCTACTGAACTTCAACTAAGACATCTTGAAATAGTAAAACATACAGAAGCTTCCCTGCAACTCTGGTCATAAACCTCAGCTCACTAAGGGTAAATAATAATGGCTTCCATTTATGAGAGCACCTTTTAACTCCCAATATCCCAAAGGTTTTGCAAACTCTTGTCCTGATTCTGCAGCTATCTATTTTAACAGACAACCAAGTTCTGCTGTCACAGATGGGTAACTTCTTGCATCATAGAAATTACAAGTGGGAAAAACTTTTCTGCTGTGAAATAGAGCACAATGCCTCATTAAGAAGAAATTCATGTTGCAATCATTTTAGAAAAATTCTGGTGCAATTTGTTAAGCAACTTGAATATCATCGTCCAAACTGCATTTTGCCTGAAAAGTAGAAGTCAAGACTCCAACAACATTTAAGGACAACCCCAGTAGATTCTGAATGAGAACATGTTTTATATTTACTCTCTGAATCTGTTTTTCCTGTGTATTTCCTGTGTTTCACAAATGCATGATCAAGATAGACTCTCTTCTATATTACTGGATTACTGTTACTGCCTCATAGAGCAATTACATGTTCTTGTGACATTTTCTATTCAGATACCACCTAGGCCAAACGCTCTTTAGCCTTTACAAGTGCAAAACAGTGCTAGAAGTTATGCTTGATGATTCTGTATTTACTCATGACAGCATAAGAACAATAATCACAGTCAAATCATCTAAACACTGCCTCCATATTTCTTTTGGAGGTAATAGTCTTTCAGAGGATCACATGTATTAATATCATTGATTCTTGTCAATCAAAAAACAGCCATTGTCCATGTGCACTTAAGGAGGAAAAAGTTTGTAGAGGAATATGAATCCATGTCTTTTAGGTGCTATAAACAAGTGTGTATTCTTTGCCTATGTTCTGTATTATGCCATAACTCTGTAATCTCTTACAGATACACCAAAGAAAATCTGTAAGTAAAGCTGTGTTATTTGTTGCTGATCTATTGGAGCTGAAACAACATCCTGGGGTGTGATAGGAATTACTCAGTAGACATCAATTACTCATATAACAAGTTGATCTATTTTCAGTGAATAATTTGGAAGTTATAGCCCTCTATCCTCTTTGGAACCTAATAATAAATAGAACTTACTCCTGCTATTTTTATTTGCTGTACTTATTAATCATAAATATAAATAGAGTTTGTATATTTGTCATGCCATAAATAATGTTGTTTCTCTTATTTAGTAGGTCACTAATGCTACATGCTACTGCTTCTGCTCTAGACATGAACTAATGGAATTATTTGATAAAAATATAGCCAATGACTATAGAGAATTAAAGTTGTTTATTCATGCACAAATGTCCTTGATTGTAGCCCAATTAGGGTGATCAGAAAAATAGAACTGAGAAAAATTTGCGCTGTTTTCCATAGTGACTTCTTGCACAGCACAGCTGCAAGAGGTCAGTAGCAGCTTTGGTGACTGGAGAGAAACTGTTAAAAGATGAACCAAATGACGTGTTACATTTCAGTTGCTACAGTTTGGGGTTGATAGGATTTATGTTTAATTATCTTTTCCAAATTAGGAACTCTACCTTGAGTTCATGTATCAGCTATAGAACTTTTGTATGTCTTGAAATTTAATTCCATTTAGTGAACAGTCTTTCTTATCTTATTCTCACCACAATCAATAATGTATATATTCTTCTAATCATTGCCTTTCTAATCTAAATTCTCTGAGACAAAGGCCCTGTGGTATGTGAAGCATATCTAGCTCAATACAGTGTTTGTCTTGGTGGAAAAACTTGTAGGCAGTAATAAACTGATGCTTGTAATAAAATATAGAAGAGAAATTGTACACCTTTAACTCTATTAATGTGTATTTTCAGATTTTCATCGGGTAGTTGATATTCCTTAAATTTTATTAACTGAAGGTTTTTTGCTTTCAGGTAATTTCAGTTCAAATACTATAAATTGTGAATTAATAATGTGCACAATATACTGCAGCATTAAAAAAAAAAGATAAAAATAATCCATGTTTTTTCCAGTCATTCTTTTCTTCCTACAGTTATATGTTGAGACAGAAAGAGAGGAAGAATATGAGAATTAAAAAGCAAAGAACCATGCAATATGTATAATTGCTTTGGGCTTTTCATTCAGCAAAAATTTGTGATTAATAATTGCATTGTAATCCAGACCTGGAAGAATACATGGAAAATCTATGTAAAAAAGTCTAATTTAGATATGTTTTCGAGGGATGAATAGGAACTATTTTACTGAGATGAATAAGGACTGTGTTATTGAGAGGTTGTTTAGTTAGAGTTATGTGTCAGGATGTGATCTTATTGTTAGTTTATACACCTTACCTTAGGTTAGCTTATCCACCTTACCTTACATTAGTTTATATACACTAACTTTATTTTAATTATTGACCAACTCTTACTCTTTCAAACAATTTGTTACTGCTTACTTAGCTGATTCTGCTTGCCCCTTGCAGGCAAAAGCATTCCTTTTTGTCTCATAGTGATCAATTTATACCTTGAATTTATGTACCTTGATATACGTTTTTTTTGGTTTTTTTTTTTGCCTAGCCCTCACAACAGCAAATATTTGATGAAAAATCATAAATATGTATCTTTCCAAAAATGAAATGTTTAGACATTGGAAATAAAAGAAATTAAATGATACCCTGCTTTTCAATATGTGTTTTGAAACAGCCATGCTAATGGTTAGGTAGAGGTTTCACCTTTAGCACATCTTCCCTAACTGTACTTCCTTGGAAGTATGATAAAGCTGCTACTCATAAAAGATCCCCTAACAGTTTCTGATGGATTATTTTCATTTAAATATAATAGAATATATTAACAGTCAGAGGGATTACACTTCCAGCTGACCATCAAGTAAATTAATATTAGCCATAAGTATAGTTATCTAAAAGCCTGTCTGCCTTGCTTTTTGGTTTCATCTGTCATTAATTTATTATATGACAGACGCATCATATAAATAAATTCTTAAATTTGGTTTGTTATAACAAAAATTATGGGTAGTAGGAATCTCCAATCTTTTCTGTCATGATTCAGATAAGAATATAATAATGTCTGTAGTGGTTCAACTGGTCTGCTCCAATAATGTCCTACATAGCCTTAAGCAGATAGTCAATAGTATGACAAAAAAAGGAATATATATATATATATATTTATCTCCTTATATGAATAAGATTATATAATAATATATTATTAGATATTAATAGCATCTTCCAATAATACTCTTCTGACTTGTCTCCAGGTATTTGTACCGCAAGACATACTTGAGGAGATTTTCAAGAATTTAGTAGCTGTCAGGTCAGTTTTGTCCAGTGTCCCTTGTGCCCATCAAAAGTTTTTGCAGCTACACCATCTTCTAAATACAAATAAACCAAGCCAAAGACTTAATATGAGTTTATTAACTTGTATTAAAAAAAAATATTTTATTAACAAAAAATATGCATTTTTACATTCCTAGTCAAAAAAGTAGTTCCTGTAATTGTAACCCAAAGCATAGCATGACTTAGGAATACTAATTTTTCAATACCTCTGAATTGAACAGTCCTTTTTCAGTCAGCTGTCCTAGGATTAATATCAGTAAATCTGGACAACCATCTAGAGGGAAATAGAAACTTTCACCTTATGAGGAAATGCAGATTTTTGTTTGTTTGTTTGTTTGTTTGTTTTTTTTTTCTTTGAGACAAATAACAGGGCTCTTGGACACAGATGATTGATTTTGGCAAGTCTGTCCTTGTGGAGCACTAAGGAGTCAACTTGTTTTTGTTTTGACTCTATACCAGTATAACTGTATTATTGTGGCTCTTGCCTATTTTCAGTTTCATGGGAGTATTTGAAGTACTTTCTTAGAAGATGGGTTAGCCATGAAACAGAGTTCCTATTTCAGGGTCTTTCCTGATATTGATGCAAAATTCAGAAATGCACAGTGTAAGTGTCATGTCCTCCTCTTTCCACATACTCCTTTCAATTAGTGCCTAAAGGGTGATGTTATCTGTCATCACAGAATGGCAGCTGTTTGCTCTGAGATACCATTCAGTCCATATAGAGCTGCATTTTGAAAGCTTGCAGGTACATCCTCTGAATTCACACATTCCTGACTATTCAAAGTACTCTTATTCCTCCATTGTGCCACCTTAGCATAAGTATATTTCACATTTGTTTTAGCACATGGCTTCATGTTTTGCCTTGCTTTGATTGACATTCAGCATACTAAATTACCTCAGTTCTTGAATATATTTAACCTATTATAGCCTTGAGACACCCTCTGATAAATGGCTGTGCTCTAATTTTCAGAAATAAACACTCTGATAATCAAAGGAACCTGTTTGTGCACTTCTCATTTGGCAGTATCACCAAAAGGCCTTTAAATTAGTCTGTAAGCTTTAAAATTTATAGGTTTATAAATACTATTATCTAGTTCCATGTTTGAATTTACAAATCCTTTTTATTCTGTGTCCCTTCTTTTAAGTTTATTCATATTTCTGTATCACAGATTGGCTTCTGTTCCAAGACAATTCATGGCCTGGAGAAAACCTTTTCTTGCTACAATTTAGAAAAAGATATAATTATGACAGTGAGATACAGCTAATGGCCAGTTAAAGGAGCCCTAAATCACATTTCTGAGGATGATAAGGAGGCTGCAAAATATTATATGGAGTCGTGCATTCTCTAATACCTATATCAAAACCTATTTCAAAGATTCAGAGAGACCCAAACCTCTTGGTTTTGAACACCTAAACTTATTTTTGAGATAGTGTTTGTACAGAAGTTATAAGAAACTACTACCACCTCAAGAAGAAAGACATTGGCTTATATTTATGTGTTAGGGCACAGATTTTGCCAGGGAATTCTGGTCAGAGTTTGGAAGATCCTTGAATTCAATTGAACAAGCTGCCAATTCTAATTCTAATTCTAATTAATTGTAATTGTAATTGTAATTCTAATTCTAATTCTAATTCACACTCATATTACAAGTAAGATTTTTTTTTTCTGCTTTGGGCATAAAATTACATCATAATTGTATGAATCATAACTAAAACTTGCATAAAGTATGAAAAATCCTAAATATGAAATCCATCCCTTTTTCTCACATGCAAGCATTCTGTTGGAAAGAAATTCCTATCAGACCCAAACCCAGAATCAATATGAAGCCAGATGGATGTAAGATTTAATTTTCCTCCCTTCTTTTTAGTGCACTGATAAAAGCTAATACAAGATTGACATCTTCAGCCTCACAAATAAAAAGGGAGCTGCAAAGAGAAAACAGATTCTCCATTGTCTTCTCTTTGAAGCATCAATGTTATTTAAAAACATCTGAGAGAGAAAGAAAACATGATTTGTGAGTCTAGTAACACCTAAATTGGAACTGCTAATTTCATTTGTTCATTGTCATCTATGTGCAATCCTAGAATGCTCACTTTTTAACAAAAGTTTTTTGGTTTTTTGAGAATATTTTGCCAGTTTACAGAACTTGTAAATAGAGCTTGAAGGGTGCTATACTGGCTGGTTTAACATCTCTGAGCAGATAATTAAAATGAAATGTGAATTACTTCTTCCTTTCCTTCTTCAGATATATTTCTGTTATATTGTACTTGGACATTTTATTATTGAAAGTCCTCATGATTCTGTGTCCAAATGCATTCAAACATGATTCAGAATCAGATAGGGGATTGCAGACTCTGACCTCCATGAACCATTAAAATCATGTGTCTGTCACTTGTTCTTGTTCAGCTACTCTGTGGCGTTAATTTCTCACGAAGCTTGTTAAGCAATGCAGTCATTCAGACACCTGTTATTCATTCTAGTAGTTCATGTAAATGAGTCCCTGGTAGTGTGTTGGCTTGTCTGCAGTTCCTAACTTTTGTATCAGTGAACTATATAGGCAGCAGCTTACATATTTAATCTTGGTTGACTATTTTAAACCTGATAAGTACTGTTTGAATACCCCTGTTATTCAGTGAGGCTGGTATATTGCCTAGCTTTATAGTGATAGCATAGTTGGGATTGAAATTGCACCTGAAGACAAAGAGTTTCCTTGACTTATATGTTTCAAAAGAAGCCCTAATACTTCATATGAGAGGAATTAGAAGAATGAAAAGACAGTGATGCATGTTGCAGAATTTCTCAAATTGTACCAGATACTTGTTGACTTTATGTCTTAGCCTTTCAAAAACATCTCCAGAGGCATTTTGAATTTTGATCGTTCTTAGCTGTAGAAATATGTATTTAGGCATTTCTTTCCCTCTTCTGAGCATTTCACAACAGATGCTGTAGAATAATATGTATTGTGAGAGTTCTCACACATCTTATTTTAAAAAATGACAGGCTATTTCTTATTTAAGATGCAGATAGACAGTCCTGGCTTTAACACAGAACTCTGGAAAGAACACAGCATGAAAATACTGGCTGTAATTGTGCTTCTTTCTGTCTACAAGTTACTGAAGTCAGTTTGAAATCAGAGTGTAGATAGTGGCTAACTTAGTTTCTTTTTGGAGTTTTGATAAAGGTGATTGTTTTGCCTTTATATAAAGTTCAGTGTACCTCTAGCAACATTCAAAATTAGTGCATTGCCTTTACATTATATTCTCACTATTTTAACTTCACTTATTTTTAATGCACAGCATTACTAAGGAAAGACTTTGATTCAGCAGAATTTTGAAATAATGCAGATATATGTCTTTTCCCTTGGCTCTGAATTTTTTTATTGTTTCCTGTTTATATATTGTCAGTCTCCTTTGTTACATTTTCATAAATTATAACAAAAAAATAAACTGTGCATTTACAGCCAGCCATCAAACAGAAGTGTCTTCTCAACATCTGGAACCAGCTGAGTTGTGCTAGTTTAAAAATAAAATAATCTGCTGAAATGTGTCTTGAAAAACCAAAACTTCTCTCTTCATAAGTTTATTGGAAGTTTAACTGTAAGTTACATTGGCAGAACAGAGACATAATTGGTTCTTTCTTTCAGTACATAAAATTAGGGTGTTTAATTCAAAGTGTGGACTCTTGAGAAATTTCAGTTTTGCCACATTAGTGAATAAACGAATGGAACAGAATTAAAATGGTGCTTTATCACTGCAGGATGACACCTCACAAAATATGGTTTATTCCATTATCTTGACAACTGAACTACAGTTTTAACTATTTATGATAATGCTTTCATAATATAGTGCTAAATATTTTATAATGTATTTTATGAAAATAAAAAAGACTTCCCTGCACACAATAAAACACTGGAGCAGGCTGCTATGAAGCCTTGGCCAAGAAGCAGGGAACACAGAGACACTTCATGTGTAAATCATAAATCTTACAGATTATCAACATGCAGCCATTTCTATGCAATTTTTGGTGAAGCAGCACTGTGAAACTCGGTAGTGGAATCAGGTCCATTTTTATCCTTTCTAAAAGCAGGATTGTTTAAATGAAGAGTCAGATGCTTCTGGCTTATTGTGAAACACTGGCTCTGTTTCAGATTTTCTGCATACAAACTGGAATTGTGACAATTGTTCATGCACAGCTCCAGATATATTAATGTCTCTAGTTGCCATCACACATAAGTAATTAGATAAATGTAATATTCAGGCTTGCCAAAGAGATATAAATAAAGGACTTAAGGAAGATACCCACCTGGCATACATCTATTTTCAGGTGCATGTGATTTGCTTATATTTTTTTAATAGTCTTACAATAAAGATGAAAACTCTCTGGCTGAATAAATAGTGGTAATCTGTAGCTTATTTTTTTAGAATATTACTGGTGTTGCTTTTCCCAGACTTGGAATTCATAAACATAAATATCAGGAATATGTCCAAAGTATTCTTACAGATTTGTTGATCTCCCTTATTTAAGTGAACCAACAGTTTTTACCAAGCAAGGCAAAAATGAAACTATGAAGATATCTTACTTCTCCTGTCATTGCAACAGCAATTAGAGCAGGTAGATTGTTAAGAGAGAGAGATCTAAAAGGCTTTAGGAAACAATTTTTATGAAAAAAACATCTTTGTGTGACTGATGTATCAAAACAAAATAAAAATAATAAAAAATTTAAGCATTTTAAATTGTTTAGTATTTATTTGAGAAAGAGAGAAAAAAAGCTCTCTGCATGACAATTTGAAATAGTATTTTTACTAGGTATGCCATTTTAATTCTGATTTTTTATAGCAATTCAAATAGGTGAATAAAATGAATATATAGTGTGGCATTTGGATATAGTCTTACACTATCAAGAAATTTTTCAGAACTGTATAAAGAGAGGGAGTATCATCAATATATTAAAAATTCAACACTAAAATAATAAAACTGCTGATAGTAATTTTCGAAAATATAAAAATCCTGTTGTCATTTAATTTTTTTTTAGAAATTCCAGACTGCTTTAAAATATCTCAGTAGTTGAATTTGTTAACAAAGTTCATCAACATATGTCTTTTTTAATCTTCTCTCATGAGTTTTTTCTCCAATCTCCCAAGTAATTCTTTTGTACAAAATACTTCTGTTTCTAAACCTCTGTTTAGAATCAGTCTGTATTCCTCAAATCTGTAAAGTTTGGGTTGTATGAGGGAACAGAACTTCAACAGTTTTCAAGTGCATCTGTAGGTTATTGTGTTTAAATTTCAAAATATCTTCTTCAGACTTAAAAAAACCTGTAAACACAGTCCCACTGTTAAAAATAATTTAGTGTTGGAAAACAAGGGGGTGGAACCTCTCAATTGTTTTCTGTGCTTATATTGAAAATAACAAGGATTTTAGGTGGAACCTTTTCTTCACTGCCATGTAGTTTAGGCAAATTTTAATAACTGAGTCTTCCAGAGCACAAGTACCCAGGCAGCCCTGGTAATTATACCTTCATTTAATATTTTAGGCTGTTTCAGGAAGTCTGTTATCTCCAAGTTTCTGTAGCAGGCAGTTGGTATAGCACATCACAGCTGGTACCTCTCATGACAAATACAATGGCTCAGGTTAAATGATCACATTATTACTTTTTCTTTTTTCCTTCTTTTTTCCCTTTACATTAAGTAGGTCAAAACATGCATTTATAGAACAAATTGAATCAATTTCACACATAGAAGAGATTTCCAAACAACTGTAACCATTTATTCCTGACTATTTAGCAGAAATCAAGTTGTATATATTACTTTTTTTTCATTTTATAAAGCATGCTGGAAAACCCCAATCTGGCAGGCTCTGTGAAGGATTCCATCTGGACTTTTTTGCCCAGCAGAGCCTTCTTTAATCTAAGTGCTTCTATATTGGGAAATTATTTTATTTTCTATCTTTAGTACATGCATCAGCTTGGCCTTGTGTTTCATCTGCACAAAACTGTTGCTCTTCCCATTTCTAAGACACAGAATGTTTGCTATTAACTGTGGTGATGTCTTGTGTGTTTTTCTCATTAATATAAATAATCCTAAATATGACACTGAAATTTTCACTAAGAGCTCCTGTTTGTATCAGTATACATGACTTGGTTTAACACCATATTTCTTGCTAGAGCTAAGGCACTACAGATTCACCATATATAAAACCTCAACATTCAGCCATAGTTGCTAGAGCAGGAACTTCCTCTCTTGAAATGTGTTTATTCTATATATTGGAAAAGAAAGATGTGAAAACTAGCATGACAGACAACACTAGAGAGGAAAAAAAAATCTAACTCGTACCAACTACTGTCCTTCATCCACATATTTCAGCCTAATCTTAAGTCAACAAAATAAGACTGATATGATCTATCCTCAGCAGAATTTCCTTACTGAGTCATAATTAGGTAGGTTAAGGAGAGAAATTGCACAGAAAAAATTTCTCCTGGTCCTCTGGATGAAATCACATAGATCAAAGTCTCCCAACATTTATCTCTTCTATTTTTGCTGATGGCACAGCGCCTAATCTACTGTGTGTTTGACCAGTAGAACTATTTCTCTCCCCAGTGAAACAATCTTAGCCCAATTGTTTTCTCAGCTTCTGATTTAGACCCATTATCACCTGGTAACTAAAAGCTAAGAAAGTGCTGTGAGTGAATAATGTCAGAGATATTAGTCAACAACAAAAGGCACCATGGAAAAGTGCTACAGTGCAAAGTTCTACATGTAACTTTAAATTTCCAAATTTCTAACTTTTAATCTAGAAGGGGTTACTCATATGTAAAATTTCTATTTATTTATTTAATAATAAAATGCTATAACTGCAGTGTTATGCTCATACCTTGCTTGCTGATGCAGGCTAGAGAAAGTGTCATAGTCTGGCACTCTGCTATGTCCCTCCACGCTCTTCCATAACATTCCGAAGTAAGCGATTCATTTTTCCTTCTTCTAGTACAAATGAGACTATTTTTTTGATTTCGCTGGAGGAAGAACTACACCACTACTGAGGAAGTAATTTGGATTGTTCCTTTAGTAATCTTAATATATTAAAGATTTAAAGGAAGTCATCCAGAACATAAAATTTTTGAGATTGAATCTTAGCAGTAAACGGCAGAATCAGGGAAAGGTCTGGGCTTTTTCAATTCAGAGCAGCAATTTTTGCAGCAGAAAAATACAAAGTGAGATGTGTGACAGCAACGATAGATTTGGTCGTGTGTTGAGCAGTTCTTTGAGTTGAGAACTAAATGTGTTTTAACTTGATTTTCTCATTGCAACTATTCCTTTCATTTCCTACTCAAAAAAGCTCAGACAATATTGTGTGTTTTCATAAACATGTAATTAGCTGTTGGGTTTTTTTTTTTTTGGAAGACCTCATAGGAAAGGCTTACCAGGTGCTGACTTGTGGATAGCTAAAGGCTTCAGGTGATGGGGATTTGCTGAGTACTGTAGGTATCTCGAAAAGTATTTCCACACTCATGACAGCCATTTTTTGGAATAGTGACTTGAGGAAATGTGACAAATAGTGTATTCTTAGAGATTGAATACAGATGAAAACCAAATAGTAGATATCATCCTTGTGTGTCTGACATGTGACAGAGTTAATGAGGCAATCATCTGTAAATATAAACTGTACCAAAAGTACTCTGCATAACCTATATCTCTGAGATTTACCAAAAACAGGGTCAGGGACCGCTTTCAGGACATGTTCTATTCATGGATATCCTACTATGTGTCTTACATCGTTATCCTTTCTCATTCTGGTTTTCATTTTAAAGTAGACTGGAAGCTTTTCAAGAAGTAACTGATTATCATTATTTGCATGTATTAGGGACAACAAAATAGCCTATTGAATTTCTCTGAGTCTTTTGGCAACTACTGGGAGATCAATAATAAATAAGAATCTTTACACAAAGCAAGTGTATATGTGTAGATACACATTTTGCATCTGGGAACTCACAGACCACTGAGGTAGGGATCTTGCACAGAGAAATTTAATAACAAAGAGGATAGTTTGTTCACCTCCGTGAGTGTGAGTAACAAATCTGTGTGCAGATTTGACAGCCACAGCTTTCATTTGGTAACAACCTGGTTTTTTAGAGGGTAAGCAAAAAAGGAAACATACTGTACAAATATCTTTTGAAAGTCGTGGGGCTTTTGTGTGTGTATATTTAAAGACATAAAATGTGTTTATTTTCTCAATACTACTTGATATTTCTTTGAGAGCATGAGAAACAGCATGAGTTGATTTACTGTCCTTCACTTTACAATAGCTACATTTTTCTGCCTCGTGAGAATAAATAATGCAATACTACCAAAAAGGAGCTAGTGCTGAGTATAGTCATTCAAAAACTCTTTTTAACAAAGTGACCCATAAAGTCATCTCAAAGAGAGCACAGTGGAACCTGCTCTTCTTTAGTGTCTGTTTTCTTGTGGGTTTTTCCAGCATTTTTTTAAGTGTATAGGGTTAAGATGATGTCTGTTGGGAACCCGAGTCATTTTCTAAATTCTCAATTGAACATGTAGTTTAAAGAGGCAAAAATGCTGTGTGTTTTTCTTCTGCATTTCATACCATAAAAAAATAAAAAAAAAGGAAATCTTTGCATTAAAAATGCTTTCTTTTATTCCTTTCCTCCATGCCTTTTTCCCTAGTGGGACTTGTGTAGCTGTGCTTTGCAGCTTAATGACACTTCCAGCAAAACCAGGATTTCCAAGCACAGGAAAGCAAATGTTCAATGGACATTAGATACTATATTCATACCATGTTCTTTCCAAGTGGTCATGAAACTACAAATCACTATTCAAAAAATAACTAGGTCTTGTACTAATGCTAGTTTTGAGGTGGAGAGGAGGGTTTGTTTAACTGTGCTCACAGTCTAAAGGAAAATTAGAGATAAAGCTTGTATTTGGTCTTCCTGGTTTTTCCTATAAATATTCATGTGTATTGAACACTGAGTTCACTTTATCTTTTCTAATGTCTCATTATCAGTTGTCTCCACTCACACTCTACATGAAGGTGAATGTCCAGAGTTAAAACATTTGTCTTGCTGCCGCAATTTACCATCTGTCAGTGAAAGCAAATGTTGAAGTTGGGGAGAAATGCTCTTGATGACCACTCCTTTTATACTTCGCTGTTTCCATAATCTTACTATAAAACATTTGGCAAGAATATACCACTGAAAATTGAATACTTTATTAAAAAAATAAAGGAAAAAGAAGCCTGAATGATGATATTTTGTTTAAAATTTACCAGATATGAGCACAGACCTGTAGAAGAAAGTGTCATAACACAAAGAGTAAAGGGAGGGAAAATGTAAGAAGAAAAAAAGGAAAGTACTGTAAATTGAAGAAGGGAGATCTTCTAACAGAACACCATCTCATATTTATGAAAACTTATGATGAATAGTGTCTATTAAAAATAATGAAAACTGTGAGTGTGATGCAAAGAATATAAATAGCTTTCCAGTCTCCCGTTTCCAACAATTATTATTCTTCTTCCCCAAAACCCCCAAAATCATCTTTTTTCCTTCTTTTTACTTATTTTTTTTACTAAAATTATTTGCAGTGTCCTTCTCCTCAGCTGCCTTTTTCTTAAATCTTGGTGCACTTTGTGGAAGAAGCAAGATGCAATAGAGATCAAAATGGCAAGGTGTAATCTGTGCTACATTTTTCAAATATTGTAAACTTCTAATTTACCTTACTCTAGTTCTGTTTAGTTTAGACTTTGAAAATTGGGGTAAGATAGAAATATTCATTCTTACCATATTTTTGCAAGATTTCACATTGATTACAGTGGAAAAGAAGGCACCATATAATTCTGAGTATATATTCAAGAGTATCAGATAAAGAAAAACTGCTATGCACTCTGAGTAGCACCAACCCTGCCATATCTGCAGGCAATAGTGGCAGGTGCTATCTTTAGGTTACTTTGTCCTGGAAGTTCAAGCCATTCTTTGATTCCTTTGAAGACAGCAATGCCACTGTACATGACTTCAGTGAACTTAGCTCTCTTGAGAAATATTCTTGGAAATGAGAACTGTTCTCTCTGTGGTTGGCAAAATTTTCAGAATACGGTAATATGACTTCTGTGGTTGCACTTTGCCCCTAATTTATATTTAACAACTTTGAGTTTCTTTTAAACAGTTCTCTGAACAGGTTTTACCAAAATATATTTTCAATGAAATGACTACAACAGAAATATTCTTTCTAAAGTCTATTTTAAAAAAAATTCAAATACAAAACTTCATTTTGAACACTTTCATGTATCTAACTGCATGTCTGTGTAGACACAGACACCTTCACTTAGATGCACTTGTATGTAAGAACTGTGTTAGAATCTCCAGTTCTTCATGCTGTGGAAGCAATGAAACATTTGAAAGGCTTTTGAGATAAGGAAGTAAAATAATTATTGCAATTACACATATCCATGACTTCAGCAGTTTTCTTCTCTTATCATAAAATGATCCTGTTTCAAAAGAGAAAAGGGGAGAGTAGGAGGATGCACTACTGCCAGACTAGAAAAGTAATTTTGGTTCAGCAGCAGGCAATGATTATATATAAACAAATATTATGGAATTTTTTAATCATCTAAAGTTGTGATATATAGAGCCAGGGAATGGTGGAGCATTGGAGGGTGAATGAATAAAATAAGGTTTTGATCTTTGATAGAAAAGTACGCACACTGTAAGAATGTAAAACAGTGGACATATAAATTTTGAGATAGCAAACCACATCACATGGAGGAAATGAAAAAATCAGAGAAAAAAAAAATCAGAAATCAGGATTTCTAACTGGGAATCATATCCATGCAATGAGGCAGATTAATTCAGAATGACCCATAGTCTCTGTGTTACTGTCCATGCTCTGTAGGTTGCCCTGGGCAGGATTGTGGAGGGTCCACCTGACCTTTCTTCCAGATGGATATTCACACTGAATGTTTGTAATAATCTTATTTATTATTGGATAAAAATATATGTTATTCAACAGCTTCTGATCTGAGATAGCAATTATAAACATGAGAAAAAATATGCATAAGAATTGAAGAAGAAAGTCATAACAGCAAACTTACTGCAATTTTTCCTTTCCCTCCTATTACATTAAACAATTGTTCAACATCCATTTTCTGTTCCTACTCACTTTGTGAAAATGTCACTATTGTGCATAATTACTACCCTGTTTTACTGCTTTTATGCTTCACTAGAGAAGTATTGCCTTCTTCCTGTACATTGTTCATGATAAAGCTTAAATTTCCAAAACTACTGCTGTATTTGACTGGTGAATTACTTCCTTTTTTTCTTTCCACTTTACATGAGAATGAATTTGCTTTCAAAAAGATGGTAAAAATTTTCCCACTAATAGCCTTAGTCCTTACCTGGTATCCTTTCATCTTCGATTTGCTCTTTTGATGAAATTCAACTGCCTGAATACATATTATTTAGTTATTTGACTGCTAACAGCTTCATTGTAATAATTTGTTTCAAACCTCAAGTTGGCCAACTGGTATTTAAAAGTTTAATTTTTTCATAAAGCCAGTGATATGTTAACCTGTTACTTGCAGTTCTGTGAAATCTAGCTGGAATGCAGCACAAGAACTATCTCTTCAGGCTATTCTTTGCTAGCTCAACAACAAAATTTTTTACACATATGAAGTTTATTTTTCTTCACATCAGCAGAAGATTCAGTTGAAGAGCTGAGTCAGTCATTAGCAATACATAATCACTGATTGTTGAGAAAATACATAAATATTAATACTAAAACCATATTGGTAATATTTTTCACAATCTATCACCTACAGTAATACAGATGTTTTTTCTTAATCTTATGGAATACTGTAATTGTATTATAAATTATGCTAAATCATAATCTATATATTGCACTATATATTGTTTTGTAAAGTTTCTTACCTACTACTAATTTTTTTCGGATTCTTAAGCTAATATAATTGACTACTTTTACATTTTAGCAATTTTGAAATGAATTTGCTTTAGAAAATTAAATTATACTAACTATACATGTTTTAGGTACATCTCGTGAATTCTCAATTTGGCTTTTGTACATTTACAAGGATTTTTTTCCTGAGTCACATTTCCCTCTAGGAACAATTAGAATTAACAGAGGTAGTTTGGTTTACAATTGCTGTAATCTAAATAGTTATCCTATTAACATTTTAATTTTATTAGGATAGATTTAACTCAATTTTTTCATTAACTATTTTGACCACTTAAATGTTGCATTTTTGAATTTCCGTGTGTTGTATTCTTCTTTAGTTTCTTGAATTTAATGCTAAGAAAAAACATCAAACTTAATCTAGTCCTCAGAGATCCATTTTAGCCATTAGGATTAGATGGGAGTTTTATAATCCTCCAAAGATTGTTCTTCTTTGCTTCCATTAGTAGTGGTGGAAGAAGTTTGTTGTTGTCCTTGTGTTCCTTTCAGTAAAAAGCTACAAACAGTTCTGTTATTTTAGATTTTCTCAAAGCATCAGCTGTTTGAACACTTAGGAGCTGTTTGAGACTCCACCACAGACTACTGTATATCAGAGCAGACAGGGGTTTGTTAGGCCCTAGAAACCCCCCACTCTATCAAATCTGGCTCTGCCTAATTCCAGTACAATAAAGCAAAAAGATGAAATGCAATCTCTAACAGGGCTGGATAATGCATTCCCTTTTCGTTCTGTCATATAAATCTCCATTTCCATGGCTCAGGCACTAACTTCTCTGGTTTCTATTCTGTCATGTTTCACTCATCATAATATTTATTTTCCTCCTATAATAATTTATGCTTTGCTGATGGCTCTGAACACTAATTTTCTGTCAGCTCATCTTTCTTTTTTCTTGATTGCATGAGCGTTTTTTCTATCTACACTTCATGGATTAGATTGATCAAATCTTAAATCCTGTTTATTTCTTTAAAATAATTACTCCATTTCATTAATAAAGCTTTTGAAATGGAAAGGCCAAGGATTACTGTAATGTTTCAAGTGAGACTTACTCAGTATAAGTAAGCAATTGCCTTGCTTATTTTATCAATGCTGCTGTTACCACACCACATTACAGCGTTTCTCTCTTCTTTCAATCTACATTCACTTCTTAGACTTAGAAAATTTATCAGCTCCTGTGAAAACTTCAGTTTAATAGTGCTGCATGTTAGTAATTTTAGGGTTTTTTGTTGTCTTTATTATTCTTGTTTAGTTACAATTGGTTTTAGCACAGATAGTATCAGAAATATTTTGTTAAATGTTCGACATTCAGATAATGTCCGAATATCACAGCACAAATATGAGGTCAGCTAAACTATGAATTGAAGCTGAGTTCAGAAATTCTAAGCCTTTTACCAATTACTTGGTTTCTGATTTGCTGTGGAAAGGGGTTCTACATCCAATTCCAAATTCTACTCAAGCTCTTTTTTTTTTCTTAAAATATTGGTTTTAATATAAATAGCTAGAGTTAGCTTAAACTCTGAGGATGTAATTCTAATTTGTCTGATGTCAACTACATGGAAGAAAATTAAATACCTTTAGCTCTCTCTGGTCTCCATTACCTTTTCTCAACTGCCTGTTACCAGGCAACTTGGAAGCTTGCTTAAATTCGTCTGGTTTTGAAACTAGAATTAGGCAGAGTATAGCTACAGTTCAAAATTAGTTGTATGCATTGTTATTACAAACATATTTGTTTCACAAATTTGCAGTAGTTCTCTTATAAATGATATAATAGAGCTCCATGAAATGCATTCAGTCGCCAGAGCTCAAATATTATAGATCTATGCAGTAACCTTTCCAATAATTTCCAGGGTCATGCCATTTTCCCCCTCTAGTTACTCCTGCTTTTCTACAGCAAGTCAGCCATCACTGGGATTGAAACAAAAGAGGGACAAATTTCCCTCTGGCCCTCTTCCCCCCCTATGACTAAAGCAGGAAACTTTACCTTTTATTGCTGCCAAAATACTTATTCAATTAATATGCAAAGACGGCATGAAAAATATGGCAATTTAAAATGCCCTTCTTTGCTATTTTCTACATGTGCAAATCTGTCCAAAGAAAGTTTTATTTTTCCTAGATTCCAGTCACAGATATTTGGAAGGCTCTAAACAATGTGCTAACATTGTTTGGCTCTAAGCTCAAAAGTTTAGAAAGCAATGTGTGATTGAGATACTGTCTCGGCTTCAGAAATACGCAGATGATCCAGAGATAAACTCAATTCAAACCTGGGTACAGACAATAAGCACTGGCAAATATCTGTCTCTGGAACACTGCTTATGAGATAAAGAAAATAGTGTTCAATCAGAAACTGAATCTCATAAGCAATGCCTAACTTAACAAAATGAAAAGCTCAGCAGCACTTGTACCCCGTTACAGAAATCCAGGTGGAGACAGTGCTCTCACAGCACCGCACGCTCACAGGTCATGGAGAACAAACACAGGTCAGACCCATGGCATGTGGCCTGACACTTTCTCACCTCTCAGTGCTGTCGTGCAGTTCAGCCACGGTTAAACAGAAGGATTGTTAGGCAGAATGTGGTTAAATTCAGGCTCTAAAAAAAAGAGGGGAAATCATGGCCTCATTGAATCTAATAGATTCATGACACCAAAATTATACTTACAGTTTTATAATGTGAGCTTTCCTTGCAGAAATGTAATACATTTCCAAACCCTGTTTCAATCATTTATTCTCATTGGTATTTTTATTACATTTTAAAGAGAAAATATTAAGTACTTTTGTTCTTTATACATTCTTTTTTTGTCAGCAGAGATGTATCCATTGTACAGTTGTTTTCAATACACAGTAATACTGATCTCTGAAAAGAGATGCAAGCACTTTCTCCTTCCCTTCCCTAGCATGCCAGCACCTCATCTTAACCTTAGAATAAAGATTAACAAAAAGCAAGCGTTGGTGCTTCTGAGGGTTAACCAGAGAGTTTGGATTTCTACCCATCAGCTGTAGGTCAGAAACTATTGAAATCCCACAGTGGCATCAAGATTCCTGGGAGGCCATAAATGCCATCTATAAAACAATAAATTTAGTCCTCTGAGATCCTCTAAACACATTCTTTTAAAAATCTTGATTTAAAGTTCTTAGTTTTAAAAATGCTTCTATATGCACTAAGCTTTACACTTACTCACAGGATTGGAACATATCCATTAACAAAGGACAAAAGTTACCAAAGTCAGGGATGCTATGGCAGGGAGTTTTTATTCTTTCAACAAATATGTGTGATCATAATACAGTCTCTCTGAAAGACTACTACAGTATTTACTAAGTGGGAAATAATGGGAAAAATGAATAGTCGCAGTTTCAGATACCATTTTATTGTTATATACAAAACATATTCTTTGTGATGCATAAAACAATAAATGCATGTAAGAGACAAGCAGAGTGAAAGGCTCCAGTATTCCATATAGAAAAGTTTCAGAGGAAAAGATAAGAAGAAAATCAAACAGATTAAGAAACAGTGATCAATTAGAAATGATTTAGTTGAAACTATATTTCTGAAAGATGGAGTAGCTCTCCAGTCTTTGATAGCACTATTTTTTTATGCCTTCTAGTCACAATTGAAAAAGTTTCTTTCTCTAAAATACATGCATATCTTTATATGTATATATTATACAGAAGAGCAGAATTGAAGTCACTGTGGTACAAAGTAGCTAGAAGCAAGTTAACTTTCAGGAAAATTAATATAAGACTTGCTTAAAAAAAAAGTCTTGTCACCTTCAAAATTTTTCCCACAAAAAATATCCACCTGACAGTGGGTGGATGGCATCCTGATACTCCTTCTCCCCTTCTGCTAACAAATTAAATCTACTCATAGAATTGTTTAAAGCAAAATCATTCTTCTTCTTCACCCACTTTTCTTAGTTCCTGTCAGTACTTGCTCATTTACATGTCAAGAATTTTGTTTATTTTTTGTTTAGCAAAATGGGTCCTGATTTAGCTAATGCTTCTGGTCACTGTAGGAAAATAAGAGATGGTAATTGTTTCATTTGTGTGGATAACTGCAGGACAGCCAAGCCAAAGTCTTCACAGACTCTGAACTACTATCACATCTGTAAGATGGATGCCTAAAATACCTGAATTCTAATTATTCTTGAAATGAGAGAAAAGTCTCAAGACAAGAAATAGACAGATCTGTGGTAAATCAGAAGGAGGGGTAAGAGGGAAGATGCAACTTCCAATCAACCATTTTAAATTCTTCTTAGTTTTGATTTAGCATGACCTTATAGTGTGTTAATAAAAAAGCAGCATCTCTGAAAGTGTTGATAATATTTTCATATCCCTTATGAAAATAAGAAATGGACTGAGGCTAATGGGCTATGTCATTTATTGGCAAATTAGATAAATCTTAAACTTTATCTTCTGACTGCCTACTTAGGTATTGCAGTTACCCCTAAGACATTAATCTGTTGAAAAGAAGATATCATCTTGGAGGAGAAACATGTCAAAAATATTTTGATAAAGTATTTATAATCCCTAAAAACAGATGGCTGTTCCATAAAGATTGTCAGCTGAGAAGATTTGCTGACAGAAACATGTTAAACAACTTTAAATTTTTTGAGGGAAGAACTTGCACCACAAAATCAGATGCAATCTTCTATTAATCAATCACAGCCAGTTGATTTTTTGACAGCAGGACCATGCTGGATGTAATTTGATTGTCTTGCACTTTTTCTGATTGATAATACCTGGGTAAGTTGAAACTTGATGGAGACAGTTTAAATGCAGATCACTTGCTCAAAATATAGGTAGAATAAGGGGAGAAGAAAATAATTTCTTATGTAAAGATAAAGGAAAATCCATGGGATTTTATTCATACATGAGGACATTGTTTTTCTTTTGGTTGAGACAATAGTAGCTAGCATTTAAACTTTCAGAAATATAGTATAAATCCCTCCAAAGAACACATATTATGTGAGCAGTTTATAGTATTTGAAATTTCCTATATTCTTGAGTCTTTTCTGTATGCATAAAGTGCCATTCTGATGGAAAGAAAAACACATGGCAAGGCAGGGCTCAGTAAATTGTTGCACTTCTTCCCAGTTGAAGAGGTCAACAGGATCATATAGTCTAGGGGACAGAAAGACACAGAGAGACAGAGAAACATAGTCAGAAGAACAGCTGCTGACAGATATTCTCCTCTTTAGCATGTTATTTATTGATACTTGATAGTGGAAGTCTTGCTGTCTCTCCAAGAATGCTGCTGTCTCTGACCTCTTGTCAACAGTATTTCCTCAGCTCAGGAGTCTCTCAGATGTCAGCTTGGCAGATCTCCATATATTCCCTATTTGTCATTCATGTTTCTAAGATGTTGGTGGCTCTCTTTCAGGTGGGTTAGAGACAATGATTAATTGAACAAAACAGCCAAACCAAAATGCATGATAATGCAAAATACTTATCCCACATTGGAACCTTCCAAAATACATTGTATAGTTGCTGCTGATGTTGCACAAAATTAAGCTTTGATTGTAAAATTAATGCTGGTTTTGTTATGACATCAGTGAAAAGAAACAGATCTATAATGCAAAAAAGGCATTAGGTTGCTCTGAGACACTTTCACTGTTTTTTTGCTCATGCTCTCCTCATACCACCTGGAGAAGAGGAGGAAGTGTTGTAAATTGTGATGAACAAAATTCTCTCGTTATTATCTTGCTAGTGACCGTGCCAGAAACTGTCAATTATCTCTGGATTAGTTAGGGATAGGAATCATAGTAAATTCTACTGTAATCTGATTAGATTTTCTCTGGCTTTGGTGAGAGTGCATTGGGAATAACTGAAGGGCTCTATACTTTTAGAATACAAATATTACCAGGAACTGTCTAGCAATAAAAGAATATTAATTTCTCGATGACAAATAAATTCCAGTAGCGAAGTCTAGCCAAGTATTTGAGAGAAACTTCTTTGGCAAGCAGTCACTGAATCCACATTGGATTTGGAGAAGAAAAAAGGGGTAAAGACATCAAAGATCAAAAAATTATTTTTTATTTTTCTCAATTTTTAACTAAGTAGAAAAGTTTTAGACTTTTCAAATCACTTTATTGATATGGAATGAAAAATGTATTTTAGAGATGCACAGTAAAGCATAAAGACAAAAGTATGCAAGCCATGATGTGTTAAGACTCTGTAAAGATCTAACCCAGAGATATGTAAGAAAAAAGTGAAAAAAACAGTAGTATCATTCTATCAGAATGATGCAAATAGTTAAGGCATCATAGCTATGACTCACAAAATAATTGCATATTTTGCATTCGCTTTTAAAACTGACAATGCAAGAATTCTATATTTAAAAACAATGAGAAATAACATTCCACACTGATTTAGGGATGTTCCGAGGCAGAGAAGATTCAAGGCAGGTTAGTCCTCATCTGCACAGCTTTACTTTTCCATATTGCAGTTGGAAGGATGTTTGTAGTACAACTGCCCTTGTCCCCCTCATTCAGAGCCCATATTAACTTGTACCAACTTATTCCAGGTCTACTCTACAAATGTTCTGATGGCAACATCACCTTGCTGTTTTGTGACCATTTAAACCTGAAAAAACAGTTCACACAATCCTAATTTGTGGGCTTATCCTCTGCCTGCATACAAAATATATATTATTTATAGCACTCTAGATTATGATCACTGAACTAGTCATAGTACACTCATTTTGTTCACACTGTAAATACAGCATATTTAGATGTATGATAAGTAGCATTGCTAGTCTGAGTAAGCTGTAAATCTACACTAGAGTGCAGTTTCTCAAAGTACATTGTGGCAATGAAACTAGTTGAAGTCAGCATTGACAAAATGTAGTGTGGAAATAGCCTCTGTTGATAGACAGGATTCTGCAGGGAAAGCTATATAATTTCAGAGACTGCAGCAACCAAACACAGTTTAGGGAGATACTTTCACAGACTTGTAACAAGTTCTAGTATTTATTGTCTATTTTTCAATTTAAGAGCTGAGTGTGCTCTCAGGCGCAGGATAAAGTTTACTAAGGAAGACAATTGCAGAATTATGGATATAATAGTGGGGATGTTCAGAGTAGTTTGTGAGACCACATGCAGAATTCCTACAGACACAACCCTTGCTCAAGAGAATCGTGATAACATGAGAAATGAAAACTACCACGAACATGAGAAATGAAAACTACCACAAACTCTTAAAGGTTGGTGACAGTAGCCATTTGGTTCAATACATTAGTCATACTTTCACTGACACCTATTGTAACTCATAATCAGATTTATAATACCTTAACCATGGCTACAAGCTACTTCAAATGAGTTGATAAATAAGATAGTATTTCTTTCTTACTTGCTTTCTTCCTTTCTTGTTTTCTTATTCTTATCTTTCTTCTCAATGTTTTGGATACTTTTTTTTTCCAGCAGAGCACCACTGGTAAGTGGTAGGTACACTCAGATTGTCTGCCAGCAATACGGTAGAACATTGGTAGATAAATAAACATTTTTGCATCTGAACTACCTTCTCAATTCTTAAAAGGCATTTTTTATCTGCAGCAAAATAAATATTTGAAGTTCTTAATTATAATAAAGTGAAATTAGTTTCATTCATTATTTTAATTAATGTTACCTCATGAAAAATAAACTTATCTAAAAGACAGTACATAACTCCTCAGTAGTGTTATAGGAGCAGAAATTCTTCAGCTCCCATTCCTAATTTGTACTTATATCTGGTTATGGTTTTCACACCCCAGAAAATCTGTATATTACTGAGTCAGATGTCAGATGTTACTGCATTATGGTGTTTCTACATTTAGAAACAAAGCTGAAAAGCATGAGATATTCTTACAGGTACAGATGGAGTACAATGGTACAAAACCTAAAGAATGTGATGTCAGAATGCAGTTTGATCCATTGCTGTAGCACTCTGATGTACAAATGTGCAAGGAAAAATGTATTAACCAGATATACTCATAATTCTTTATTTTCCCTTCATTTAACAGAAACCCTAGGGGGGAATCGATTACTTGAACATGGTAACAAGTTAATGCTGTGGTCAAGGTTTACAGCGTAACCCACTGGAAGTGATCCTGCTCCCAATAGTATGAAGTTTGACATAAGATTCCATAGCACAAGCAGTCAATCCAATATTTGACATTCCTGCAATAAGCACAAATTCAAAACATGCAGTTGTATGCACAGTAAGTCTTTTACAAATGTAGTGGATAGAATTTCAGCACTGCTTTAGGTACTCAATTATTTACACATAGTGACTTTATTGTTTCTGATTGATACTGATACAAGCATAGAAAAAAATATTTGAGGCACATGAAAGAACTCCAGTTCTCAAAACAGAATGAAACTTATTATTTTCTGAGTTATAGTATAAGTTTATGGAACTGACTTGAATGGACTTCAGGTAGCTTGAGAATACTGTATCTATAGCTGTCAGATACTCACATGTCAAGACCTTGATGGACTCATTGTCAAGAGGTGCTTCCGTGGTTTATTACATTTATGCCAGGGATTTTGTGCCCTATTAATTTTCTAATTAGTTTTTGAGTTATGCAATGCATTTGAGGCTTTGGAAGGACCTTCTAAGGAAGGAAGGAAGGAAGACAGATGATGTCTGTGATGTGAGAGTTTTGGTTTTCACTCACCTGTGATTTTTCCTATCATCACAGTTTAATTTTCCCTTGTTTTTATTTTTTGTGACTTAGGCCATCACTCTTGAGTTGAAGTCACAGCTCATACACAGTGCCTGTTTAGTGCTGTGCATTATACATCTTAACTATTAAAACATAATGATTGCAATATTTAAAAATTATAATGAATTTATTGTGCAGGAAGCCTGAAAATAAGATGACGAGGCACGGGCAGAGGTTGCCCAGACAAGCTACAGATGCTCCATTTCTTCAAGGCCAGGCTGGATGAGGCTCTGAGCAACCTGGTCTAGTGGAAAGTGTCCCTTTCCCTGGCAGGGTAATTGAAACAAGATGGTCTTTAAAGTCCCTTCCAATCCAAACCATTCTATTAGTCCAAGAAGCAGTGTTATTGTCTTTCATTTTAGTGTCCTGATCTTATTAAACCAAGGAAGTTTCACACTGTTTATTGGAGGCACTGCTCTTAAATTATTGTTTGCTTTTAATTATCTGTTTCCTCTCTGTTTATTTTGTGGTATTCAAATATGGAAGTTTTTTTCCCATTTTTAGTCTCTGAAAATATACAATGACTCATTGAGTAGTGCTTCTCCTATAATTTTAATGTGATATTGTCTATTTTCTGAATCACTTTATGTAAGATAGAGAAAATTACTTACATAAACACTTTGCTGTCTAGCAGCCTTAGGTAAGGATTATGGACCCAAATCTGATCCGGTTGCAAACAAAGACAGTTTAAGCCTGTATTCAGAGTTACTCAGTTCTTTAAGAGAAAATATAAATATCTTTAGTAATCTCTGTGTATTAAAGCATAAGATATCTCAAGTTGGAAGAAGCCCATAAGGATAACCAAGTTCAGCTCCTCAGCCTTTTCTCTAAACTGATCACTCATCTGTGTTTATCATTTTGCTCCCTAGAGGCTGTGTCTGCATGTTATGCAAAGTATTTTTCAATAACAGTTTATATGCTGTTATGCTGGTCTGGTGATATGACTTACATAATGTAGATTGCAGCAATGTTTCTTAGCTTCCTAAAAAGTATTTTGATATTGTATGAGTACTTGAAGAAATGGAGGTTAAGGAAGAAAATATGTGAAAGGCCAATTTCTCGAATGAAGCTTGCTGTCTGCTGTTTACTTTCTGGCACTTTTTACAAGAACTGAATAAATAAATTGTCACACAATAGGAAACATTAGTTTCCTTGTGAAGGGAGGTCATCAGTTCCAAGGCAGCATGAAGTGCTTTTGTCGTTAATAGTCAGCCAGTGAGAGAGCTGTCATTTCTCCAGTGGGAAACATCATCCTTTTTGCAGAGAGCTGTGTGTACAGCATGGGAAATTAAAGAGAAATAGTGTTATTCCATAGTCATAGCAATAATGATTAACAGTCAGTTGCAATCCTGAACAGTTCCTATAGGATTTTCTGGGACAACAGGCAAGATTATGTGTAAATTGGGATTCACAATGATGACTCAGTATTTAGTCAGGTTACAGTTGGTTGAATGGAGACACTAGTACAGGAGTGTGGTGCAGTGCATCTCTGACTGAGAAAGGACTGAAAAGCACATTTGTTTTCATGTAGATACACACATTTTCAGAGAAATGTGGAAGTTAGGAGATAATTGTATCTTTAAATGTAAATCCATCTTGCTGTCTGGAGGATTCCTGTATAACACATATTCTGCTGCCCAGACAAAACCACTTCAAGTGACAGATCATCTGCTTCTGGAAAGAAAAGTTCTATGCCAACAGGAACCCCATCCTAAGAGAATTTTTACTGGTATTCAAATGTTCCCTATCTTAAATTAATCCCCTTATTTCTACAAATAATCTATATAATTTAAAATTTTTTATAACCTTTCTTTTTTGCTATTGCCCTTCACATCTCAAAAACTTCTCATGTCTCCCTGCACTTGTCTCTGTGCTAGGTTATACTCAGCTATAACCTTTTGTCCCACAAGTTTTGAGATGTAATTTTTTAGAGTGAAACATAGAAACACCACCAAATGCAATGTATAGAATATAGCACAGCCAGTGATATAGCCAGCCTTCCAAGTAAATATGCTTTGTGTTAGTGCACCTCAGGATAAATAAGTAGATGTATATGAGGGGATTGTTATTAATAACTTACTACACAGATCTGCAAATAACAGCACAAAGTGAAATAAGGAAAATATTTTTTTTGAATATCAAAAAATACAGCAAGATCAATATTTGTATGGAGACAGCATTGCTGGTAATTCTGTCCTCTGAATAAATTGACAGTGCAGTGGAAGAACATTAAAGAATATGGTGAACAGAATCAATTACAGAAGAGTGTAGTCTAGGTGACAAAAGGAGTAGGCCATCCAGGTCTCTTATTTATGCAGATTCCTGCCTGAAAATGAATCATTGTGTCATAAAAAATGTATTGCAATCCACATAACATGCTTCTGTCTTAAATAACAATGATTTAGCAAAACATTTATTAAAAAATATATATATATTAACCGATTAAAACACTGTCAAAATTATCATGCAAGCATAACTTTACTACCAAAACAATTTAAAACCCCAGAACAACAACAACAACAACAACAACAACAACAACAAACCAGATCTGAAATTGCAGACAAAAACTATGAAATAAGGATGTATTTACCTTGGATAAAAAATGGGATTTAATAGTACTGTAGCAATTACTTTAGGAGAGGATGCAGTGTTTCAGACAAAGACCAGAGAATGTTGATAGGTTCTAATGCCTGCATATGACATATATCAGATTATATGACAAATTATAACATTACTCTTTGCAAAAGCCTGCTTCTGCAGATTGGATAAAATGCTTCCTTCAGCCAGCTGGCATCTGCAACAAAGCCATATGAGTACCTAGTTTGATTATTTATTCCTTCAGAGCATAACAGATTATGACTGTGTGCAGGCACTAATTGAGAACTTATTTAGACATAGCTTTTTTTTTTTTGGACCCAGGTGCCCAGTTTTAGAAAAAAAAATGGCCTGAATTCAGACAACTTCTTGGAAAAGCCATGTGCATGTGTGAGGGTGACAGTAGGAGATACCTCCACTGGGGTAGTTTCATATTTGCAAGACAGTATGCTGTATTAACAATGACAAATTTTTTGTCATGACAAGAAATGTATAATCCATTTATTAATAACCAGATAATGCCAGAAAATTGTTGGGTTTTTTCGGTTCATTGGGGTTTTTTTGTTTTGTTTTGGTTTGGTTTGTTTTTATGACATTATGTTTAGAATTTTGGACCTCAAATATGAGCTACATCATTAGCTTTTGTTAATTCACACAATTTTGGAAACAAAAGTCAAGACCAATGTTCCTTCCAGGTAAGTGAAAAATGGCCAAACAATTGACTGCATTTGTAAAACATAATCATGGTGTTACTACTAGATAAATGAGATGAAAAAGGTCCTGAAGAATGGTCAGGGAAGAAGGCAAAAATATCAAAAGCCTGTCAAAGACTGATTCCGAATATAGGTAACAAAGTTTACCTTTTTAAGATGATCTCATCTGACAAGCCTCTGTTGATCATCATTGTGTATGGAGAAATTAATATTTTCTTTAAGTCTTTCTGGAAGGCAGCAGTTTGCAGTGCTTTTAAGAGCTGTGATTTTGTATGATGTTCTATAAGAATTGAGCCAATTCTATTAACTTTTCCTAAATTCACTTGATACAAACAGGTGCACTGTGTTTCACAAGAACAAGTATTCTCAAATGACAACATTTGTCTATTTTAAACTATGTAAGTTTTAAGATCTTTCCTCAGGCCTTGTTACCTAGCCCATAAAGTCAATTTTCCTCAGACACACTGGCCAAGAAATGACCTATAGTGAAAAAAACACGGCTGACTCCTAAAGATTCTTTATTTACTGTATTTGCTCATGGTGTTTTCGAGTCACGACAGTTGACAGAGCAATGGGTTCGTGCATGTCCCAGGAGAGACCCCACTCCAGTTAAAGGGAATGGCAATTAATCCAAACCCCGATTCATGCCTTTCCATGCCTCTCTGCAATGATCATTTCATTCACAAATGCTGTTTCTATTTATACCACATATTACTTTTAAGAAGACATAATTATTTTGAGTTTGTATTTTTTTTTCCCCAGAAAAGTCAAAACATGTTTTTTATGCACAAAACCATGAGGGATTTTATAAGCCTTTCTGTGCAGTTCTGGCTTTCCAAGTAAGATCTTTTCATCTTGTTGATTTGATCCTGATTAAATAAAATCATTTTACAGTGTAAAATTTACATTTTACAATGAAATATAATGTATGTTTCATCCTAATTATTTTCCTGTGTAGCTAGCTACCCTTTCTGTCTGTCTGTTTATCTATCTATATATCTATCTGTCTGTCTGTCTATCTATCTATCTATCTATCTAATCTCCTTAGACCCCTCCATGGGACAAGTAGTAATAGTAGTAATAGTTTGTGTGATACCAATGATACATAAACTTGAGCAATTGAAATGGAAGATAAATTAAATACTTCTCTTCACTTTCCTTGCTTATCTTAACCCCCTCTTTGCTCTGTAAATTAATAATATGCATGTATAGTATTCCAGGAAAATGGTTTCATTATTTCAATATTTGATGTCTTTTAATTATGAAAATGTTCTCTCCATCCAGTTCTTGGAAAATAAGTACAAGACATTAGTCTATTTGCAGTGCTTTACTATCTAAATTTTAAGCTGGAATGAAAAATGGATTGCATCTGCTGCAGAAGTCAAAATGTCAGCAGCTAGAACTTTTGGGTCTTAAGAAAGCAGACTCGTTTCAGATGAGATTATTGTAAATGCAAAGCCTTATGGAAAATAAAAGAAAAGAAGGGGGAAAGAAATAAACCCAAACAGCAGATTAAATGTTGATGAGGTGCTAATTGACACATCATCTTTTCTACTCTCAAGCATTCATGGTACTGTGCTAACATGGTGCTTCCATTCATTAAGGAAAAAGAAATCCATGCTGTGTTAGCTGTCATTATACCATATTGGTCCAAAGTTAATAGCATCAGGAGTTAGAACTGCCTTATGCTTGTATTTCCCCTCTTCCCCCAATGTGTTATACAAACTTTGGTTTTGTAAAAAATAAATAATACAAGGGCAGCAATGTATAGCCTAACTCAGAATACTGGATTCTATGTGAATATGCTTGTTTTTCGAGTGACACATACTTTATCCTTATGATCCTTGTCTATGATTCCACACTTGGAATGATTTCTGCAAAAATGGTCTGTTATTTTTCATGCATGATTTAATTTTAGGGAAGTCTACTTTATTATAGTCAACACTGTAAGCCCAGTATTTATTAATAAGCTTCTGTCACTTTTAAGAAGCAACTGCTATCTTTATTAATGTCCAAGAAATTTATACCCACAGAATGACAACATAACTTCAGGTGCCTAAGGGATGAAGGCTGAAATAGATTTCATTACCTATAGATGAGTTTCAGAGATCTTCCAAAAATTACATCAGTATTAAAATCACCATGGAAACAGAAATTATGGTAATTCAAACCTTTAGAAATAATGAATACTGCAGCATTTTCAGCTTCCACCTTGCCCCTTCCATAATTCTTACACTGTCATGATTTTGAGACCCAAGTTGTTCAAGGGTGCAGTGAAATTTCTCACCCAGGAATCTGACTCAGAAAGAGGCCTGTGGTTTTTTGCCTCCTTTATAATGTACTGGGGTTGGCAGGTGGCATAAGTACTAAATAGTGATCCCACACAGACTTCCAATGGTTTTACCATTTGACCAATAGCTCTGGCTTGTGAATAATACCATTTCCACTGGAAGTGATTGTTTTTAGTATTTACAGAAACTGAAACAAGGTTTGCATGAACTAACATACAACCAAGAAAAAATGCTCTTCTTTATCTTCTTGAGGAAATACATAATAATAATAGTAAGAGTTTACATGACCTCACTTTCTCAAGTAATTCACCTGGCCAGCCATAGCAGTCCAGAACAATTACTATTTGGCTGTTTATAGACTTTTTTCCCTAGTTAATGAATCAGATTTGCATTCTAAAATATTTACATTAATACATTTTTTTGTAGTAAAAGCTGCTAAGATTTGTTCCTGGATTAATTTTTTTCAAATACCATGCTTTATTACAGCCTTGTACTAGATTTTGTTTTTGCACCCATCTAAAAGCAGGCTTTTGATCTTCGTTAAGCAAGTGTACCCCAACTGCCCTCGGTATGATTTAAAAAGCTAAATTGGCAAGTTGTCTTGAGAAATACTGTGAAGAACTGTGCTGTGAATCCATTACAAGTTAAAGTGATAATACTGTAATTTTAGGATGGCAAAGAAAGTGTGAGCCATGAGAAGTTTGGAAAAGTCTTCAACTGGTACTGTTTAAGCTTTCAGAGAAGGCTGATAAATAAATTCTTGTTATGTGTATTACCTTTATGTGCTTTAAAAGAAAATACCACATGCACTGAGCCCCAAAACAAATATATTCTGTAAACAAACAGAAAGAAAGAAAGAAGCCAGCCTTCTGCTAAGTCCAAGGTTCAAAACACTGATTTTGATTCTTGAAAACTAGAATTCAGTCATAGAAAATAAAATGCTAACAGAAATGTTGAAAATTAAATTCTCATTTTACTGTTTAACAGTAAAACTAAAAATGAAGCACTACACAGGCATTTTTGGTAATTCTTAAGGACTAGGAATTATTCCTTTGGGTTTTTTTGATCCCTAAACACTGAAAATCCTCTTTAAATTAAAAAGAACCTCTGTGTGCTTTGATGTCATATTTTCTGTTGCAACTACTCTTCAAAATAGAATTTATTTCAGGATTGTTACTAGCTAGTTCATGAGAACCTTTGTCTTAGTATTTAAAAACAGGAGAATTGTCAACCCAGGAGCATTTTCAGCATCTGCTTTTCACAGCTGATATCCTCTGGCTCCATAACTTTATCTCCCTGAGAGCCTCTGTTGACCAGGTTTCTCACTAACTTGTTTGAAAATTATGGAATATGCACACTCTGGGTGGGACTCTGGGGACTTGTATTTTCCACATTTCCACTGCAAAGAAAAACCTGCATTGAGTCTAGTAATATATCACTGTATTACAACCATCAGGGCATTTAATTTACAACTTAAATCAGCTGGGACTTGCTGATGCTAGACAGTAATATACTGTCAGTTTAAAACCCCTGGATATTGCAGCTCAGTGTGCAACGGGCTGTCAGTCAGCAGAGTGACAAAGTGACAATTTATGGTTTGTAAAAACCCAGCAGATAAATTGCAAGAAAAGTGCACTTTGACTTAAGCAGCAAACTGTGTGAAATGTGTTTTTGTTGAAAGGACTGTGTAAGGTGAGAGGAAATTTCTTCTATGCTGTCTTTATTTTAGGGTGTTTTAAAGGGCCTGTTTACTGCTTGAGACTTTTAAAGAAATGCAGTAAAGTGAAATGTATATACTGAGCATTTTTCTTTGGTAATGCAGGGATAGTGATCTTGTGTGGATTTTTATAACCTCACTGTAGCCCACCAGATCTGTACAGAAGGTAAGTGCAACTCAGTGTGTGCTGGGAGGAGGGAATACATATTGGAAGCTGTTGCTGTGGTACTGAAATGGCCGGAAGTTTTTAAGAAACAGGATGCTTTTAAGTGTTAAAGAAACATCCTAGACAGGAGAGACTGATTCGTGTATAGAGAAAGGCCTGATACCTCAAATGCTATAAGGCCAAAAAGGAGAACTTTCTTTGTGAGGTATCTCCCTGGCCTGTGTAAGCAAAATAAAAAGTGAATTGGGAACCTATTGGGATTCATCTGAAAAATGGAATGAAAGAAAAAGATTTTTGTACATATGCCTTCTAATTCCACTGTACCCTGGGTTTTGACAGGAACCATTTTTATTTTTTTTTAAACGAGGGAGATTGTGTTGGTTTTGGGGTTTTGTTTGTGATTTCTTTTGGTTGTTTGGTGTTTCTTTTGTGCATGGTTTAGTTTCAGTTTTGTGGTGGGTTTTTCATTTGGCTTTTTTTAGCACTTGAGGAAGTGTAAAAATAATCAAAGCTTAAAAAAATGGCAAGTTTTCTCCACACCAAAACTGGCCAATCCTGAGCAAATGGCTTCAGCCATCAAATTAGTGTGTCAGTTTATTTTCATGAGGCTTCCCACCTTTTGCCTCTTCATGAACGATTTGAAAGAAAAGAATTGATTGGAATGCAAATTTTGAATTTTGTAAAGTGAGAATGAAGCATTCTTTAAGCTAATATGCAGACAAGTGTATGTAACAAAAAAAATCTACAAACAGGAAAAGGGGACAAAATAATCAAATTTCACCTAATTTGTGTATTTTTAAACAAAGAACAGTATTGTTGACTTGGAAAATCAGCAACTGCATATTATAGGGAATAATTTTGCCTTACCTCTTGAAATACACAGCTTGTATTCTAAACACATATTGACCTGTACTGTACACTTTTAGTGCTGTTCTGGTCTATTGCATACTGTAATTAGCAGCTATTCTCGTTTTTTAGATTGAATTGTATTGCGTCCAAAAACTTTTTGAATATAAAATCCCTTACTACACTCTCCAAATAAAAGACTATTAAATGCATAGAAAACAACTATTGTCTTATGCCCCTTCACTGTAACTCAGTCTTGACCCCTCAGGGTATTTAGCGCTAAATCAAAGTAGGAAAGTCATAATTTTGTCCTCATGCTCTCTTGAGATTTGGCCAATCTGCTAAAATTTTCCTGAGATATGACAACAAATATGAAGGGATTTTTTTTTTTAAATTAGTTCTTTCTGATATGACTGATAGTCATAGAAACATCACAATAGAGAGGATCTGAGTAGGATAGGAATTAAATTCATTTGTTGAACTCAACAATAATTGAAAATTATTTACACTCTATGACATGACAAACTATGGAGTAGCTATTCAGTCATACTCCTAATGCAATTTTTTCCCTCACATAGACCGTCAATACTAAAGAATTTTTAGATTGTTTCCCTAACTGCATGTATAGGTACCCAAGGCTTAAGAGATCAAGCAAATTCTTAAGAATCTCAAAGTGACTCAAAGCAGGGAAAAGAAATGTCATCTGAATGTTTAATTTTGGCTGACATTTTTGAATCATGAAATGAATTGTAATTGTTGATATTCTTCAATAACTGCTAAAAATATCTTATTTCTTCAAATAATTTTTTATATAAAAGTCATGATTGAGATGTAATCCTGCAGCTCTTGAGGATCCATAATTCTATGTTAAATTTTATTTTTTCACACATTTAGTATTCCTTGAATTTAAAATCAAATAATAATACATGTCATGTTCTACCAAGAGGACAGTCGTGCATTTCTAGCAAAGAGGAATTTCCTGTTGGAAGGAATTTTCTGATATCAGACTTTATGGTTTTAATACATATTAATTTGTATTAATTTCAATTTTAAAATAGATACTCGGTATATTGCAAAAGAAAAAAAAGCCCAAACACAATAAAAAAAACTAAATTAATTGCAAATACCTGAGATAATGATTATATTGTTTGTTTGGCTCTTCTAGTCTCTTTTTTTTTCTTTTAATTTATTTTCTTTTTCTTATTAATCTAGGTAAAGATTTCTATCAGATATAAAGGAATATAGTCATTAAAAGTTAAGATTTAAAAAAATCCAGCTTCACATCAATACTGATCCTTTCTATTGTGAAATTACTTTTTCCACCTCATTTAATGATAGCAGCTTGGCAACCGTGATGTGCTTCTATTTTATTTTTAACTTCGCATCTGATGGATGCATGTGTGAGAGACTTGGCAATTACAAAGGTGTTTTTGTTACTTACTATGCAGTAGTCTCCTGCCCTTTAGTTTGCAGTAGGATTCTGCTATAATAGAGAATGGAACTTCTGATAGTTCCAGATGAGCTTTCAGGAGCCAGGCTCGCAGCTGTTTCTGTGCTGGAGATACTTTTGCACTGTGCTACATCTGTGTCTGTAGTCAGCAGTGTCCTTTTAGAAATCACGATTCCAAATCGAGCCCAAACCCTTCCTGGAACTTACGAGTATTTTTCTCTGCCTATGCAGAGCTTTTTGGCACAGAGCTGGGAATTTTCAGCCGTCAGCCAAGTGGAGCAGGCAGCCCAGGCTGGCTGCAGTGACCTTACTAGGGGGTCCTATAGAGGGGGCATAAAGAGAGAAGTGGGGTAAGACCAACGCAGTGTGAATCAAGTTGTCTTCGAGGTCAGTTATTTGACTTTGCAAGAAAATGTTTCACATTGAGTGCTGGGTGGCTTTTTTTTGTAGGAATGTACAGATAGAACATAGAACAATGTTCTTTGCCACAGAAACCATGCCAGCTGAGAGCAGGTAAATGATTGGCTTGTTTTTGAGAAATACATCCTCTCTTTGCTATGGGACTGGTAGATAATCTGTTCTGAACACTTATTTTACTGAGAACTAGTAAACCTGAACTTTTGCTTATTTTCATCTCTAAAATAAGACAGAAAAAATTATTAGCGAATCAAGTCACTGTGTTTATAATATAGGGTGAGTTTTGATAATGTGGAGTCAGAAAGAACAGAAGCTACAATAGCTGAAATTGAGCTTATCTGTGAAGGTAGTGGTGTGTGTGATGGTGTTTGCTCACCACAAGCACAGATTCACGGTTAAGAGAGTAATATGTGCTGTGTCAAACTCATAGGGCTGTTTGAGTATTTCAGGCTGATGACTTTATGCAAGATTTTAAAAATTATGAAGAAAAATAGACTGTAACGGAATATAATAAAAGGTGGAAAAGTCATTGCTTTAATAAATTCAGTTGGCTTTTCTCCCACTGAATGTAGATTTTGTCTACAGCCTGTGTACTGTAATTCCCTCACAGTTGCATAGCAACTGGACCCCAAATGTTTTAGTGTTTAGCAATAATTAGGATTTTGTTGAAATTGTTTCAACAGAAAAATTCTTCTTTGCCTACTTTTCCTTCTTCCCTGGTTTTAGCCTGTGTGCCAAGATGATGGCTTTGTCTTTGAGGAAAAACACCTGTCAGGAAATGACCTGGAACAAGCAGTTATGTATCCCCTTGGTGATGAAGTGGGTCTGTTGTGCTCTGTCTATAAGCAATGGATGTGCTTCCCAAAGGATGAATGTATGGGCTCCAGTCACTGGCTTAGCTCTCTATGCAGACAAAAATTACCTGTCTAGACCAATTAAAAATTACCTGGACATCTCTGAAGGCTGCTGTTTCAAGTATCAAAGAATTTCCATCTCTGACTTCTAAAAAGGAAGACCTTAATAACTGATCATGTTGAAATATCAACCATCCCTGGAAACAAAGGGTTTCTAGTCTCTGTGTATAATGATGAATTTTAACACAGAAAAAATGCACTGCTTTTATTATGCTATTCTCTAGTTAGATTTTCTAACATAAATTGTTACATTGCAAAGTAATAGTATTTCTCTGAAGTGGATGCAACTTGCATTACACTTGTACTTTAAAACAAATGGACTCTTAATATAGATGTCACGATACAGAAAAAAAATCTCTGCCATGGGTTTTGATCTACTCAGGCTTCTACTGCTTAAATCCAGCGCACATGACTCATTTAAACTTTTGACCTGGAAACTTGGCCGTACTGCATTTTTCTCTTCATTCTCTGCATTGCCTTACAGAAAATGACAGACATCTCAATGGGTCAGATAGAACAATATCTGTACAATTTCCATTCACATCTGTTTAGAAGGGTTTTTTTCCTAAGGGAAAAAAGTATTTAAAACTGTTAGGATCATGTTGCAAAAGGGAAAAGTACATATTTACTATAAGTCTTTGCATAACAAAGGGAAAACCAGAATAAAGCACTGTAGCACCACTTATCTGCCTGGCTGTCAGTGATGGATTATTTCTCTGAATTGGACACTAAATTAAGATACAAGTCCCTATTTTGAGCATTTTATGAATCTCTGCTAAAGGATATAGTAATAATTCCAAGTTGCAAGTTGCAAAATTAAATTCTCCACTACACTCAGAATAAGAAAAGAGTAGGAGGTTTTTTGGTCTACTTCCAGTTAACAAATTGTGCTAAATATCTTTATTGTCTGAAAATTTCTGTTCAATGAAATTAGCAGCAATGAAAGAAAATACTGATTTACTTATTACTGGAGAGCTTTGTATGCCACCTTTGGCATGACTTTAGCAAGAAAATAGATTTCCCTCCTTTGATTTGGAGTGATTTTGATTATTATTGAAAAATACAATAAACAATGCTTAAATTGGTTTGTTCAGCTCTTTCAGTGATTGAGTAGAAAAAGTGAAGGTGAAAAAGATTTGATAACACATTTCTGGAACCCTTCATATTGTCTTACTCCTTTAAAATTGTTGTAGTGTGTTGTAATGTCCTGTCTAAATAAAAGGCAATATGTAACATTGAGGACAGATATCAAGACTATTTAATCAGTGAGTCTACTAAGTGGATTTTATGGGCTCAGATCTTTACTTGGACCATCCATTCAGGTTAATTCAGATTGGATAATGGAAAATCACTGGGCTGGATGTCTCTACAACCCAGTTTTGCTTAACTACTCAACCTCATTTAGACTATTTTGTCTTAAATGTCTAACAAAATGGAACTGCTTACTGTGGTATACACTAGTGTTGCAAAATCAGAGTACAGGGACACTTCTGATCAGTGTCTTCCTGGACAGAGAGTGTTACCTGACACATATCCATGTAATCATGGTGACTTTCTCCTCCTTGCCCCTGTTTTTGTCCAGTAATGCCTGTTTTCTCTTCTGGATCTGTTAATTCAAATGAAGAATGCATATGAAGTTTAGATACCACATTACAGATTTCTTCACATTTCTGCACATTTTCAGCCCTTTAAATACTTTCCAGTATTTATAATGCTCTTTTCTGTAGATATTCTTTGAGGTGTTAATTTTGGTACTAGGTAACCAGTAGGCTGTTCTTTCAGATGCTGCCTAATGCTTTTATTGCTACTGAATTAAAATGAAATCCTATAATAATTAAGATCTAAGCATATGTTGTAAAAATAGCAGTAGTTTTTTGTAGGTATTACTAGACTTGAATGCTTGCCCATGTAATAAATATATTCCTAAATATCTGAAATTAACCACCTACTGCTATAATTATGGCTTGTATTTGTTATGATCGACATACATCAAAACTAAAATTTCTCAAACATCTACTAAACCATTCTTAAAAATATT
Source organism: Zonotrichia albicollis (assembly GCF_047830755.1). Taxonomy (NCBI): domain Eukaryota; kingdom Metazoa; phylum Chordata; class Aves; order Passeriformes; family Passerellidae; genus Zonotrichia; species Zonotrichia albicollis. Next base: position 35,991,909 of record NC_133824.1, read on the forward strand.
TGGATGAGCCACTGTTGAACTCTGGTCCATCATATTAATTTTTTTTTATCAGACATCGGTAGCAAATCTGCCTAGAGATTTAGAAAATCAAGACACTCTTTTTGGCAAATCATCTTGTGACTTGGAGATAACTGGATTTTCTTGAAACTCGGATCAGTCACTTTTCATTCTGAGGCATTAATTTCAACATAAGCAATCACAAACCTCAGGATTCAAAGTTATACAAAATCATAAATGTCAGTAAACATCAGTTGCACTGCCTGGGGTTTATTCTTTACTTCTATGTTGAGCAGTCTAATTTTGAGCTCAAAGTGTCCAGTGGTTTTTTTTAAAATATGGACAACGTTTGCGTTTTCCATTTTTTTTGTGATCCATCTCACAATGTTGATCTAACAAAGTCATACTCATTGCATTCTCTAGCTGACAAGCCAAATTGAGAGAATCCTTGTGTACTGTCTAGGGTGGAAAGAGTAATTTGTTTCTCATAACACTGCAGATGTGTAACCTTTCTGGGGACCCTGAGAGATGATGAGGAGCTCTTTTCACCTTTGTTTTGGATATCAAGGCAAAGAACCTTAGGCGATGCACAGCTGGTTTATAACATTAAAAACACAATTAAACTGGCTTGGATTTCTTTTGAATGGGATGTTATCTGGGTCACAGTTAACTTTTTATTAAATGCAGTATTTGATGAGAGTTGACAGATGTGCAAGACATTGATGCTGACTACTGTAAATAAATGTTTTGAAATGCAAAAATTTAGCTACAGGTAAAGAAACAACTATATCTGATCCATGATGGTGTATATGGAGAGATACAATAATGCAAGCAGTTGTTACTTAGTGTCTTACTATGGTAAGAAAGGATTAAATAATATCATGAAAATAAATCTCGATAGATTAATAGAACATGGTTTAACTTGTCCTTTAGCTGTTCTAATCATAATTACTTCAACATGAATTACAAAAATTAGAGTACTCCATACCTCCAGTCATCTTCATGGCCCTCCTCTGGCCTCACATCAGCAGGTCCACATCCTTCTGGATGCAGCACTCCGGGTGGGATCTCACCACAACAGAGCAGAGGGGCAGAATCCCCTCCCTCTACCTGCTGTTCACACCTCTTGTAACAAAGCCCAGGACACAGTTTATTTCTTGCCTGTGAGCTCACATTGCTGGGTCATGTAGTTTTTACAGATGAGTTCATGTTTTCCTAGTATCTTTCTTTAAATGTCCTCAAAATTAAATTATTTTGTTTTCTTTGGTTTTTAGGAAATGTGTAGGAAAAGATATGCATATGAGAAAGGTGTTAAAGTGAAAATAGGAGAAGAACCTGTTTTGGTTACTCACTTCTTGTCTTTAGTTTCTTTAGTCACCAACACTTTTCAGAGGAAATAGGTATTATACAAAAATATAACCCGACAAGAGAGTTACAGTCACATGGTATTTGGAAAGTAGCATATTCTCAGATGACAGAGATACAAAGTAAATGTTATTTGATACTACATATGATTTTATATGTGGGATAGATGTGTAATAAATGCTGGTGGAACAGCTAATCCTGGTACTTTTAACCACAAGCTAGAAATCCCTGATGCACATCTTAGAACCAAATTAGACTGAAATGTGCACCATGCACTTGCCTAAGCATCAAAATGTTCAACATGCTGCATTTTAATAGGAGCCCTCCAGGTTAGTTACCATGCAAGTTGTAGCAATCTCTGATGAATTAAGATCTGGAAAAATCTAATGTGTAACAGTTGCAATGAATTTATAACTTTTAATTGACAGCTAAAATACCTTTCTCATTTGTGAAGTCCAGTACGTGAGTTCCTAGACAGAAGGAGCAGGAAGATCATCTAGATAAATCTCCATACCACAGGTGTGGGAATTTGGAAACTCTTGAAATGGTTCCTAAACTCTTACAAAGTACTTTGTTTAAATACCTCTCATTGACCCACTAATAAGTAGTTTCAGCTAACAAACCTTTTTGTAATTGTCATCCAAATCTCCTTCAGAGTGTATTTTGTTGGGGGTTTTTTTGTTTGGTTGGGTTTTTTGGCAGGTGTGAAGGATATGTGTATTGGTTTTTTGTTTGTTTTGTTTTACTGCTATTTTTTATAAAAAGAGTAGTATATATGATTACTGTCATAACAACCACCATTCTTGGTATGGGGAGACTTCTTGTGTGCGAGTCTTATTGCTTTTCCAACTGTGTTTTATTTATACCAGTGTGATAGAAAAAAATGGAGATTGTATACCCACTGAGACTTCTTTAGGCGTGAGTATGCAAACCAAGTCCCTTAGGCATCTTAAACTTGATACATCCATGGACTAAATTTACCTTTTCTCTGGGACATCACCACTCATAACCTAAAATGGCTTTTTCAGCTGTGCTGGTTTTGGTTGGGGTAGAGTTAATTTCCCTCTCAGTGATTGGTATGGGGCTGTGTTTTGGATTGGTGCTGAGCACAGGGTTGATAATACAGAGATGTTTTTGTTATTGCTGAGCAGGGCTCACACAAAACCAAGGCCTTTTCTGCCTTCCATGCTGCCATGGTGGCCAGGAAGTTGGGGGTGCAGGGGAGTCTGGGAGGAGACGCAGCTGGGACAAATGACCCAAAGTGGACAAAGGGATTACATTTGTAACCTTCTTTTCTTTAGTGTAAATCCATTGATAGTATATGAGAACTGACTAGGGACAAAATTGTAATGGATTCCACTTAAAATGCTTTCATGAGTTACCAACTGCAACTTCAGTCTGGATTTCTAGGGAGTTGCAAATACCTTATTTCACCTAGGCATGTTTCTTCACTTCACTTAGAAAAAATGTCTTATAAATGTCAAAAATCAGATGGGACTTGTCCTTGAGAAATCTTTTTCTCTTACTTTTTAGCTTAATTTCCTAAGGAAATTAGGCTTCTGCAATCACACTGTGTGTGTCTGCTCTTCCTGATTAATAACCTCTTTTCAACCAAATTTGACATTGACCAGAGGGATAGAAGTCTCAAATATAATTAAATCCCTGTGCACTGCAGGGAAGTAGGCAGCTAGGTAAATGAAAAGTGCCTTTTATAAGATAAAGACTGAAAATTCAACACATCCAGAGACACTAGTGAATCCATCCAGGAAAGGTATTACTTATTCCCTGACCTTGGACAAATTTCAGTGAGTGCTCAATATATTATAAGACACCTGAGAATTTGTAGGGTGCTGTTCCAGATGAAAAAATGATGACTTTTGACACTGGCCATGTTTAAATGAAGTACCTGATGATTTGTTTACTATTTTTTTTCAGACCTGAAGGTTAGCTGAGAGATTTGGAGTTTCAATTTTTTTTTTTCCAAATTTTGTATATGACCATACCCACAATTCTGTTTCTTGAAACTTATGAGTTTTTTCAAAAGGATAAGTAATGGTTCATAGACTACTTCCAAAAGCCTGTTGACAATACTAAACAAGTATTTTAGAAAGCTAAACCGATACATGTAGGTGTGGTTTATCTAATTTTTCAGAATTTTTTTCTAATCTTACATTTTATTCTCAATTAAAATTAATTTTCTTACTATATGACTGCTTAAAGGCTACAATTATTCCGTTTGCTTCATGTGGTTTGTTGTATATCTCTTAACTAACATAGATGGGAAAATATACTCTTTTGCTTTTCTTTTTATTGCTCTTCTGTGTCTTTGTTCTGCACACACAATCTTTTTATTTTTCCTTTCACAGAAAACTGCATCTCTATTTGCTATAGAATTTCTGACTTTCAGACTAATAATGAATCTCTAGAGACACAACTGCTCATCATGATGCTATGGTGTATTTAATACAGTCTCTTTCATCAACTGCAAGCTCTCCAGTGTTCCTTTTACATTTCATACTATGTTCCCCTACTGAAACATAGCTTGAGGCAGAGGGTGAATAAGTAACTTCTGATATTGTACAAAATCGACCATAGGTATTCAAATATTTCCCAGAGACTAATTTTATTTTTTCCTTCTAAACCTTGAAACTTCTGTAAGGCTTTGTGGATAGTCTGAATTCTGTTTTCTCTATTCTATAAGGTATATAATTGCAAGTGTCTTGGATCAGTAGAGAGATTTAAGTAATGCTTTTCTTATTCATTTATATTTGACTGATTCTTTTCAGAACACCTCCATGCAACAAAAAAATGGGAAAAAAAGGAAAACAAAACAAACCCCTTTTAGCTCAGAATTTTGTTTTTGTTTTGGGTTTTTTTCTATACAACCTGTACAGCTCCTCTAATACTCTTCTGGTTTTATTTTTTTTATAACAGAAACTAAAATGTACATAAAAATATACTTTTTTCCTTCTTTGTTATTGTTAATATTTTACCAAAAACATAATTGCAGAAAAATGTAATTATTTTCTTTGTATGCTTTTCTCTTTAATTGATTGTCTGAAGAAAGTGATCTGCATAGCAAAAGGGCAGATGGAGCTGGAAAATTAGTCTTCAGAGCATGGCTACTAGTGCAAGCTGCAGATCAGAATCACACTGTCAAATTGTCCCCAAGTGTCCTTCTTGCTTTACTTTAGTCTGCTGAAAGAAGCCTGAGTCAGAAATAAGGAATTCTGGCCCAGTGAGTTTGCATGAGCAGAAACAAAGCCTGTGATTTCATCTACCTACTTACGTGTTTTGGATAAATATTTTTTTCCATCTCATCAAATTATACTGAGTTTTGCTTAAGAAAATTCTTTACTTTATCACACCACTATTAATTACACACATGGGAAAGCTGCTTAGCTTTTCCAATTTTTCCATAAAAGTTTACAGCATTAGAAAACATTTGTGTGCATAGTTAAAAAACCGGTTCCATCTGGCAATCAGAATAAATTCCTCAACTCTTCTAATTATAGTAAGTCCCTTCCTCTAATAAAGGAATGCAGCAGGAAGGCAAAACTTCTTTTCACTGTTTATTCTGGAGGATAAATAACTTGCTTTCCTGTCATTCCAGTTTTAGAGTGCATATATTATAATTTGTAGGTTATCACTGAGGTTCTTCATGGATTGTCACACAGGGAATGGATGGTCCTGGACTTCAGGGATCTTGGGCAAGATAATTCTCTGCTAGGGTTTTTATCGTGGCATCTGTAACATGACCAAGATATGTCAGAAGTGGTAGGAATGCTTGAAGTGTTCAGCTTTAGTTCCATTTTGCCACAGGTAAACACGTCATGCACTGCTTTTCAGAACTGAAAACAGCTCAATTATTGCTGAGGAATGTTAAGAGCTTCAACTGATAGCACTCACTCACCGAAAGACTAGAAGGCATGAATTTGTCAGTTTTCCAAAGTGAATCATTGTAATTCAGATTGACAAGTATGCTTAGTTAAGGTTTATCCAAGCACTAAAGATGTTCTTTAGATTTTTCTGACAACAGAATTGTTCATTGTCTGCAAAATCAGCAGTTCTCTACTTTTTTTTTCACCTTTAAAAAATAAATTTCTCACATACTATTGACAGCAAATTTCCAGGCAGCACTTGAATATTTTTATTGTGCTTATTTAACAGCAAGCTAGAGAGCTGAACATGGTAAAGATCTAACTATTAATTTAGAGTACATGAAAATCCTAGTAGGTATCTTATCCGACCTGTTCTTGGACTTTTCATTGTTAGTAATTCTTAAGTGTCAGTCTTTTCCACTGTCTACCTGAAGCAAGAGTTATTCAAGGACTGATTTTGTATTTGAAACATTCAACAGGAGGTGAATACATGGAACTGTATCCTCTACAAATCATAACCAGATAATTGACTCAGGGTTTTTGTTTTTTTTTTGTCCTAAACCCTATGAAATCTATAACTTTAGCAAATTTTGTCACCAGCTTCCTTGTTTTGCTTCCTATTTTAACATAGATAAGTTCTTTGACATGCTACACTTGATTCCTCAGACCAACTTGTTGCTAAACCATAATTAGTGCTTTCAACCAACCTTTTATGTGCATCAATTTAAGAAACAGAATGCTTTTATTGAGAAGAACACCTTTTAAAAAGTTCCAGTATATTGTGTCTGTAAAATTGACAGCAAGAAGAGACCATGGGTAATTTGTCACAGGTCACAGTTGTTTAAGGGTGACTTATAATAGCTATTTTTTATTTCCCTACTGCCAATTACAAGACTTGCAGTCCAGTAATCACATTGTAAAGCCTGAGAATCTAAACAGATCTCAGAAGAGGATGGGAAATGGGGGAAAATTATAAGCCTGATACCTCTACTCCATTCCTCCTGCTGAAAATCCCTTATTGGTAGTTAAGAGCACCATGTGTTGTGAAATCTCCTGTTTGGTACTCGTTGATTGTTTTGCTCTGCACCCTAGGTGAAATTCATGTCAGACAATTTAGTCCATCTGACTGCTCAGCTAGAAAAACAGTTGAATATGCTTAGAATGTCCAAGAAATCTAAGACTCAGGCCCCAAGTGATATTTGTAGCTTAAAAAAGAAATTCTATTTTGTTAATTTAGGAGGGGTTGCTTATGAAATTCAACTATGTTAGGAATTAGGAAATACAGTTCAGAAACTATCAGTTAAATATCAACCAGGTTTATCTGTTAGTACAATGAAGTGTTTAGATTCTGTAAGTAATACGCAGTAAATACACAGAAGAATTATTTAGCAATAAAATAAAACCTCACATCATCTAGCCCCTTTTGCAGCATTTTCAGAGATGCCTGAGGTACATCTGTACAATGAAATCTATCTAAAACCTCTCAGGCCTCCACAGCTGACAAGTCCTAACCACTCTCCACGTGTGTACCTAAGCACACCTACCAAAGGCAAGGCAATACTGACTGACTACAGGCCAGTAATGAAGACAGACCGGAAGCACACAAATAGTAAGAAACAGCTCTAATTTTTCTATTTCTGAAGATCCTGCAGATGATTTCCTCTGTAAGGGATGCGCTGTATACCTCCAGGTTATCAGTAGGGCAGAAACCTGAGCTTCCTTTCAAAAAACAGAAACAAAAGAGTGTAAAGATAAATAAACTATGTGTACTAATAATGAAAAATGTAGGGTTTTGTAGTTGAGTTTCTCATATTCTGTTGCAGTTCCTGAGCCTGGGTGCTGCCTGGACTTTGAGAAATGCAGAAAAGGATGAGCCATTCCTGTGTAAGGTCTGCACAGTGTACTGCTGCCAGTATAAATCCTCTACAAATCCTTTTGTCACCAACTGAAATCTGCAGCAGTAGAGGCAGGAAACATTATAACCCTCTGCAGACTATGTCTTGGTAGATGTCTGGACAGAATGAGATTCCAGTGTTTATTCCAGAGTATTACACGTCTTTATTCTTGTCCTAGTGACAAGGACTTCTCTGCAGCATTGGGACTAGACTGGAGAACTGGAGGAGAAGGAACTGCACTGAGTGTGATACATCCCTGTGGTTTGATGCTTCCCTATGTGCTTTTCAGATTCTTCTGGAGTGGCATCTAGCCTAGTGCCTTTGCATGCTCCTCTTGGGAGTTTGTTACTTCTCAGCACAGCCATGTGCTCTGACAAGCATGTTGCTAAATGTGCTGCCATCCCCCCAGGCAACCCTCTTCCCTGGCTTTTCCCTCTGCCACAGCCTCTCCTTGTAGAAGGGAGCATACATGTTGGAGGCTTACAGAAAAGGGTGAGGAGAAGGTGGTTCTGAAAACAATAGTGAAGCTGGAGTGAAGACACTAAAAAGCACTTTGAGCCACATTACTAACCTTTGGTATGCAGCCATCTACTTCTTCTTGCACACAGATTGAAGGGATTATTCTTTACTTTTCTGTCAGTGGGTCCTTGCCACTTTACAATTTGCTCTTCAGTTTATTCTGCTGCTGTAAAGCTGTTTCACATTATCCTTGAAGCCATTATCTCCCCAAAGGGTTACTTGAATTTAAATTTACCTCCAAGAGGCTTATGTTATTTTATGTGTGTTTTGACTCTTTCAAGGGCTGTCTTTATTTCCCTTGAAGCCACCCCTGAGCCTCGGGGAGAAGCCCTTGTCTTCTAATGGATGCTTTGACTTCCAACTGCTTGTACGCATTGGTGAGATAGTCAGTGAAATTGGATTTTAATGCATGTGTGGGGACAAGGTGGCAGAATTCATCTATTACAGCAACTTAATGTATTGTGAGTTTCAGAGAAACAGAATATTCCTTTCTCTCTGATTCAGCGCTGCACCATCTGCTGTGTGCAGGTAACTTAGCTATGAAACTTCTTGGGGTACAAATGATAACATAGACATAAGGGTGTGGAGCAGGAGGGCAGCACATGCCATCCTTTAGGAAAGATGCCTTAAAAAGTCAAGACCAATGTCACAATGCAGCACTTCCAATGGCACCTCCACCTTCTAATTTAAAAACCTTGGTTTGAATCATACTACCATATCTTCTTGAGCCACTTGATGGGAAAATATCTGAGTCGGTGTTTTTTACAAGTTAGAGGATTGCCTTTCTTGGGTTACATGGGGCAGCACTCAAAGTGGCTTCTGAAATATCTGTGTAACATGAAACCAGAAGCTTGTAGGGAAAAGTTCACTGGAAACTCATATGAATTAATTTTATAGCCTAAGAAAGTGAACCTGTGCTTGCACTTTGAAAGAAATTGTTTGGCATTTCTCATTCTCAGTATACTGTTAAATGTGTTAACAAGGTGATTTTCCAACCTGCAGTTTTGACTCCTGAGCAACATCTTGTTATCATGCAAAATTATAATGACTATTTTTGGAAGCCCAGCAGCAAACAATCTAAAGGTTTAACATATGTCTCACATGATAAATTTAATGCACCATAGCTTTCCCTAGTGTCAATGACACAAAAGTCCATGCAGACTATTCTTAGAAGCCGGACACAATGTTATTCAGAATAGAGATGTACTATTAAAATGTTGATTAAAAAACCCTCAGTTCATCTTTGAGAAGCATGTTCCATAATGAATATCTGTGGTGACACCATTTATAGCAAACTCTCTCTTTTGCACCTCTTATTACCTTGAAAATCAAAGCATGAATGCAATTTGAGATGAGCAAGGGAGAAAATCCTTGACTGTATATTTTCATTTTCTCGTGCTCATTAAAAAAAAAAAAAAAAAAAAAAAAAAAAGATAAAAATTGAAAAGATGCCCCCAGGTTGGATTTGGATGCCCAGGAGGTGATTTGCTGTAGTGCATTAATCTCTTCAATGTGACTGTAGGCTATGGGCCTGAGACAAATTGAGTCAGTCAGGCTTTATCTCTTCATTTCTGTACTCACTTGTCAAGAAAACCTTGAAATAATAACAGAAAGAAGGTGGAATTGTTTGCAAAGGCAGCAGAGGTAAAAGTCCAGATGCAGCATCTCTTCTTAAGGCTAGAACAAGACTACATTCTGTTCAGATAGGACACAAACAGTGTTCAAATGGGCATCAGCATATTTCAGAAGCTTAGTTTCTGAAAACATAAGAAGTTATGTGTGCAGATTTTCCATTAAGATTCTGGTGTTGTATTAGAGAAGAATATTATGGAACAAAGGTTAAAAGCTCAGTCTAGAGATGCAGTAGCATTTTTGTTGTTCCACAAGCAAATTCCCATAATACACAGTCCTCTGTCAGAGAGATTGCCAGGACAGTGAGTCCTGAAGACTGATTTATAAAAAAAAACCCACAAAGATACAAAGAAAGCAAGGATCTGTTTGTATGAAACCAATTGAATGTGAATCTGAGCAGTCTGAAGACTACTCATAGTGTTGCTGACATCCACCTGCTGCATACTTGCAGCTACTGAGTGTTTGACAATTAGATAGGATTAAATGCTGTACCGGTGCCCCAGAAGATGCAGATCTTAAATTAAAGCTTCAGAAAGGGGACTTTCAAGTGTAATTGGGGAAGTGTAGGTTATCATCCATATCTGAGGTAATCTTCCTTGCACAGGCTACTAACATCCTTTGAGAACAAGGAAAAGAGAATTAAATACTTGGTTTCAAGAATAAAAAAAGTTGTAGTTAAGGAACAATATCAGGGAGAGAAATGTGCGTATGGCTTATTTCCAGAAATAGCTACATCTCTCCAGCTGATAGAATCTGAGAGGTGGCTGACAACTCTCTCTCTGGCAGAGTAAAAAGCAGACATTTACAAAGTCATTGATCCTCATTGTCATCTCTGCTCAATTTGTCTTTATCTCCAGGCTTATTCCATCAGCATCAAGCAATTTTTTTTCAATTTTTTAGCACAAATGAGTTTTCTTCTGAAGTAACTGTTTCAGTAAAGCTGTATTTTTTTCCATGTACCACTCAAATTCTGAGTGCGGGAGTGCAGGAGCTGCTTTTCCTTCTACAGTGTGTCTGAATAGATTCAGTCACTCTTCTCATGCCCTTGACAGTTTTCAGTGCAATTTGCCTTTCACTTCATGCAATAGAGCTCTAGGGAATGCTATTGCAAAACACTACTTAATCATTCCTTTAATTGTCAAGATGCATTGATAAATGTGCCTAGTACAGAAAAACACACAAGAAATTGTAGAAAACATCCCATGAGATCCAGCACACTTTCTAACATATCCTGAATGCTCTCAACCCCTCTTTACTTCATCTGTATCAAATATCTGAGACTATAAAGAAAGTCCAAAAGCTGGGGCCTACTCTCTATTTCAGAGGAATTTCTCCACAGAAAGAGTGATTAAACATTGGAATGGACTGGCCAAGAAGGTGGTGTGGCCTTCCTGGGAGGTGTTTTGGATACCAACTCTGGCACTCAGTGCCACGGCCTAGTTGACAGGGTAGTGCTCAGTCATAGACTGGGCTCAGTCTCAGAGGTCTTTTCCAACCTAACTGATTCCATGTCTGTAAATGAAGATGATATCTCTTTTAAGACCAATTTATATAATTAGAATAATTAGACAACATTTTCAGCAAACATACATTGCTTAGGCCTGAAACAGAAGAAATAGATTTCTAAACATATACTTTAAAAAAATTGCTCAGTTTTGACTGTATTTCAGAGTAAGTCTCTGGAAAAAAAAAAGTTTGATGTGTAGGGGCCAGAAAGTGAGTGGGGAGAAAAGTAGGGACTTATTAACTAAATTTTGCAAAGGAAAGTAGATAGCAATCTATATTATGCAAAATAAAAAGTTTTGAAGAGGACAGGAAGACTCTGATTTACCAAACTCCAATTTTTTCTAGGTATGGATAAAACCCCCACAGAAATAAATAAGTTGTTTTATTTTGCAGAATCTTCTTTCTCAGTCATTTAACAGGTTCTTCTTTTGGTTTCAGACTAAAAACATAGTGGAATGTGAATTTTGTAGGTTATGTTCTTTCATTAAAAGCATGCAATCCTGTGCATATTTTCTGTGTGAATTATCCTTCTTGTATGAAAAAGGTACTCATCTCCACATTTACAGCAAGAGTATTTTTCACTGGATGAAGTGTGGCACTCTAAGATTTTTAGGGTGCTAATTGTTCTGCAGTTGAGAATATTTATTGTAGTACTATAGAGGTTTATACATTTTCTGTTCTTTATACCAGAAAAACCTGTATTAATTTAGTGTGCTTAGAGCATGAGGGGTTTCCTTTCAGAATCAATTTAGTGAGGTTTCAGGGCTGTTTGAAGAGCAAGAAGTTTCTTGTATTACAACATGTAGTTATTTAATGACATTCTGTATAGCTTCTGGGAGAGGATGGGCTGTGACAATAGATGTACAGTTGGTGATGGGTGGAGGTGTCATCTTCTACTTAAACATTTCTTCACATGGTGTTTCACACCTTTTTCTGAAATTCTTTTCTACATGAGTAATTCTGATGTATATAAATCTTCTTTGTTGCTAAGGGGAGCACTATGAGTGATCTGCTGTATATAAAGACTTCTGAGGAGCCTGTACATGTGCTGGCCTTTGGTTTTCCATTTATCACACTTGTAGGTTACACTGCTGATGTTGCTGTAGGGAAATGATGCTGTTGCAAGAGTGTTGCAGTGACAGTGTGATGGAGAATGGTTATTATTGAATTTGTGGTAAAAATCAATAAAGGAGTCCAGATTTCCAATTGAGATAATAAAGATGCCATCTATAAATCTTAGGCACAGTGTCAACACAGTGATACAATTATTTAACAGCTCTTTGTCATTGTAGTTCTTGAAAAGCTTGTCATAATACAGGAGTGGAGAGAAGCTATCAAAAGAGAAGGATGTCTCAGTTAAGTTTTGCAGATATCTGTGGACTGAGTTCTCTTCTGTAATTCCACTGATGGTCTGTATGATGGAATAGAGAGAAAGGATAACCTCTATTTGCTACAGATGGGAATGGTGTTAAACTATTAAGATCTCTAAGACTCTCTTACCGGATTAGAATCAAAAGTACACTAATGGAATTGGGAAAATGACTGGAAAAAGCAGAATTAATTTAATAGGAGCAAGTGCAAGGTTAAGGAAGAAAAATGTTTTGCACAAAAACAAGATGAGGAAAAAGCTGGTTAGGGAATGGAAAATGTAAGAAGCATAGTGGCTCCCAGTATTGTGGTGCTGCAAAAACTGGAAATACTTCTCAGAATAAATTTCTTCCATTTAACAAGAGGCATTACAGACATCTATATATGCATTTTAAAATCTGATTGTATAATTTCAATAAACAATGAAATACTGTTATATTAAATGTGTGGTACATTTTGCAATTCATGCATCTAACTTAGGAATTTGGGATCAAGCTGTTATTTTGCCTCATTTTGTGAATATATTTGATGTTATCTATAAATTAAATTTTATTGATGGGTAGTTCTTAACACATAATTTTAAGATCTATACATTTAAACATCAATTCTTTGAATGGTGATGTATAACTCTTGACTTCCCATTCTTGTGGAGTAAAACTATAAGTACAATCAAACTACAATAATTGTGTACTGAAAACTTCAAGGCGTCAAATCATCCTCCATTCCTCACAACAGAATGTAGATTGCACTAACTGTTCATGTAAAATTACCAATAAATCCTTAAAGCTCATTCACCTAAAGAATAATTGTGAGAAATAAGTAGATGATGTATGAGCAATTTATGGCAGTAAATAGATTTTTCATGTGCATTATGCAATTTTTTGGCATATTCAATAACTTTACAAAACATTCATGACCATTAAAAAAAATTGTATTTACACACGTAGGTACTTTGTCACTTATTACATCATAATTGCTTCAGAATTGCTCTGTTGCTGAAATCTGTGACAGTGTTCACTGGGGTTCTTGGATGAGGGAAGAGACGAGGATCTGACTCCACGTTTCAGAAGGCTTCATTTATTATTTTATTATATATATTACATTAAAACTATACTAAAAGAATAGAAGAAAGGATTTCATCAGAAGGCTGGCTAAGAATAGAATAGCAAAGAATGATAACAAAGGTTTGTGGCTCAGCTCTCTGTCTGAGCCCACTTGACTGGGATTGGCCATTAATCACTAACATCCAATATGGGCCAATCAAAGATCCACATGTTGCATTCCACAGCAGTAGATAATCAATGTTTACATTTGGTTCCTGAGGTCTCTCAGCTTCTCAGGAGGAAAAATCCTAAGAAAAGCCTTTTTCCATAAAAGATGTCTGCGACAGAAATCTTTGTTTTCTTTCATGTTAGATAAATCCTTGCAGATAAGAAGTTCTAGCATAAACTGCATCAGAACTCAATGCAGAGAACAGCATGTTTTTTTTTCATGAAACAGATGTGTTTTCAAATGTTTGAAAAGGGGAAAAGCATGGAAATAGTTCTTAAGATTTTAATTTTTTTAAACATTTGTTTGTACAGGATTTATAGTGCTACACTATCAACTCTTATCATCTCCCTGTCCATAAGATCTTTTGATCAACATTGACTCTTGATGTCTGAATCCTTTTGCCTCAAAAAAATTTCTTATTTGTTGAACACTCAACAAATCTCTTTCCACTCTTCCTGTAGAGATTTCTGGCTGGTACACAGTGATGGCTCCTCTCTACTCTGTGCTTGAGCTGCTTTACCTTGAGTCGTGGGGACACCACAATATAAGAAGGATATAAAGGTTTTAACATCCAAAGGAGGGCCATGAGGATGGCAAAGGGCCTTGAGGGGAAGCTGTGTGAGGAGCAGCTGAGGTCACTCGGTCTGCTCAGCATGGAGGAGACTGAGGGGGGACCTCATTGCAGTTACAACTTCTCCTGAGAGGAAGAGGAGGGGCAGGCACTCATCTCTTCTCTCTGGTGCCCAGTGACAGGAGCCAAGGGAACGGCCTGAAGTTATGTTAGAGCAGGTTTAGGTTGGATACTAGAAAAAGGTTCCTCACCCAGAGGTGGCTGGGCACTGGAACAGGCTCCCCAGGGAAGTGGCCACGGCACCAAACCTGACAGAGCTCAAGAAGCATTTGGAAAATGCCCTCAGACACAGGGTGTGACTCCTGAGGTTTCCTCTGCAGGGCTAAGAGTTGAACTTCATGGTCCTTGTGGGTGCTTTCCAACTCAGGATATTCTGTGATTCTAGATGTGAACTTTCCTTAAAGCTAGACAGGGTTTTACAAAGACAGATAGCAGAATCTCTCTGCAGGAAGGCTCAGAATGATCAGGGGATCTACTTGTATGTGTGTTTTCTATGAAGTGGTTCTTTGTTCAGCAAGATAATTGCAACCCCATGCCATTTCAGTCCTTCTATTCACTCACAGCATGCAGGAGTTAGGATGGATATAAAGTTCAATGCTATAAGTGAAAGTAGAAACAGATTTAAAAATTTCCATGAATAATCAAAAGCTTGAAAGTAAAAGAAAATTTCCAGCCGTCAATCAGTTGCCTCTAGTGATAGAAAACTGACTTGAGAGCTTTGAATTCTTTCTCCCTTTCCTGTATACCTGTGTATCTAATTGCATTTGGTTCTTCCATGGTCAGAGAAAACAAGAGATTTTCAAATTCCTACTTCAAAAAAATTTCTAACAGCAGCAAAAATGCACATTCTCATGACTCCTAATTAAGAAGATTTGAGTTAACAGTGGTGGTATCATTTTAATTTAGCAGGTACACAGTGTTTTGTGTTTCAGTCATTAAAATGCAAAATATAAAACTAATGCATTATTCTGTCACTATACTTCTACAATTCAGCTGTGAGGGTTTGTTTTATGTGCTGCTTTTCCTGATGATACCATATATTTATCTTCACCAGATGCTTTATAGCCAGATTGCTTCATTAACTTTTTCCTAACTAATTTCAGCATTCTCTTTTGATGCAAATCTGCATATAACATCAGGTACTTATTTAAAGACCCATTAAAAGCCTCTCATCTACTTCTAAAGAAAAATAAATGGGAGTAAGTGAGAAAAAAGAAAGGGAAGGTAGCAATATTTGATAATTCATAGCACAATATTTGATAATACATAGCAAGTATTGTCTTTTTAAAGAAATGTTAGGGCCTCGTTGAAAACAAACAAAAAGCCACAAAACAAACCCCCACCAAAGCCAAAACAAACAAAAAGCCCCAACCAAGCAAAAAACAATAATATGGAGCAAAAAAAATAGATCACAAACAAATATTTTCGCCAAATACCAGTAGATTTGCACTGCTTTGCAGCTCACAAAATGGCTACTACAGAGATTAGACCATTCTATTCTTAAAAAAGCCAAATTATTTGTTTCATGTCCTTGGTCTCTAAGGACAGTCAACCGGGGGGGAGACTGCATGAAACTCCCCTGTTTATTCTGAGTCCAGATAAGTGGATCAGAAAGTTATAGACGAATGGACACTGCTAATAAATCCACTGTTTATGATAACAATTACTTGTAATTTTCTTTGCAGTGAAAGCAGATGAAAGGAGAGATAAATAACTGTGTTTTCTGTACTCTGTGTTAAAACATGTAATGCTTAACCAGTAGTAATTTATTGCATTAGAATCCACTTTTGCCTTTCACTCTGCCATTTATTTCCCTGTATACAGACATATTATCTCCTAAATTAAGTGTAGGGTTGAAAACCTGAGGAGGTGTGGATACTGTACTTCATGAAACCAAAAGACAATAAGACCCAACTGATGAAGACTTTTCACCCAGACAAGCGTTACCACTTGTTCTGCTACTCGCTTTCTGCTCTAACCTTACTTTCAAGATTCTTATTTCCATTATCATTCATCTTAATGAATTACACACAATAATTTTTATATCCTTTTAAGTACTTCTGAAATTTTGTAAAATATCTTTGACTACTTAAGTTATCACAGGATAGTTTAATTGAACTTCAAATCCCAGTGACCCAGTAATTTGCATTTTTTAAGACTTTTTTCTAATTCTGTATTTAATTTTTTTCTGGTTTGAATGGGAGAAAATTATACCTCTAACTTATTCTAAAATGGAAAAATTTACTTCCTTCCATTACCCTTTACTTTATCTTAAATATGTCAGATAGGAAATATTTTCTTCTCTTACTTCTGTTTGATGTTCAATTCATTTGTTCAAGCTCAGGTTGGTCTCTTAATGTTAGTAGTTTATGCTATACATTATGATGTGAATTTTTATGGTCTAAAATACTGGTGACACCTAAGGATAACAGCAATTCCATTCTCGTATTGGATATATTTTATCCAGAAATATTTTATTCATGTTGGAATTTGTGTTATAGATTTGAACAAAGTCTTAGCATTTTAGGTTACCTACTCACAATTTTGTATTTCAAGTTATTGTTACAAAGCCTTTAGTTGGACACATTTCATGAAAATGCATTAGTGTATACAATATAGTTACATTGAGGGGGAAAAACTTTAACCTAAAAAAGCAATTCAGTTTTATTGAATAAAAGTGGACTCCTCCATAGCTGTTAATGGTATATAAATCTATCTCAGAAATGAGACCAGTTTTCAAGCTGCATATTAAAGTGCTGTCAACTTCAGAACTTCCTTCTATATTGATAAGATGTAGATCCCCTTTTTCTCAGCAAGGACATGTGACAATCTGAACACAAAAAAGGAGAATCAGAAACTTATTTAATTTAAAACAAAGAACAAAAATACTTAACTTGATTTTAAATTTACCTGTAAAATCTCTGTGCATTCAGAAGCTCCTACACATGGGAACTAGAATAACTGGTGGATTAAGTCCTGGGTCCTATGCAATTAAAAGCAAAGTCCTGTGCAATTAAAGTATAAATTAAACATAGGTGTTGCTCATTATCTTGCAATACAACCAAATGGTGCCTATGTGCTTAGAAGAAATGCACAAAAACAGTGTCTATGTCAGAAAGGTTAATTATGATTTCAAACTATTATTTTTGAACAGGATACTGAATATTCACTTCCGATGCCAGATCTGTAAGATAAACTCTTTCACAGACAAGGTAAGTTTGCCATTGAGATTGCTGAACTCTTGCATATTGCACCTATAGTAATGTAATTCTTTAATCATTTTCCAGCTTCATTCAACATTGTAAAAACTACAATTTTGAAAAGACCGAATTTTGAAAACACCCTTCTCTGAAGCAAACTGGCTGGTTTTATGCCTTTTGCTGTGTCTATTGCTTCAAATCCTCCCAAGTTTTTGCATACCTATGAAATGAAGTTGAGATGATTGTAACTGTCCGGTTTATCTCGGCTGTTTGTGGGGCCTGGAAGGCCCGGGGGTGGCCTTGGGGCAGCCCGCGTGTCGAAGGACGAGAAGAGGCTTCAGTTCTTCTTTCTGGTTTTATGTTTATTAATTGTTTATCTAAAAGATGTTCTTTCAGCCTAACAAAGATCCGCTCAGCAGTCAGCCATGGGCACACTGTCTCTGCCCTCCGGGGCAGGCACCTATCTTTATACCCATTGTGACGTATACAATATTTATCATTTTTCCCCAATACCATCTATTCTTATAACTCGGTGTACTCTCAGCAATAACCAATACAAAGGTGCCACCGTGGCCAAAGAAGATGGAAGAGAGGAGGAAGAAGAAGGAGGGCAGGACACACCCCAATTCCTCCATCTTACTCCTCTAAACCCCCCTGTACATAAATCTTAAACCCTGTTTCTCTATCTCTAATTAACTAATCCCTTCACCATTCACCCTGTGAAGCCCTCATCCTTGTCGTCTCCTGTGCAGGATTAAAGTCCAGCTACCAGACACTTCTGGCAACATTCCAGGAGTCCCGAGCCCCCCCCCAGGGTCTCGGAGGCTCAGCATCTCAGGACTGAGATCTTGAGATCCGACAGTAACAACATATGCAATATCTTGATAATGGATCCTCCCATATATTACAGAACACTGGTTTGTCTTATGTATTTTGTTGTCCTTTCAGTGTGAGTAGATGCAAGTTCTACCAGCCAGTCCACATAACCGAGCTGGAACACAACGTAAGGTTGTCTCAGTCTTTTCCTTCTGTTTTCCATCTGCCCTCTTCCTTACTCCTTGGAGGATTGATTCACATATCAGCATAAGGCTCTGCAAGCTCATTTTAAGTTATCGTCTCCTAAGTTTGGAAGCAGCATATATTTTTCCAGTGTTCTTTCACATTTTGTCACTACTTCTGTGATAACGTCAGTAATTCTGAGACTGTTTTGCAGATGCTTCATTAGGCTTCTTGTTATCGTTGACTTCCAGTTGTCAAGTTTGCCACAGTACAATAATGCTGAAATTATAATTGCATCAGATAGTTTTATCTCGTGCTGAAGGATATATGCTTCATTCTCCAGATGTCCAAAATATGTAGGCACTTTTTAAATTCTTGCATTTTGTTCCTCATCTTCTATTCCACTGCAGTTTGTAGTTGCATTAAAATATATAGGGCTTCAAATGGGTTTCACTGCTGATTCCTCAACAGAGCTATCTTGGCCTTTTCAGGTTGTAAAGATGCTTCTTGTGCAAGGCCTTGTTCTGGGCTGTCAGCAGGGAAGACCCATCCTCAAAACTCCAACATGAAAGCAAATTTTCTTCCTTTGAGTGTATATGAGCAAACATGGAAATAATTTTCTCTGTATTGCTGACAGGGTGCCCATCTCAGTTAGGCTACCCTGAAATTCTCCTACCTTTTCCCATGTTTTATAAACTGTGCACAGAGCCAGAAGGGATCACACCAGCATCTTATCTCATCCCTGCTTATCATTGCCTGTTGCAGTTCATTCCACACCATTTTGTATTAAAAAATGATAACCTCCCTAGGTCCATAGACTCTTAGTTCAAAGATTTATACTATGAGCATTGTGGAAGTTTGCTGCATGGATTTTCTTTGCTGTTTCTTTTTTCTCTCATAACATTTAGTATCTGAAGCCTAATTTTCAAATATCACGGATGAAACATGGATTTTGCTTCCAGGTATCTATCTTGAAAGTATTAGGAATGTAGAAACTTATCTCAAGCGAAGTTGCTTCAGCAAGAGCTTCTTTGAGCTGCCTCAGAAATCAGCTAGTGCCTCCTAATATCTTTAATGAGTATGGCTTCATTTCATTCAGATAGAATGTTTCAGAAAATTCTGTAATATAGGAAACATGGTTTTCTCATTTAAATTTCCTTCTGTGGTATCATAGCATAAAACGCTATCACTCATAGACCTCTGACTCAGCAATCACCTCTGCCTTGCCTCTGACTTCAGCAAATTCATTATCCGTGCCTTGACAGGTTGTTCCTACATTAGCAACTTTGACATGTGGGAGAATACTGAACCCAATGCAAATTAAAGCAGAAAACACACCTGCAGTGGGAGTTCTTTGCCATAGTTGTCTTTGTCATCTGAATACACAGACATTGGTGGTATTTGGGGATTGCACTAGAATAGTGCTTTTGAAAGCTAGGATTAACTATTTGATAGCAGGGTTAATTATGGTAATTATGAACTGAATTCACAAATAAAACTTCTACATTTAGCCAACAATTTAGACTAAATCAATATACATGTAGCAGATCTGTTTTCTCTAGCGCAGATTCATGATTCTCAGTTATGTATTCAGGAAGTTGTTAACACACATTCTTTTCAGGACATCTCAGAGAAGGTATATTGTGAAGGCAGTATTTTAAAAGATAGACAAAATTAGAAGCAGAAACAACAATATACCAGGTGCCTTCACATTCCCTTGGCATTTACGTTTGAAAAGTGCATTTCTGCTCCATTGTATGTTAAAATTTCAGTTGTGAAATTATGGTTTTCTTCTCCAATGTAATTTGATGTTCTTTGGTTTACTCTATTGTATTCCTAAATTGGCTGCGTTTGAGTAGGAAATTAGAAGAATCTCTTAAATGTGTAGATTCTGCTTTTTTTCACCAATATGATTATCTGTCTTTTTTAGAAAAATACATACAGGAGAGTAAAACTGAGCTCTTGGCTAACTTTCCCTACTTCTCCCTCTTTGTAAAAAAAAAAGTCCCCAGTTAAAACAAGACTTATCTCACCTGGTCAAAGCACTTTCTGTCAGCAATGGACACCCCAACTTAATTCAGGTTGCTTATATTGTATTTTTCATGTCAGGATTGTGCAGTGTTGCAGATAGGAAAATGTTGGTGATAATTATGTAAGTGTTACAATGAGTTACATTGAAAATTGGGTAGAATAGGCTGAATTTTCTGCTTGAAAAGCTATATCTGTGCTGTATGGAGATACCTATATTCATAACCTATATAACAATAACCTATATTCACAATATAATTCCCGAAAAGAACGTCAGGAGGTCCAAACAAGGCTGAGTGGATAAGGTCTAAAATTGTAGGTGAAATTCACAGGTTTAATACTAAACAGTTAACAGAGATGGAATAATAAAAACAAATTAAAAGTTAATTGTTTTCAACACAGAGTGAAATCTAGGAGCTGTAACATATCATGCTGGGAAAATGTTTGTTTGGTGATCAGTAGTGGTCAGTAAGAAAATCACATGTGGAAAATATTAGGAAAGATGATAAATGCAAACAATGTCATTAAGACACCAGAAATCCTTAGTGGGCCCACAATTTGGATATGATGTGCAGTATTGGTTACTCAATCTCATAGAAAAACAGAAAAGATTCAGAAAACATCAGTAAAGATGGTCAAAGATGAGGTCAGCTTCTGTGCAAAGCACAATTGCTTAGACTAAGACTGTTCAGCTTGGGGATGAGACAGCTGAAATAAAATATGCTGCTGGTCTTTGATACTAGCCAGGACGGAAAGGAGTAAAAAGGGAGTTTCTGTTAATGGTGTCTTTATATTTAAGGCTCCAAACAAACACAAGGAGAAAGTAAATAACATAAAATTTAAAAAAATCTCCACTGTATTTTGCTTTTTAACAAACAATATAATTGCTAACATTCCCCCTTTTTATATACTCAAACAATATCTGTTACTTCCAAAATGGTTTCATCTTTCTTTCTTTTAAACCCCACATCTTCTCATGATGCTTCTTAGTTTTTTTCCCCCTGAATTCCATTCTTTTCGTAAAGAATATTTTATTCTTACATGAAGAAAAGACTTGCTTATTATCTTGATATACTTAAAATATAAAGGCAAGAATAAACAGAATTTTTTATGTAGACATTTCAGCTTCTCCAAAGGTCATCTGCCTCATTTACATACCAACCTGCAGATATTTCAGAATTTGCAGAAAGCAAGTTCACAAGAGTTACAAAAATGTATGTATTTGCAGAAGAAAACATGGAAGTGAGAAGACTAGCACACACCTTTGTTTCTTTTTCCCTGAGCAAACCAACTGTATTTTCTTACCCTTTTCTGCTATCTGACAAATATTTACTGTTGAAAAAAGAAAAAAATGTTAATGTGTCATGTTATTCTGTGCCTAGTGCTGTTCTCTGAATACTATTCTTACATTTCTAGCACAGAAACCTTCAATACCTTCATATTAGTATGGTCAGAGACTTGTAAAAGCCTGAAATAAAATAAAAAAAAAGGAAGAAAAAAATGTTCTTGACTATGTATAGTTCATGTACACTGTAGGTTTTAAAACAGAAAACTGGCTTCTATTCACAAATACTGATCTGTAGCTGCAGTTGTAGATTTTTTTTGGCATTTGACAGAAGCTACTTCAGATGGCTCTTTCAAATTCTGTTTTTTTCATCTCTGTCTCTGTACAGCTTCCGTTTGAAGATAAGGCACCTGAGTGGCTTAGGGATCAGGGTAAGCTCATCCAAAAGGTCACAATACAATAAATACATCTTGACCTACTCCTACAGAGACCCAAATGCATTGCTGCAGAAATGCAGCTGCTGAGACAAGGAGTCACTCCCCTCCTAAGGCTCCACCAAGAGTGGCTCCATGATGTTCTCTGTGATAGCAGGAGCATACCTGGGAGTCAGATTTACTCTCTGATTTTATTATGGCCCTTATCATTCACAAGCCTTGAGCCATCTGATGAAAACAATATAGATTAATTGTTTCAAAATGATTTTTAGGACTGGAAAATTCTAAAAGTTAAAACACATGTGGTACAGGTTTCCCTATTTGTTTTGAAAGGCTGTGGTTCCCATATTAGGTAGCAAAGAGCAGCAGTGTTTCTTGAAGGCCAAAAGATGACCATTTATTTCAGCACAAAATAATTCTTTGTAGCAATTTCCCCAAGCAATTTTAAAATGGGCATGTACAATAAAAATGTGGATGGCTTAATCAAATGCCTTTCCAAATTTCTTATTTTGAGAACAGAAGTACCTATTTAGTTCAGAAAATCGTCAACTGCTGTAGTGATTAGCTCTTAAAACAAATAGCAGTTATTTCAGCTTTAAAAAATGAGTTGCAAGGTTCTTTTTTATTGTTACTTTTACTGTAAAGCTTTAATAATTGGTAACAATCCTCTGGTATACAGAGGTGTTTGGAAGCTTAGCTACTTAAATGTTAACCTGGTTGCTATCCCACCTTCCTACATGAGTGAGCTCTTGCATTGTGATGCTGCACTTCCATGTACTCACTCAAAAGTTAATGTAGCTTTTTGCTTTGTCGAGGCTTACGATACTGGACAGAATTCAATAGGGAAATTAAGAGGAATTTTCTCTGTAAGAAAGACTCTTCACACTTAGAGACCTTCCCATCTTCCTTCGAGAGAACTGATTCAGTGCCAAGTGAAAAGCTCTTAATGTATCATTTATGACCTGTAGTTTTCCTCACCAACAGGGCCTACCTTTTATCTGTTCTGTTAGGTATAACAAATGCAGAGATATCTCTCCTGAAAGAATGTAGGAAAATAAGGAAATATTGAGAGTTAAGATTGTCTAGTGCATAGTGAAATGTAAACGGGACCCTTTCACAAGAAAGGAGTTGTGGAAAAGTATGATTCACTTAGTTTTCTGTTGTGTTCTGTTTCTTACTCTGGTAGAGGTTGAGACTTTTTGGTAAAAAAATAAATTGAAATACATGGAATTTATGAAAAATGCAAGAGTGCATGGTAATGCAAGCCTTACTTTTCTGTGACAACTTGAGGTTTTTGATCATAATTCTTAATTCTTGACAGTATTATTATTATTCATTGACTGCATTAACAAAAATTAATGATAGTGGCTTGGCAAAAATCAAGGGGTTACTGTAATATGTGCTTATAAGTTATCCGGGAAGGACATTTAGGGCATGATAATTGTGGGAATTTTTATTCATATAAAGGATTCAGGATCTGAGCTCACCCTATTGAGAGATTACAGAGCACAATATCCATGGCCTAAAAATACAAAGTCTTACAAACAAAAACATACAAATATGCTATCTGATTTCTGCAATGAAACAGGATGCTGACTGCATGATAGGAAGAAAACTAGACTAGATTTCCTTAGCTGGAATGACATTAAAAACAAGCAACAGCACATCAGTGGTTCAGTTGGTAATAAAATCACAGAGAAATTGATAGGAAGGCAATCTAATCTGATCCACCCCCTTCACAGTGAAATTCTTGCTTAAACTAGATCAGCTCAGCTGAATCCTGAATGTCTACATCCTGTTACCTCTCAACAGTGCTGTGCATTTTTTATGTGATATTAAGGAAAAAGAGTATTAGCTGCCTCTTGTCTGTTTATGACAGGACACAAAACAGCCAAGAGTTTCTGGTTAAATATTTCTTTAAAGACCATTGCTTCTGAGAAATTCTGACCTATTCAAACCTTGAGAAATTATTCTTGGCCTTGGCTGAGATTGACTAAATTATTTGAAAAATTGAAATCCCAAACATCAGACACATGGCACAGTAATATTTCTGGTGTTCATAAGAAATATTTATAATCACACTACTGAATTGGAGCAATTTCAGTATGGCTTTAATATTCTGTCATAATGGACTTATCTAGGGGGGGTTAATTACTAAATTTCTAGATCAGAAAATTCCATATGTCTGGTGTAAAATACTAAGTCAGCAAAATAGGGCTAAGGTGAACATCAATAAGATTGGCAAATTTTGACCCATAGAATTCCTGACCAAAGTCAGGGACATTTTCAAAAATACAAAAACTAGTCTATTTACTACAGTGGAGAGTTATTAATAAAGTTGTAAGCAAATATTTCCAACAGTCAGCAAACATACATAAAAAATAAAGGGAAGAGCTAGTGGGATGGGCAACATTATTCTCTCATTTCCTGAAATAACTCAGGTGAATATTCCATGTTTTTAAAAAATAAGTTTTATTTATTAAACAGTAATTAATTTTAAAATTTATTCTTAAATTAATTGGAATTAAGATTTAAAATTTTATCCTTTATCTCAGAAATAGCAAAATTGCAGGCAGTTTAAAACTGAATCATTCTTACGTGGTGAAAATTTGCCTCTCTGTGTTTGTCACAAGATTTTTTGCCTTGTAACAGATACATGGTGGAAAATATAATGAAATTACTGGAACCAATTCAATAGTTATTTTCTGTCCTGCATAAATTGCTTGGATTCTTAACTCTACTTTCTATTATTAGGAGTAGAAAACATCACAAAAGCTACATAAGACAAGTGGCAGTGGCATATTCTAGAGAAAGCACAGCCAGGCACATTGCAACAGACAAAGCTTTCACTCATTTCAGTGATTCCCACTGCACACATGTCCCACTTGGATTGGGAGTAGCCTGTCTCTCTGCCAGAGCAATGGCAGAAGTCTTCAGTAGTAATATGAAAAACATATCATTGATAGTTATAGAACATTGCTGTAATTTCAGATTTTGTTACATGAAATAATGATGGACAGTTATTTTACACAGTGTATTCTCACAGCATTGGCATCTTGGCTAAAAATATTAAAATTCTGAGCCTTCAGGAACCTCTAGGTTTAAAATACAATTGTAAATGAAAGAGGAGAGCTGAAGTAATGTTCCAATGGTGCAATGCTATAACAAAGTGGTGCGTAATTCTTGACAGAAGTGGTTAGCTTTCCTACATCCTTCTTCGGTCTTTATTTCAGATTGAGAGTGTTCCAATTTCTTCCAGGCAAGCCCCGTATACTGGGATGATCTCAAGAAAATAAAGGTAATTTAATTAAGGCCTGTGCAGGGGGTCTGAAGATTCATGTGGTTTAAGTCCTTTATCCATCCTCTTCATTATGCCTCCAGGATGCAGCTGTGTTTCTGAACTTTGGTGTTTGTAGAGCAGCTTTTTGTGTTAGCCTCTCCTGTTTCCATGGAAATCATATAAAGCATTTTTGGCATTTTTCATCTGTTCTTAAACTTTCCATTCTGTTTTCATGCCATAAGCACAATACTACTTTCTTTCAAAATACAGATTTTCTGCTGCTAAAACTTTTGTTTCTTTTCTGTCTGTGTATTGTCAGCCAATGTCCTTCATACTTCTGGTTTCCCTATATCAGTATGAATGATCTCAAATCTAGCTTGTTCATGGAATCCTAAGATTAAATACCACTTGTTTTACTGTAAGAATCTACATTTATTATGTTTAATATGATAAAGGAAAGATATAGCAAAGTTACTATTGTATCTTGGGTTAAAATTTTGATGCTAATCACCCTATGGGAAATAAGAAAGCAGCATTATGTATAACTACATACAAAATAAGCAGTCATTGTGTGTGGAATAATAGGTAAGGGAATAAACAGCAAATTTTGCCCCTAACAATACAGACTTATTTTGATTTGCACACACAGAGTGAGACTTGATAATATGCTTGGGTGCTGATGGCATCTGGAAGGGGATGAGCACTGTGCATTCACAAACAAGTGAGTAAGAGACTTTGGGTTCCTAGGCCAAAACTAGGAAGCAGATAAGCAGGAATGTAATCCTGTGTCACACCATGGAATCCAAAACTAATGTGTCAAATAGAATACAAAATATTTAGCCATACTCCTGAAATGAAGCAAAATCAAAAGTTTCAAATTGTTTAGGAGAAGATAACCAGTACTGCTTAACTTATTATTACCATGCTGCTTGGTCCAGATAAACATGTTGTTTTGTTTTCACCTCATTTATAAGTTTTAAAATTTCAGTAATGAGTAGGGAAATGGTCACATAAAAGAAGCAACTTTTCTATGCAGCATACTAGTGAGTTCCTAAATTGAAATACTTTGTCATGATTCTGCAATTTAGAAGTTTCTATACTGATTGTAAAGATTACAAAATTGCATTAGAAATAATGTAAACTGATTATGGGACTAGACAATATGGCCTCCATGGAAAGATTGAAAGAGGAAATATTTTCCAAAGGTATAAAACATAGCTGATGGAGGAGAGGGAAGGAGGGAAGTGGCTTAAATTATAATGAAAGAGGCCTGGTTTAAAGAGAAAACTTAAATAATTCCCACAAATTAAACTACTAAGATATTGAAGAGACTTTTTCTGGTGAGATTGTGGAGCCACCATTTATGGAGTCTCAGTCGTTGAAGAATTTTAAGAGTTCACATAATTATTAAGCAGAAATTACACAGGCATAATTAATCTTGCCTTCAGGCAAGAGATGCATCTTTTTCAGTTTGTTCTTTAAAGTTATTTTCATGATAGATGTCTACAAAGCCATTGATTTCTCCTTCAAATTTCTCTTTTACAGTGTATCTGTTTTGAGCAGAAAGTACTTTTGAATCCCAAATTGCTTTTCTTTGACTGTAAATCTCCTTGTTTTCAAGTCTAGGATTAATCTTTAATTATAGGTACTACTTTTCATAAAGCAGTATCTCTCTATCTATAGTAGGTCATTTCAGTCTGTAAAAATACACAGTTCAGTCTTTCAGTGCCCAAATGTGCAGAATTGTGACTTAACCTCAGGAAACAGCTAAGTGTCACACAGTCACTCCCTTACTTTTCCCCCATCCTCAGTCTTGCCTGAGAAAATTTAAAATGTGTGGATTGAGATAAGAGCAGTTTAATGGTTGAAATAAAGATAATAAAGATACTAATACAGATAGTAAAGATAATGCTAATTATGGTTATCATAATTACAATCATTATAATAGTAATAAAAAGAACGATAGAAAGGAGAGACAGAGACAGACATTAAACCCAGGGAAAACAGCCACCTCCAGTTTATATACTGAGCATGACATTCGGTGCTGTGGAATATCCCCTGGCTAGTTTAAGACAGCTCTCCTGGCCATATTTCTTTCAAGTTTCTCATGCATCTCCTCACTGGCAGAGCATGGGAAGCTGAAACATCCCTGATTTAGGGTAAGCACAACTTAGCAACACCTAAAACATCAGTGTGTTATTAACATTATTGTCATACTAAATCCAAAACATGGCCCTATACCAGCTGGTAGGAAGAAAATTAACTCTATACCAGCTGAAAGCAGGACAAGGTTAAACTACTTTAACCTGGTGTAAGAAACCCAGGCAGAGTGACTTTTGTGCTCCACTGTAAACAAACATACATCTTTTCTGAAAAATTCATTCATATCCCCAGTGAAGCTCTGTTAGTATAGAGCGCACAAATGGTGCCGAGTAGCTTCCTGTGTGTCCTTGGCAGATGTTTTCTGTGTTTTTTCTGCAGTACCTTCTCAAGATTACAGCTATTTCATCCATCCTTCTTTTGTCATACTGTGGAGCTACCATCATTCATCACTGAAGTATCTTGTAGCTCACCCCCTCTCCTCATCTAACTGAAATATTTGTACCATCTCTGGATTGCGACTAGTCCATCAAAAAACCTGATACAGTTGAAATTTTGTTATCTGTCTGTATTGTTCAGAAATTATTAGACATCATCTAGGTCTGAGCATCTCTTCCTAATATTTGTCTGCCCAGACAACTGTGCAGTGACACTGAAGAGGAGTGGAAATACTAAGTGTGCGGGTGAAAGTATCCTGGAAAGAATGCAGGAACTTCCCAGATATTCATAGTACCTCAAACCCAACCAGGGTTAAATGTGACCATATTAGTTCTGGACACTTGAATCTCATAAATTCTAAGATGAGTACTGATTTTCAGTAAATGTTCAAGTAAAAAATGGTTCATAGGCATGAGGGAGAACTGCAAAAGTTTGCAGTCGGAGGAAAGGCTTTGCAGTGGTATCTGGAGTCCTTTTGCAATTACTAGGATGCAATATACTTTAATATCTGTTTTTATTAAACTGTACAACTACAGCATCATGTGTGTTCCTCAGATACCACAACATGTGGTATTCATGTTGTTGTGAGAAGAACATAGGACCCTGAATGCTTGTTAGCAGCTGGAACACCATTCATATGCTCCAGGAGAGCGTTTCTCTGTTCACTTTTTTCCCTGAATGAAATTCTGTTCAAGCACTCCAGGATTTCTACACAATGTGAATTGGAGCATGGTAAATGTTGCCCAGAGAGATTGTGGATGGAAGTGTTCAAGGCCAGGCTCTATGGGGCTCTCAGCAATCTGATCTAATGAGTGGCATCTCTGCCCAGGACAGGGGGTTAGAAACAGATGATTTTAAAGGTCCCTTCTAACCCAACCCATTCTATGATCCTATTAAATGGAGTTGGTTGGAGATTCACTTCAAAAACACATTTCATCCCCAAAGTGAAATACTAACATGCAGTCACATTTCAAATTTCGCCTCTTATTCTGAATCTTAATTAAACCTGCATTTCCAATACATTGCTCTGAAAAGTTTTACATTAAAAAAAAAGGTTTAAAAATTTAACATGTTTTGAATAACCTTATTGCATGTGTTTGTTGAAAAGGATCTTTGGAGTGTGAACAACCTATAAATTTTTTTTTCATATAAAGAAAGTCCTTGGTCTGCTAAATTACTCATTAACATATCTTTTAAATGAATGGATGGAATAAAAAATACATATTTTGCTTTCAGTTGATTATTAAGTGATTGACTTTCAGAAAGTATAGATACAAAATCTCCACATTTCATATCAGTCCATACTATCTGAAAAGGATGTGTTCTTCTATTTCTGAAATGCAGCTCTACCTTTACAATTTAAATTGACAGTCTTTGAACAATACTATTTAAGGAGAGGAAAATTAGGATATAAAATGCATATCATAGCAACTTGCAAGGAAACTTAGGTATCTGGTATATAAATAAACACCTGGCACTCAACCAAGACACCAGTGCTAATATTCTGACACTTACAGAAAGAATGATGAAAGTGAAGTGGTCTCTGATTTTGATTAGCTGATGTGTGAGATACTTTCAAGAGGTAAAGTGCATAGTTTTATTGTTATTTATTTTATATCTTAATCAAAATGAAAGCATGTGATCAAAGATTGGACTTATGAGAATAAACAACAGAGTTAAGTATTTTTGGGCAAAGGCAGGGAATGTATGACCACTGAGGAATGTGAGAAGACACAGAAACTGAGGATGCTAAAGAAGACTCAGCAGTGGTCATTTGTGAGATGTGTTTTCTGCCTCCTGAACAGACTGAGGGTTGCTCAGCTACCTCTTTCTGATGTTAAGGACAGCTAATTAAGAGTTGCTCTTTAACCATCACTAAATGCCCACATGTTTGTGAAGGGCAGATATGAATTCAGCTCCTGCTCCTGCTGTGATTCTCCACACAGTGATGCTCTGAAGCACAGGATTGCAATGCATTTGTCTAGGGACCCACCTTTGTTAAAAAGTAGGAATAGAATTTTATTTTTTTTTACCTTTCTCTTTTGAGCCCATCACTGCTGTACAAAATTCAATATTTCGATGTTTGCTCAATTTGGACATTTAAGTTTGTCATTTCAGTGGGAGATTAGCTTGTGACATGCTATTAGCTGCTTGAGCTTTTGGTGTCACTTGAGAACAGGGAAATCACAAATGTACAAAAACTTACTAAAAATATTAGGTATGTCTTTTTAAATTATCATTACTATTATTTTTCAGACTTACATTAGCTTATTTCATTTCACTCACTTTACAACTTGAATATTAAAACAATACAAGCAGTACAGACATGTTTATCACCATAAAACCAAAGGTCAGAACAAGCATTACATAAAAGATAGTCATTAACAGATAAGCTTTGTTAAGGTCTGTGTTTCTTCATATATAGTGATATCAGAAATATTAGTTAGAACTCCTGTATTTTAAACAGTGGTAGCTGCCCAAAAAGTAGAGTTGTCTAGGTTCATAAATGAATGAAAAAAAAAAATTAATCTTTAGATGGGAATTTTTGATTCCTGAAATCTACACTATAAAATATTAGAAGACATTACTCTGTATGCTATGCTACTTATTGGAAAAAAATGTCTAAAATTATTCTGTGCATTTATCTGGATTATAATATAATGTGTGCAATTAAGCTTCCATTAAGACAGATTCAGTAAATTGTTATCCCTGAAGAAGGAATCAAGAAAACCATAAGTCCCATCAATTTAATTCTGATCTAAAATGGTGATTTTTTTGGGCTTTTAAGGGTTTATCCACTGGTAGAACATCTCACTCTAAGTTAAATGGCTTAAAAATACAAGATAGACATGTATATTTACATGTCTGCTGTTACTAATTGTGCTTCCACCCTAAGATCCCCATGAACTCTTAGGGTTATATAGATGAGAAAGATGATACAATGTCTAGAAAATAGTGATGCAAAATACTAGTCACTAGAGTATTAATGCTATTTAATGCATTAAAAAAAATACCTTTGCACTAGGTTTTTAAATGTAACTTCAATATTCACCCCATTGCAGTGCCCCCAAAACCACAAGGTACAGAACTGAAAGATAATTGCAAACAAATCAGTCCAGAAATGGTGCAAAAAGAGAAGCTAGTTTTGTCATTTCAATAAAAGAGTAGCATGAGAATAATTTAGGATTAGATGTGCTAATGGAAGTAAACAAATCTACACTTTCAGGGGTTTTCTGTGAAATATTTAAGTGTGTCTTTGTGTAAAAAGCAGCTTCTGTTCAACTGTCATTCACTATGCTCTCACAAAGAGTGTCAGTGATCAAGCCTTTTTTGCTTCTAGAATAAGAACATCAGCAAATGTAAAAAAGTCTTATTGGGATGAAAAATTGCTGGTTATTTCCTTGTCTGATCAAAGGCTGTTACATGATGATTTATATGAAATATTTATTGAACATAAAACCAGAAAATCTTACATTGAGTATGAAAATTTTCCCTCACAAATGAGACTCCTTTTTTTTTGAAGATTTCTCTGTAGTGTATTTCTTTTTTGTGTCTGCACCTAGTTTGTAAATCATACATTATAGTCCTGAAAGTCCATAGTAAATGAGATGGAGCTCAAAATTTGCTGATGCAATGATACTCCTAGTGACTCCCTTCAAAGCCTGTGTATGGTGGCCAAGAGATTACTTTCCCATTCTCATCTGCTCTTCCATTTGCTGTAGATTGTCCAGAATTGCTGGGCTTCTTGATACACTTCATTATACTGAGGTGTTATTAAACAGCTAAAAAGGAATGGCTCCACTCTTACTGTCTTGTCTCTTCATTTTGGCATTTACAGGTTATGTCCAGGCTGAATTTTTAGCGTTTAACCATTTATTAGGTGAGTGACAATAAAATATTTAAAATTCAAGAAACTTCTCTAGAGAAACATCTGAAAATTTGTAGAGGAATACACCCTTATCCTCGGAAGACATTTAGCACTTTAGAATACTTATATTTTTTAGGAGTCTTTCAGAACTTCTTGTACTTATGGAGATTACAGAACTGCTTTTGTGGTTATATTGTAAGTATCAGCCACATATTGTCTCTGGTTACTACACCTAGAGCTGTGTTTCTCAGGCTATGGTCCATGAGACACTGATTGCTGATCTGCAAAAAAAGGAATATTTTCATGTCTGCATGACAGGAAAAAACAAATAAGGGGAAAATGAAGAATAGTGGTAATAAAAGTAAGCCAAAGTTCAGCTAGACTGTTCTGTTTTAAATGAAAGCCAATATAGAAGCACTGCACAGTTGAAAAGGCAAAGTAAATACTTCATTTACAATGCTAAGAATCCCTGGAGCAGACCATTCATTACAATGTCTCTTCACTCTGATTACTTTTCTAATCAGCATGCATCTCAGATGTAGATTTCGTATTGATCAGATGAAATGGGCAGTATAAGATTAAAAAAGCTAAATAATGTAAACACAAAGCAACATTTAAAAAAAGAAAAATGAAACAATGAGCTCACAAGCAGCTGCTGCCTTCTGCCTCAGATCAGTTTCTCAGCTGCTATACAGAAAATCCAATTCAAAGTTGTTTAAATATGTATTTTGTGCCTAATTTGTTTGAGATATTACATATATATATATGTGTGTGTGTGTGTGTTTTTCTGCTTAGAGAATTTGTACTCTATACATCACATTTAAAAAGGTTTTGATGGGGTTCCTTAACACTCTCTCCTTTGTTCATTCAACTAGAGTTGGTAAAAGCAGAAATTCAGCATTTTTGATTTACATACTGGAGCAACATATGATTTGATGCTTTCTTATAGATGAGGAATATTACAGAGTAACAGTTCTTTTATGTATTAAATATCTTTACATAGTAACTGTGTCAAATCAGGAAAGATTTATGTGAAAGGTCTGTTTCTAAAACAGCTTTAAAGTTATCAGAATAGATCTCTCTTCATTCTATCTTTCAAACCCTGAACCATTAAATAGAGCAGAGACTAAGAAAGGTTTAGAAAGAGTACCTTAACAAAGACTGAGTTGAAATAAAAATGGAATCTAAGCAAAGAGGATCTTTAGAAGAGTAAACTTCTGAATACCCTTCTTGCTCTTCTCTTTCCAATACCATATTCTCATTCTTCAGAATGCAAGCAGGCTTTAAAAATGCAGAATAAAAACATTTAAAAATCGATTGCCGCCTAACCATTCTATAGTATGAATTTTCCTTCAGTTGTTCCCTATCCATATTTAAAAGTACTTAAGAAGTGTGTAATTTTAACGAAAGTAAAGTCACAGGCTGTTCCTCACTTAACTTTAATATCAAAAGAAAAGTAGTTCCCAGGTTCTTCTCTGCCAGATCCTTCTACCCCCTTCAGTAATACTTACTTCCTCTGGATTAAATAAGAATAAATCATTATGAAAATGATTTTTATGTCCTGAAAACCCATTTTCAGTTTGATAATTCATATTTTATATTTGCTGTAAGTATAAATATAACCAAGTAAATTTATTATAGAGATTTAACTAAACAGGAAATATGTCAGGTTTTCACCCAGTTTATTAATGATATTAGTGCTTTACAAGATTTTAACTTTTTTTTTTTTCTTTTTTGCTATTTCAGATGAAGTTCAGATAGAATGTATGCATGAAAACTTTTCATCCTCAATATGACATATGCAGGAGCTATTTAAAGTAGAATTGTTATTTGTCACTAATAAAGACACTTTTCATTTCTTGTCAAACATACAAACCGTTCAAAATAAGAAATCTCTCTGGAAAATGTCAGGAGGAAATAGATATTGTAAAATTAGAATTTTACTTCTGAGGTAAGCTAAGGACAAGCAGTGCCTCTGTAGATGAAAGAGTCGTTCCTCAGTAGTATATAAATCTCAGTAGGAATAATGGAAAAGAGTCAAAGATAGAAACAGTTTTTCCCAAAATATTCTTCAAACATAATTTTATTGCACCTAGTGAGATCCCATAAAGATGTTTTTAGAAGTCTAGATGTTCTGCAACAGCTCTGAGAACAATAGACAAAGCCCCCAAATCTCACCTTTAAGAAGCAGCATTTTTTAACAAAAAGGTACTTTTCTCCAAGGAAGTTGCAGACTGTGCCTAATATTATTGAGTAGATCAAAAAGAAACTCTTTTGAGGTAAAGGAAATTTTTTAGAAATTGGTGTGTGCTACATCAGAAATATATCAGCTTCAATAAATTATAGAGGATGCTAGGTGTTGAAAGATGGAGAAGGAGAGCACAGTGAGAGGGCAGATACAAAAATGGTCCATAAAGTAACAGAGAACTTTTAAAAGTTCTGTGTCCTGTATTGCAAAGGAACAAAACTAAGCCATCCCAAGCAGACATGAATCCTGGGCTGCTAAAACAGCATGTCACCAGCTGCATACACAGCGTGGCTGAAGCAGCCGTGCAACCAAAAGGCATCTTCAGTTGTCAGCACACAGGACAGCACAGGCTATGCAGCCCCTCCTCGTGTCACTGTGGCCAGTATGGAGTGCATAGCCCTGAGCACTGCTAGTCCTAGTATTCTTCCCATCACTACACCATACTTGTGAAAAAATATTATATGGGTTATCCAATCCACCTTTCTCTATATTGGGTACTCAGTTTTTATCAGAGTATCCAGCTATCTCTGCTCTTATCATATGCTCTATCATGATCTGCCAGGGTTTTATATCTTTTCACCATTTTCCCTATATTATTTTTGAGGTGATTTTATTCATATATTGAAAGTTCTTGATAATTCATTTTATGCCTCTTCAGTATGTCACTCCTGTTAATTACCCTATCTCAGAAAACATTTCAAAAAGCACTCATATAGAATTGATGGGAGAATAGCATATTTTATGTTCTCAAAACATAGACTCATAGATTAGCTGGGTTTGGAGGGTATCTTAAACCTTACCTAATTCCAACCCCCCGCCATGGGCAGGATGCCACCACTAGACCAGGTTGTTCAAAGTTCAATGCCACAACTTGTCATTCAACAATTCCAGGCATGGGGCATCCTCAGCTTCTCTGGGGAATCTCTGCCAGTGCCTCACCACCCTCACAGTAAGGGATTTCTTTCTAATACCTGATAAAAACCTGCCCTCTTTCAGTTTAAAGCCATTCCCCCTTTTCCTATCACGGCATGCCTTTGTAAAAAGTCTCCTTCCAGCTTTCTTGTAGGCTCCTTCAGGTACTGTAAGACTGCTGAAGTCTTCTTTCCTTCACAAAAACATAAGGCAAAAATCTTTGCAATAATGAAGCAGTACAACTGATTACAGTGATATCAATTGAATGCAGTAGTATTGAAAGAAACTTCAGGGTTTCAGTTTTGAGTGACATTAGGCAAACAGTTGTCTCTATTCTTTCTCAGCATAAAAGAATGTAGAATATTAGTGTGTAATCTAATTTATCTGTTAATTTGAAGTGAAAATTTTAGAAGAAAGTAAAACTTCAGTAATTTTCATCACTGAAATATTTTTCACTGCAGATGTATATTTCTCCCTGTGTACTGTCTTCTAACAACACACCTGCAATGTGCTATATGAATATCAGTGTGAATGAAAGGGCTGACCATTATCTAAAGGCAGAACTTTCTTACATGTATATATGCAGAATTGTGTATACAGTTTCCTGTAGTTTACTGAAAGATTGCCAAACTGGAAGAGATTTACACAATCATAGCAGATATCTTTATTTAATTATTAGGTGTACATGGATAACAATTTGGCTTTGCAGCCTAAGCAGGTATAAGGGAGTATGTAAAAAATGTGCTATTTGTGTGATTTATTTTTAGTCTAACCTGCAGGTTGTCATCTTTGTTTGCTTAGTCAAACCTGCAGCTTAGCATGATTGGTTGTCAATGTTCTCCTGTAGGTAAAAAACTGGAAAAGAGCTTTCTTAAAATAATGACTGGGGAAAATACATTGCTTGAAATTAAGAGCTTTCTGGGCACTGTGCGTATTACTGTCTTAACAGGCAGTAAGAGCAGTCCTGATATTTCTGTTATGTGATTTGCAAGATGTTTCAAATCAGTTCCTTTAAATATCTTAAGGAAAAGACTCTTCATTTGGAGACAAACTCATGATCAAAGAGATTACTGTCCATCCTGTAACATTTTAGCTTCTAGGGGAGATTTTCCCATGAAAAGTTAATTATGAAACAAGGCTTTGACATCTGTTGTTTATATAAATATTGATATTTAATAGAAAAAATTAACTCTGCTGTACCATCTTTAACAAACCCCATTTAGCAGAATAAGAAATATAAGTACAGACACAACTTCCCTTTTTACTTCTGCTTCTTTCTTTTGATCATATTTTTTAGCTTCAAAGATGAAATAACTGTTTAGTAGTTCTACCATATCCTTGTTTTACTAAAGACCGAGAGAAGCCTTTTCGAGTCTGAGGGCTTTCACTCATCACTGCCCCATTAGGAAAATGCACCAATACCATGAAGACCTATGCAATGTTAAAGGAAAACAAAAATTAAATATCAGCTCTTCTGTCTTGAAAGTAACTCTGCTACAAATAGGACCATAGTAATAGTGGGGTTTAATTTTTAATTCAGACATTGTTTTAAATAAAATATTTATTTGAAATGTACTATTCCTTTTCAGTTTAATGCAGCTGTCTCACAAAATGTGTTAGAACTCACAGAAAAGCAAAATCCAAAGTTTTTGGAAAATCCTCCTTAGGTATAAGAGACAGTCAGGAAACATCAATAAGAACAAAATGGATACCCAAAGTGCATTTCATTAGGGATTTTATTCCATGAATTTTGATTTGTAAGAGTGATAGAGACAACAGGTAACCTGTGGTTTGAAGGAACACATTCATCAGTGTAAAGCCCTATCTTTTTTTCTCTAACATGGTAGCCAGGTATATAACTTGTTGACTTGGATGCTATGATAGATGATTTTCTACTACACACTTATCTTGTTGCCATCTGGCTCTAACATTGCCCTTCCTGAAGTGGCAGCATGACACTCTGTAACTCCAAAAAGTTTCTCCACAGCCATCAAGCCTGGTCATGTTTTACTGTTTTGTTTAAAGAAAGTTATGGCTGGAACTCTGAATTCTCGTCTCATAATGGGATTTCAATGCCTAAATATCTGGTTGATCGTAGTCAAAGCACACAAAGGAGAACGCTAAGAACATTTTAATGTTTGTATTATTCCATCTCATTCTTATGCATTATGTGATTCTAGACACAGCATGCACCCTGCCCATGCCTTATTTTATCATATGTAAATGCAACCCATCTCTTTTCACTATGACTTTGAAAATAGCCTTCTAAAATTGAACAAGTACATTGAGGGTCATTTTGTAATTCAGTAGATTATGTGATGTGGCTCAGTGTACCCATTAAAAGTGAGATTGAAACTAATTATGGTACAAATAGGCGTCTGCTTTTTTATGTTACATTTTTGTACAGCTTATTCGGATATTTTTTCTTTTGTTTTGTTTCCTGAAAAAAAAAGTTTTGAAAACTAGGCTGAAAAGTAGGGTAATTATATGCATTGGGATCCTTTTAAAGGGATACCATAGATCCAAACTATGACAATGTTATTGCTCAAATACATTTATAGTGATTAAAGTGAACATTTAAAGTTTGATGAAAGTGCTTTTTATTCACTTAAAATCTTCCCTGAAGTTTTGATGGCATTCAAGTATGTTGCATTTTTTGTTTATCCTGTTGAACAACTTTACAGATTCCCATCAGCACTCCTACTTCAATGACCTTTAACTACTTATTTAAGAAGTACAACCCTTAAACTACGATTAAACTACTTATGTCCTCAGTTATTCCACTATTTCTTTTACCAAAGCCCAAATCCAATAGGGAAGAACAAATACTTTTAACCTTTTGTTTTTTCTGATCCTTTAAAATTTTGGGCCTCAGAAATGACCAGGGGGACAGAACATTTTCCTATTAAGACTGGCCAAGGGAGCAGGCTTATTTCAGCATGGAGAGGAGAAGACTCTTGGGACCCTCACTGCAGCATTTCAGTCCTTAAAGGGCACTTATGAAAAAGAGGAGAGTGACTTTTAACATGGGTAGACAGTGGTAGGACGAGAGGAAGGATTTTTAAACTGAAATAGGAGAAATTTGGACTAGATATGAAGAAGAAATTCTTTATTCAGGAGGTGATGAGGCACTGGAGCTGTTGCCCAGAGAAATGAACGCCCCATCCCTGGTGGTGTTCAAGGCCAGGTCAGATGGGGCCCTGGGACCTGATCTAGTGGGTGGCATCCCTGCCTGTGGAACTAACTGGCCTTTAAGGTCCTTTCCAACCCACACTTTCCTCTGATTCTATGTTTGTATATATCACAGGTAGTACCTGATTTGCAAGAAGAAGCTCCAAGGAACTCAGTGATAAAAAGAAATGGGTAAAATCATTGACTGTTCTTAAACGTAGAATTTTGTCAATTCCTTTTAGACTAATATTTTCTCCTTTATATCTGTATCTGTTTTAATCATTACTAATAGTCCATTAGAAAGATCTACAGAATATATATGCAGAGTATATTTTTTCTCTATTTTAATTTCTTCTGCTATTTCAAAAGTATTACTGACAAATGGTGGTTTCTTATATTAAAGAAACAATGAATAAGTGTCTGGTTTTATTCCTTAAGTTTTAAATTACCCTGCTCAACAGTTTTATTTTCCAAAGTATCTGGTAACTTCTGCAGCATCTCTTTGTTAGATAGCATGGCCTTACTTGAATATACTATTCAATTAGTTTTGATCTGTTCCTGAGCAATGCGTGCTTTACCTCATAATCTTTCAGTATTCAGACAAAATTTGAGACTCCGTTATCAAGATTCTGCTTGTAATTAACTTTTTTCTCTTGCTTAAATAGTTCATTTGCTGAAAGTAAGGATTTTGATGTCAACAGTTTTTAGACCACTTCCCCAGTTATTTTCTACAGTTTTTGGGGATGGACTAACAAACAAACAAGCCTTTCTCATTTTTAGTTCCTGTGACGGTCTGATCATTATTCAGACTATGTTTAAACAGACTTAAAATCTTATTTTTAACAGCTGTTGAAGCTGCAGTACATGCCAGAAATGATCATGATTTGCTTGGAGTCATGCTCCACTGAAGAGCTGGGGGTAGTACTCAGGCTTTCTCATTTCTAGGTTTTAGCTTAAGCCATCAATGGCCAACTGCAATAGAGGGTAGAAAATATAACCTATTACTGCCTTAGTGCACTTTTCTGAGAATTTCATTTAAACAGCATTAATGTCAAGCACAATGGCCTATTCTATTTCTTTAAATGATTCTTATTACCACCTCCGTGCTGGCTAAGTCTTGTGATGAGACATTGCTACATGTACAGAAAATAGCAACATGTGAATCTATTTTTAAAATGCAGCTGTAACAAGACTGGCAAGTAGAATAAACAAAAACTCTGTAACATGTAATCTCTCAAGTAGTAATTTTGTGGTCCATTCTCTGATGACACTATCACCCTCCTATCTTACCTCTGCATTTGAACTGGCAAATAAATGACATCTCATTTCCCACACACACCCAAATGTCCTACAGGAAAATTTTCAATCAGTATAGCATTTCTATTGTCATTTTGTAAACTGTGCTAAGAATAAATGTTTAGAGGGATTTAGTTCTTTCTAGGAAGCATTCCTTAAGGGCCCTAACCTTCAGTTTTAACTCTGACTCAGAACATGTTCACATAGAATATATGGCATTGTTGCAGTATTTCAGTAAATTGAGGACTGAGTATCAGGAATATCTGTTTAATAGATTTTGACATTTATGCGACATCCTAAAGTGTCATCATTTACAAATTGAAACTGTTGGTAATAAAACTACTTTTAAGCAAAAAGTAATATAGATACTTACTTCATGTGAACTAATGTCATTAATTTCTGAAAAGATGCTGTTCAGCATAACATAAAGTAGCAGTGCTTCGCAGTAAAACACAGTCACAGAAAAGTGGATTTGAAGCTTTATTTTCTATTATATGACGTATATGATCATAGAACAGCTACATGAAACAACACATAAGTAATCATTGACCTTTAAAAGCAGATGAATGTGCACTAAAACTCACATTGTTTCTAGTTTTGTGTATCACTCCGTCAGAGCTATGAAAGGATCTGCTTAAAACAGAAGGTCTAACAATATTCTGGCCACATAGTTAATTCCAGGGTAGTGATGAAGACACACTTTTGAGGTGCTGAAGTTATGGAGTATGTTCCTTCAGGCTGAAAAAGACACTCAGCCCAAAGAGTTCCCACTTCCTGAGCATGTTTTGTAGTTGGTTAAGGAGGTACTGCTGTGACCACCATGTAAAACTGGAATGTTTCCTGTCAGTTAGTTCTGACACCATGTATTGGCTGTGTTCAAACTGTGCATCTTTCACACAGGTTCTTGGCAGTTAGATTGGGCAGGTGCTGGTTTCTTCAGTGGGATTTAGATTCAGCTGGCTTCGGGCTGAATTAGATGGAAAGTTATCCAGCTCAATTAACTGAAAGCACTTCTGGAAACGCAGAGGAGAAGTCAACATTCCCCTGTGCATTGCTGCAAAAATAGAAATTATGATAATCTCTCCAGATAATAAAAAGACATAAATGTAATCTATTCAAATCTAATATGTAAGCCTACCAATTTCATCGAAGGTGTTCTTACACTCTTAAATTATTTCAAATTCTTTTCTATTTTACCCTTTTCCCTTACCATGATGAACACTAAGTATCACAAATTGATAATGGTTTTTTTAGTCTGCAAAGTCCTTGCAGAAGTTAAGCCAATATCTGAGCACTTTCTAGTAGACAGAGATGTGCATCATGACTCTAACTGGGATTTTGGTAGAAGTCTCTGTAGAAAACCAAACAAGCTCCCACAATGTACAATTTTGCCTACTTAGCCTTTTAGGGGCAAATTGACACACAAAAAGTCTTTCTCAATATCTTTTGTATGGAGCATAAGAAAAGCATTTAGTTCTCTACCTGCTTGTATTTGATCTGTTAAAATCTTCAGCCCAAATTATGCCACATTAAAAATTTCAGTCACCCTTCCTGTATATTAAAAAATAAACTCTGAGAAGGTAAAACAAGAATGCAACTTGCTGGCTACACACTGAAAGTATATCACATATGAGTGGTCTTATAGACCCAAGAATATGGGCACCTCCATGAGCAACTGGTACTTTCTGAACACCTGAGATTAAAATAATAGTGTATATGTAAGTAAAATTTTATAAACAGCAAATTTTTCATATATATGCACAATATATAAAAAGTGGAAAGTATAAATAGATTTATGCATACATATTTAAAGTGCAAAGACTGAAGAAAAATCAATTAAGGTATGTAGTAAGCCTTACTTGTTTTCCCCTTCAGCCTTTCAGTAGCCGCATTCCTGCCTCATTATTGCTAACATAAAAGAGAGAAAGAGCTAATATGCATTTAAATAGTAACTTGGGGAAAAATATGGCCTCTGTATGTAATCTATAACAGTCACAGCAACAAAGTGTTGATGTAATTTATAGCAGCCCAGCATGTTTCTTCGGATGTGTTGCATGTTCCTAAATTAAATTAATTTGCAAGAGTAAATAACATATGTACAATTCTTTCTCTGTGTGTATGTTAAACTGCTTTTAATCTTCCACAGAAAGGCTAATACCCATTAGCAACTCTGCCTTTTTGAAGCCATAAGTTACTTATTTATTAATGATCCCCAAATGTCATGCCTTCCCAGTAATAAATAATAGCCTGGAAAGACAGAAATGGTGCAGACTCAACTGTTTTTTTTCTTGGTTGCATTTTGTGTTAGAATTTCTGAGAACTGCTTTTTGAAAATATTTTGAAGCAGAAGAATTTCAAATTTTGTACCTCTTCTCTCTACTTTTCTAGAATATTTAGACAACTCAATTGAATGTGGTCTTCAAAACTCTCCAATAGACTTCGGGACAGGGGCTATAGATCCATGGTATTTTATATGTCACTGCTAGTGATGGTCCTTCTGGAGAAAAAGCACTACCAGAGATAAAAAACTCAAACTGCTGATGCCAAAAAAGACACAGATTCTGAGTAATTCTTAACATTTTCCAGATTTTTTTCACCATTTCTGCTGCCTAATAGATTTCTTAAGATTTTCATTAAAATCTCACTTTCTGGCCTAAAATATTACTTAGTTTTGACTGGCTGTACTGTTTCATTTTTAAGAATCTCTTTCTGCTGTAAGACAGCCTCTCTACATGAGCAATAGAAAGGATCTATCTTCAGTGGCTACTGTCAGAACATCTTCATTTGTGTGAAAACTTAGGCAAATGAAGTAATTCTCTTCAGACAGAAGTCAAGTAATAATGATTCAGCGCTGGTAAGAATTCAAATATAGTTACTATACTGCTTGCAACTGTGAAAACACTTTAAAAAATAAGTTCAAAGCAGTAATATCCTAATGTGATAAAACCAGATAAGTCTGATTTTCTGTGTTTACTATTCTCTGTGGCTACTTTCTAAGCATAACACCTTCTGCCACTCTTTCATGCACACTAAAATGAACTCCATCTCTTCTAGGAGG
The DNA here is from genome assembly GCF_047830755.1 of Zonotrichia albicollis. Lineage (NCBI taxonomy): Eukaryota > Metazoa > Chordata > Aves > Passeriformes > Passerellidae > Zonotrichia > Zonotrichia albicollis. Next base: position 36,034,292 of record NC_133824.1, read on the forward strand.
CATAGCATGAAAACTACACATTAAAAACATCAACAACAACAAAATTGTATCCTAACACTCTGATTTATTTATAATTTTCTCATCTAGGAGTACTGTTTGTGGTCCATCAAGATTATGCCGGGGACAAATATATCATATGACATTGTGTCAACACTACAGTGGGTTAGCTCTGCAGCCAGGTACCAGCATGATTATGCAAATAGAGGCACTATTGCCTTATCAGTCAAAACCACTGGCAGAATGCCTTGGAGACAGATTTCAATAAAGGAGATACATTCTATCTCAGTGAGACTGACATTAATAATTTATGATTAATCAGTTTATGGAAACATATTAACAACAGAAGGCTGTGGACAGCAAGATGGATTTCTTGCCTCCGCTTTCCCCATTTTTTTCCCTCCTACCTGACTTAACTTTTTTTATGATTAAAAGCCATGTAGAAGACTCAGTTCTTCGCAAGAAAACAGATTAGCTTCTAAAAGAACCATACAGAAGTGCTGAGCTGGGGATGAAGGGATGAGGAATCATCTGACTTCCTATAAGATCAGAGCTGTGTTGGTGTCGTATTTGCCTCTTACATCTCAACGACCAGGGCTGTGTCAGGACATCTTAATAACAGAAGATTAATTAATATCATCATTAGTATTCACACCTGGGCTTTAGCTGGGAAGTGTAAAATACCAGAAGTCTAAATAGCATATTCCAGCATAAACATCATCCATCCAAACAAAAAGAAATTAAAGCAAAGTTCCCTCAAGAAGTATTGCTGCAAATGTGGCTTTTTTCTTGGAACATAAAATATTTAAGAAAATAATTTAAAACCTGTGAGCTGAGCCACTTCTGAGCTGAGCCTCTGAAATACTTCTGCAGCTGCTTAAAATCCAGGTGTAAAACCACTGAGCAGAGTCACCTGGAGCTTGATAGCATTAATATCTAAGGCTAGAACAGCACACACAAATGTTGTCTCAAAAACGTTGCTCTTCTACCATAGCTCGCTTTGAAAATCTGATAAAATATTCTCTGCAGAAAGGACAGCTATAACAATGTCAGGTTCAAGCATCTAATGGGACCTTACTGGCTTTTTCTGAAATTAGGTGAGCTAAATCAGTTTTGCATGTTGCAGAGGTCATTTTTCAGAAGAGAAGAAAAAAAAAAAAGAATAAACAGAAACAAAACCAAACCAAAAGAAGAAAAAGCCCCCCAAAACTGAAATAAAAAGTAATATTCTCATAAATAGTCAGGCTGCCTGAAATTTACAAAGCACAGTTTTTCTTTAATCAGAGGAATATGTAATGTAAATAAATTTTATATGCCACAAAGAAGTTTTCCTTTTAGTGTTTATTCTAATTTAGCATCATGATACTGCACTTTTTTTTCAAAAATCTTGTTTATTAGTTACGCACTTTCCTCAGGTGTTTTGTACCTAGCAATACACACCACTATTGAGTAACATAAAAGTGAAAGACATCAAAGTGCAAAGTGAGAGTTGAAACACAACTGTATTAGTATCAGAACATATGCTTCTTTATACTCCTCTGCCTCGCCATTTTAAGGTTTGAGAGCATTTATTTATACTTCTTAATTTTAACCTGCATATACATTTATTCTTATTAACCACCAGAGACACTGAGTGCCTTAAAACATGTACTAACAGAATGTGACGTAACTAAATTGAGCCACATTGCAATGCAGAATGTTTCTGGAACCATCAGTGACAAAAGTAATTGATAAATCAACGACTAATTGACTTGAGATAATGAAGGTACTTTTAAAGTGCAGTGAGCTTGTGTCCTAATTAGCTTTGTAGAGATAGAAAAAAGATTATCTTTACTGCAAGATTTCTGGGTAAGTGATGGGTTTAAACAAATCAGATAAATACGCAATTAAAATAATTGGTAAATGGGATGGATTGTGATTTTATCTTTGTACAGAGACTTTAGACCAACATTCAAAAACCCAGAATTTAATTTTTTTTCTAACTCAGGCATGTGTATCAACAGGATTGATTATATAAGGTGCTGTGATTTTTTTTTTTTTGGAACGTCTATATCCCTCTGTAGAGTGATTTTACAAAATGTGGCCATTTCAGTATTTCCTAAATAGCTATTTATCTTTTTAATGTAATATAATATTTTCCAGGAACCCCTTCTGCAGATAACACATTCCATGCATTTCAAGGTGATTTAATTTGTACATGACTGTCTAGTCATTGTGGACAGATCTTGCTTATTGCTAATTCTAGGAAGGTTAAAACTAATTACAACATAAGTTTATTGATTTTAGAAGAATAAGGTTTCAATTGATCCTTTGGAAACCATTTGGAACTTAAGGAATACGTGCAGATACAACTTTTATGTGATTCCCACTTCGATGACTGAAGGTGTCAAGTATGCTTGTTATTATTTCTCAGTACAAGTAATTCATTTTTCTTGAAGGATCAGCTGAAAATATCTCAACTATAAATTAAAACACACTATTTAGGACAATAAATTAAGATTAAGATTCTTTCTTAGTCCACAAAATGGATTTATTTTAGAGCAGGCTTGACTTCCAGAAAGCAACTAACTCCAACCCATGAGAATGTGAAAGACATCAGGCTGTGCTGCTCTGGAGGAGGCCAAGTCTTCCTCTGGTCTCCATTTCCAATGTCAGAGCACCTGCTCCAAATAATTCACAACTCTGAGGGCATTTTTCATTTCCTAGTTATTAATTTCTAAGTATCCTAATCACTTTATTCTTCAATAGAAGCTGGTCTATGCTTCAGCTCCTTCTAACATGCATTCTTAAATGTATGTTAAAAGCTTTGTAACAAAAAGAACAGAAATCAATTGTTTTCAAACTGGGATTTAACAAGTGGAAGTTGATTTAATTTATAAAAAGTGCAATTTAGATGGGAATTGAGAGAAAGCATTTCTGACATGCTGTTATGCTATTGCTGTAACATATCAAAATACTGCAACCCACACCTTGCAGAGATTTTAAAAGACAGGTTTGACAAATATCTTTCAGGCATGGTTTAGTTACATTAAGCCTATTTCAAAGCCTGTAAAAGTAACAAGATGACCTAGAAATTTATTCAGGAGATCCTTTCAATCCTATAGCAATGAATACATATATGATGCATTATGTGTCATATCCCAGCAGAAATTACTTTCTCACCAATATAAATCTTTCTGCTCAGTCCATAAAATAGGTCCACACAAGTGAAAGTTTCTTTTACATAAGTGCCAAAATCCTTGGATAAATATTGGACCTCTACTATAAGCTCAGCTAAGGATTATGTTTAGAGCACAGAAATCAAATAAAGTAAAATTTAAATGCACAAAGCCATCAATCTTTCTGTAGCTATGTAACCCACAGCCTCGGATGACTTCAGTGCCTTCTATTAATTCCACTGTGAAGCTACAAATTTCTCTTTAATTTTATACTTTTTTACCTCTAATACTAAGTGCATTTGTCTTAAGATAACTGAGGGTATTTGGCTCATTCTACAGATTGTAGTTCTCAGGATGTCACAATAAACTTCAAGTACTTTAAATTAATTAATTTAATAAGCTCCCAACTACAAATTACTAACCACATTTTCAACTGGAAGTCCAAAAAGTTTATGTTTTTTCTTTGAAATCAGAATTTCACCCAGAGTATCTTTACCTTACTTTAAAGTTTTTACTGCTTCTTGTTGATCTATTTCTGTGTGAAGTGTGCCTTTCTTCTCCTGTATTTTTTCTGTTTTAGCACCTTCCCACTACTTTCTGTCTCTGGTTGCCATCCCAGCACTTCTTTATCTTTACATTGAAAATGAAGGGAGCATTAATTGCACAAAATGGAGTTTGATTTGATTATTTGTGAAAGGTAGGAAACGCATGTCAGTGGGCTTTTTCTGTTCCTTTTTCAAAAATGGCAAAGCTTCTGAAGACTTTTTTTTTATATATTTCTCAGCACTGGGAAGATAAAAACAATCATGATGTTTTTTAGTTGGTTTTTTTTTAGAAATTCTGGTTTCTGTGTTTAGGAAATGACATTTTAGGATAGCATAAGTCATGCACTATTTTATTTATCCTTACCAAAATTGTTGTAAATTTTGCATGTCTGTATATTAATCTTATTATTTCATATCTGTTGTACTGTACTGCAATGATGCTTTGTTTAACTAAGACCAATTAGTACTTTACTAAAACTTTTTAAACCAGTGAATTTGTACTGATTTCACAAATATGAGTCAGACCTTAAAAAAAACTACTGAAATTATTTCATTATATTGGGATTAAGTGACTTCTGTCTCTGGGACTGTTTCTTAGTACCTCTAATTTTATAAGGCTGTCATGTCACAGCTGAAATGAAAGTAAAAGGCAGCTGTTGTAGATGGATTGAGCAATATTCTCAGTTTATCTGAGAGTTCATGTAATTGCATTAATTTCTCAAAGGAAAATCAATTTACCCTTGGAAGGATATAAAAATTCTGCGTAGGGGACAGCACTTTAATATGCTGAACAATTCCACATTTTAATTACCTAATTTTTCATCTTTTTTTTTCTTTCATTATCTTCATCATCAGAATAATCTGGTGCTTCTTTTCCTGACTTAGTGATTGGATTAAGAGTAATATCTGAAACCTAAAGAAAGAAAGACCTAGACAAATGGTATCTGGCAGTAGGCTAGGAATAGTACTTTAGGGAACCAATTTTGATGTAATTTCCTTTTACTGGAAAAACACACTCACTACTGCTCAGGCCACATTCCTGCTTTGGAATGTTACTGCCTTCCACACTGCTGTGAAAGCTTGGACATAATGTTAGCTGTGAGTAGACATGATTTGCCACTGTTCTTCCTGAACATGACACTAGCCATGTATGCATTTGTCACTTCTTTTTCTGAGTGGGGAAAATCTGAAAATCTGTAGTCCTCTGTGACTACAGAACATTGGCAGGCACTTGCCTGCAAGCAGGAGTGCTGTGGACAGATGTGTAAGTTAATTGTTCTCATTTGTGTCTGCACATTGACCTGTTGCATCCTTACCCTGCAAGTGGCCAGCTCAGGGGACCGTTACTGAAAATCAATACCTCCTATAGATAACAGCATCAGAATAATCCATTCGGTATCCAAATGAACAGGAATATGGGTATCATGAACAGGAATATGGGTATCCTCAGTCCCTGCAAAGTTCCAGCACAGGTTCAGACACCAAAGCCATTGAATATGTGATATCAAGCCTTAAGGCCTTTAACTTAAATTACTGCACACAAGTTTGACTATTTTATGGCTCCTTCCATCACTTAAATGAATCCAGTCATTGGTTCAGAGTGATGCTTGCCTCAGGTGGTGGTCTTTTCACTTTTAATCTATGCAACAATACACTTAATCTTAGGGACAATTAATTAGCATTGTTAGCAGTCTCTTGTCACATTACTTCTACTAATATAATTTTAAGCAGCCAATTGAGCTATTCATCATAATTTGATGAAAAGACTGAATGCTGAAAAAATACAGATTATTGATGTCAATTACAAATCTCCTTTTGTCTCACTCATGTGGGATAGATTCTTTAAAATCTCGAAAAACACCTGATCCATTGTAGGTACCCTAGTACCTACATGCCTTAGTACCTACAACATCCTAGTTTCTCTAGTATCTCAGCACACATATAGTGCTGCTGATTTTTAAAGAACCCATATTTCAAGTTTATATTTCATTTCTATATGGAGCCCACAAGTAAACAAGAATATAGAATGTGCAGGTGTAAATGTCTTTTTTAAGCACACATGTAAACAAGTACTAAAAAAGTTATTCTCTGACAGTTTAAAAATCAAGTTGTTTCAAATATGACACAGCCCTCCAGAGGGACCTGGATAAACTTGAGGTTTCAGCCCACAAGAACCTCATGAAGTACAGCATGAAGGGGGTTTATTAAAAAGAAGGAGAGCAACTTTTTATATGGCCAGATACTGGTAGATCGAGGGAGAGTAGCTTTAAAAAGAGGAGAGGTTTAGATTAGATGGCAGGAAAGAAGTCCATTACTCCTGGGAGTGGCAAAACACTGACACAGGTTATACAGAAAAGCTGGATGGGGTCCTAAGCAACCTAATATAGCAAGTGGCATCTCTGCCCATGGAACTTGATAATCTTATGGTCCCTTCCAACCTAAGCCTTTCTGGCATTCTATGACAAATCAGAATTTTAATCTGTGCATGGAGAAAATCTCAGTTCTGTCAATACAGGAAAGTTCATATTAGGAAGAAACTTCTCTGCCTTCTGGCAGCCTGGAATGCAGAGCACCCGACTCTTCTCACACATGTATTTTCTCCACCATAATTTCAGCACTTCGAGTCAGTGGACTGAATACTAGCCGAGGGAAATGTCTGTTATATACACTAACTGTTAACAAGTTTCTTACATTTGTATTCAAAGTGTTCAATACTACAATAATACAACTTCATCCTTTTCCATGTAATGTAGTACTCACTTTATCCCTTGTTCATGTCACACTTTCCAGCTGACTGATTTGTCTAGTGAGTGTAAGGGATGATTGTCAGATGGAAGCAGCATTTATTTCCTGGTGGATGTGGTGAACTGAGTACAACAAATCTTTTGCGTGATCAGCGTTGACTTTCAGAGATCTGTGCAGTGAACTGCTCTATCAGTACTCTAAATTGTTCTTTTATCATCATCACCTCCTCTCTGGAATCCTGATGACCAAAGAACTCTGTCCATAAGAGGTTATGTTTACAATGCATATCCAAGTCGTTGTTAAAAGCTTTCATTCATCTACTCAAAATTTAAAATTCATGCAAGGTATATATATTCTTCTGTCAATCTGGAAACTGTGATGAGGTCTCAGGGTTAGCATTTGGGGCACACAGGTTTGTTTCTGATTTTAAGTTTGAAAGGGGACTCTGACCATTTAAAAATGGGTCTTGTCCAAACCAGAGGAGAAGAATCTCCACTGTGAATCACTCCCTTGTAAGCCTAATTACAGGTAACATTTGGTTCAAACTGTATGATGCAAGCATTCTTTATGAAGCATTGGTCTTAAAGGTGTTTGCCACCCATTTGCTGACAAACTTTCTCATTTTTCTAATGGAAAGTCAATACTAGATTAATGATTAAATACAAACAAAAGCCCTAAGGTTGTGTCCTCTTCTCCAACACCTCCTCTATGACATCTTCTCAGCACCAGCTGACCAAATTTCCCTGTTGCCTTACATCTGTAACTGTAAATTACAGTTTAAAGATAAATACCAGGGCTTTAAATCAGTAAAATTCCATATTTATGACATTTACAAGCATATTTTTCAAAAGCTGTTGAGGTAAGAAAATTAGCCTTGGACAAATTCTGAATCGGAACTTTAAAATTTATGGTTTTTTGTTTTTTTTTTTTTTCTATTTCGTAGATTTAGCTGCCTCTGACAGATTGAGCCAGAAAAAAAAAATCAGAATCATGAATAAATTTGAAGTTAGTTATAATTTCCTGTTTACTATAGGGTAATGACAAGATGATAACTGAGGTCTTTTTTTAACTACTAAAGTATGTGAGTGAAAGACATGCAATGTTTCTTCTGTACAGGTTTATTAAATTCAGACTTCAAATCAACTGCTAAAAATTAACCACTGAAAGACCAGGTAGATATGAATGAATTCTAAAATGCTTTTTACTCAGGAGAATTATTCCTTTGTCTATATTGTTAGTTAGTTCTTGTAGACTCTTTTGTCTGAGGACATCTTCTCACATTTATTCACTAATCTTTATCTGCTAATTATCTGAATAGCAGCCAAATTAGTTTGCACATGTGAATTCTACCCTCAGAAAATCAACTGGAGCACTAGCTGATAGAGGATATTTCTGGACTGATTGTTGCAATTAGCTTCCTGAAATATGCCCCTTATGAAAATAGAGAAAGGTTTTCAGCATCAAAAATAAAAGTTAAAGTTGTGAGTCCCTGAGATGTCTATAGATATCACAGTTCCACAGAGGGCAAATAGAAGGAAATGCATCGCCTGCAGGGTTCTGACCCTTTCATTGATCAAATTGATCTTTTGTCTGTCTCCCTAACAGTTCATGCCAATGTATATTTTATGCTAACCAGACTACTTATCCTTTTAGAATGAAAATAAATATAAATTTTAACATATCACTGTAGCCCCTGAGGAAATAATCTGAAATATTCAATACAGTGAAGTGGTGTACTAGAGGATTATCCTCAATTTTGAAGCAGAAGTATCTACATTTATCAGCTCTGTATATAGAAAGGGGAACTTGAGATCCTCTGTCAGGAAAACCTAAACCAAAATCTGAGGAAGGAAACAACATTCTGAATCCATGCACCTCCTTTATATGTTGATGTGTAATATACCCCAACATGGAAAGGAAGGGAGGGAGCCATTCTTCTGGTCACAACAGAAGGTCCCATGCTTTGGGTTTTCCATATCAGGTGGCACATGATGGTGGGAAAATAGACAAAAATATTTTGAGTTGCAGGCAAAACGTTACTTGTCATTTGGAATAAAAGAGAAAACCAAATCTAAACAAACCCAGACAAAACCACCAAGCACAGAAAGCCAAAATAAGGAAGTAAAAAGCATGACAAATATGTAAAAGTTTTTTATGCTTGCACTTCTTATACAAAAATTCCTCTCTGATGCTGTCAGATCTTAACTACAGCTATTACAGTAGACGTTTCAATAACAACAACAACAGCAACAACAACAATAATAATAAAAAATATTATATTTGGCTCTGAACAACCTGTAGATAATCTGCATCTCTACAGATCATTGAGTTGAAGGAAGTTTGGTTCATACATTTGAATCCCATCAGAGAGGAAGTGAGATAGAAGTCTAACTAGAAAGAAGTCTAACTATAACAAAACATATAATATTTTTTTGATAGTTTATGCTAAAGTAGTTAAAATTATCTCTCTGAATGGTTCCATGAGTCTTCTTGACCACCTCATACTTTTTTAAATATCATTTATGATAGAAATATTTTAGGAAAATTGAGTTTTAAAATTCACAGATTATCATAATTTATTCTAAATTCTGCAGCATCAAATTTCAGAAAATGTTTTTAAAATTACAATCTTGCTCTGAGTCTTTTGTAAACAATTCTAAACTCTTGTATAGCACTTATATTTTCAGAAATTCATAGCACATTAATTAAGCTTAGCAACATTCCATGAGTCAAGTAATTTTTGACACATCAGTAAAATATTTTTGAATGGGGCTATCATATGATCAGATTCCTCCAGCAGCTCAGTAGTGACACCTGTAATGTAGTTCAGATTCTTAAAGTCTTTGTATAATTCTCTCTCGTATTAAAACTTGTGGGGCATTTTTACATCACTGGAAAACAAAAGGAGCTTTATTCCATTCTGGGAATGCAAAAAAGTCACTGTGAATTTGTACTGGGCTGCAGCTGCAGAAGCTTTTGCCAGGAATGCTTGGTAATACATGAATTTTCTCCAGCTTGAGGAATATAAAGAGACATTAATAATCCAGTTACTAATTTTAGATGAATACAATGATGCAAAAGAAAATTTAATTTAAAAAAGTAATTCTGGGAAAAAGCATTCTGTGTTTAACCAGAAGGGCTTTGTAGGTGTCCTTTGGTGAAAAAGAACAACAAAAGATTAGCAGAAGGGAATATCAAAGGAAGTATGTTGACAAACTCTTCAGAAAGTAGAAATTAAAAAAAATTAGAAATTTTCCTGCTACAGAACAGGTTGACTGAAAACTCTGATTTTACACAAGTTATCCAGCATAGGAAAAATATCCACTTGTTAACAGATTAAATTTGTGATGTGATGTGCAGCAGTCATTAAAAATTCCATCATTAAAAATGTCAGTGACATTTACTGACTTCATTAAAGGATTGATGACTCTAGATTGAAATTAATGACCAAACTTTTTTGCCAGTTTATGGCAGTAGCTAGTGCCTGACAGAACACCCCTTATGAATAATAAAAACTTCCTACACAAACTGAACTAACATTTTGGAAGTTTATAAAATGAAGGATTGTTGCAAATAGAGCAGTTATGGTATTTCCTGCTCTTTTGCTTGAATTAATTCTCTGTGTGTGTGTGTGTTTGTCACTGCTGGAAGGTGTTTGGGTTTGTTGTAGTTTAACCCCAGCCGGCAACAGAATAGCACAGAGCTGCTGAGTTTCTTCCCCCTTCTGCCAGATGGATGGGACAAGAACTGGAAAGAAAAGGAAACCTCATGGGTTGAGATACAAACAGCTTAATAAATATAATAAAATGAAATTTAAGAGTAGCAACAATAATATGGTCTTGGCCATTTTAGAGGTCTCTTTAACAACAATAATAATAGTAACAACGATAATAATAATAAAAGGAGAGAGGCATAAAACCCAAGAAAAACAAGCAATATGCAGTACAGTTGCTCCTGGAGAATTAGTTTCTGTACTGAGATTGACATTTTATGGCATGGAGCTTCTCTCTGTTCAGTTCAGATCAGCTGTCCTGGCTGTGCTCCTTCAGAGCTTCTTGCACACCTCCTCACCAACAGAGCATGGGAATCATTCCTAAGATTGATTACTGAATATTTAGTTTCTCTAGCAAATGAACAGGCTTTTCGGTCATATTGTTGTCACATGAATAGTCTTTTTTTAATTACATTTGTCAATTCCAGTAATACACGTCCAAAAAATACACCTTTGTCTCTCAGAATCCAGCTAAGGCTTATTCAAACAGCAATAGCTAGTAGCAATTATTTTTTTTAAGCTAACTGAGAGTAGTTAATAATAGTAATTAATTTGAAGTAGTATGGAGCCTGCAAAACATATTTAATTGGGGTTTTGCTTTAGCTTCAGCTTTAGCTAAAGGAAACCAAGTAGATAGTACTGGCTATAAATGCTTTGCTTGTAGCCCTAAAAAGTATTCTATTGTAAAACTATGTGGGTGACTGACATCCTTTGCTTCAGAATAAAAACAAAAAAAACTCAAACATTTTTGACTGATTCTGAACACATACTGAAAATTTTGCTGTGCTTCAGAAACATTTTTCTGCCCAGAACATCACACTATTTTGCCTGCCCTAATTGAAGCAGACATTTTTCAGAAGGTTCACCTGTTCTTCCTGTATCTCACTTTAACACAGGCCTTATTTTAAATACATTCTCTTCTGATATTCATAAGCTTTTCCCACTCTTGGTTCTCATGTCAAAAATTTGAGCGAATACAGTGTGTGGGGTCACTAGGAAGTCATTCTCTAATTCCAATAATTTTGTCATTCCTGTGCTATCTATCTACCTACATTTTCAGTTTACTCCCATTTGCTTTTGTTGGAGGGAGTCTAGAACAGGTACAGAGGAGAATAATCAGACAAACATCTCAAAGCCAAAAAAAATACAAATTATTTAAAATTATAAATGACTGTGTAATAGAGAGAAAAGACAGCAAATATTAAGGCAAGAGACATGAGTTTCACGCTTTTTCATTTTACAAAAAGCCAAGAATTTTACAAGTTGGTAATTTAGAACATGAAAAATATTAAAACATACCTCTGTGTATCTCTAATTCCTCACTGGAGTCTCAAAATCTAGTAAAGAACTCTGACAATTTTACTGCATATACACATATATACACTAAAAATGGAGCAGAGCTACAAAGACCTCCGACACATAAGAAAAATTACTAAAAAATTTATTTTAAAGAAGAAATTTAAAATAGAATTTTATGCAAAACCATGGGTTGAAATGGGACATCCTGACTCTATTTCCCATTATATTTTTCATGTATAAGCAAGTCACACAGAGTAGATAGCGCATATTAACTTCATTTCTGTTTTTGCCTCATAAAAATTTATTTCTGTACACTGATGCCAAGATTCCCTGAGAGTGAATCAGTGACAAACCAGTAAAAAGATTTCCTGCCATTCAGTCTTTTGTACTCTCCACTGGACCATGTTGATTTCTTAATGGTTAGTCAAGCAGCTAAGTACCTCTCTGAGATGATGAGGATCTGTCTGCCACAAGCTCATTCCAATAAATATGTGAAATCTGTTCTAGCTGCAGACAAACCTGCAAAATCATTTTGTATGATGAATAGCACTAGAAGGAGTGACAAAGGATGACTAAATACTTCTAGGTTATCTAAAAAAAGTCAAACCCAGTTGTCTTTCAGAAGGTTTCAGAAGTACTAATTGTTTTCCCGACACAACACACACTCAAGCACATACCTGGACAGTTTATGGGCTTACTTATGAAAAAGCATTTCTATCAGACACTGACGGCTGGAGGCTGACATAGCCTCCCTAATTCTTCACACGTAGCCGAATTTGACACCACCTTTTGGAAGAAATGTATGACAGTTTCAAATGAAAGTAATCTTTCAAGAGCTTGAAAGGCTTCTTTTCTTTTCTCCTTGAAAGAGACTGTGAAAAGAGGTAATGACAAAAAGAATTAATTTAAATCCTTCTAAAATTTCATCAGTTTAGCTATCCAAAATGTGCACCTTCAAAACACCTGAAGGGTAGTTATCTTCCTCTAAAATCAATTTAAATAGCTTACTAGAAGTTGCTCAACTGTGAATATTTCTCTTGTTTATCAGTGCTTTGGGTATATACAAACAATTTATTTATTTACCAAGGAGAGACATTCTTCAGGCTCTTAGCAACAAGTATATCCATACGGATATATCCAAATATGGATTTGTTTCAGGATGTTTTAATATTTTAATGAAAAAAAGATTTTTTTAGGAAAGAAAAATATGAGTAAGTTTTCAGTTGGTACTCTCTTCCCTTTATTAATTCAGGAATGCAGAAGAAATGGGCTATTTAGTTAGTTATTATAGCTATGGACTTCTACTGAGAGTTTTATCTGCAAGCGCTGCTATTAAAAAAAGAATGAAACTGCTCTGACTACGGGAGTTAATAAGCAGCCACAGACAAAGAGGTGTGTCTGAGTGCAGTATTAGAAAGAGGAAAGTCTAACTAGGCAAGTTCAAAACATAAACTTTCCAGACACATACAGATTTTGTGGGTGTAGGCGTTCCTGTAATGGACAAAATATTAACATTTCTCTTTATGATTTTGCCCAGCTCTTTCAAATGAAATATACTATGCAAGCTCCTTCTGTGATTTTAAAAAGAGATTCCATCTATTTTTGAACTTGGTTTCAACAAATTCCTTTTATATATGAGGTTTTTTGAAACTGATCCTAGAGATTGAAACTTTCCCAGCGACTAAGGAATCCCTGAGCTCCCTGGTATTGATTAGGTGGTGGTAATAGCAATGTCAGCTTGGCTGAGTGAACCTAAGTACTTTGCCATATAGTGAAACATATTAAACAAATTAATTCAGGTGTCATGCTCTGAACCTCAGTCTGGTGGAATGTCAAAGCCTTCTTTCTGGAGCAATTCCAGTAAGGAATAGCCTTGTCCCACAGGTCACCATTCTTGTGCAATGGTGTCATCAGTGGTTATTTCCATCTCTGAACTGAACCATTTTCCCTTTCACTTTGCTTTGCTTCCACTGCTTATGACTCCTCCATCAGTCCCACTGACATGTCCATGAGACCATCAGTTGGAAAAGAACTCTTCCTAAGCCCTTTCCCAACGCTTTTGGCAGCACATCCAGGCAAAAGCATCACAAAGCCACTAGGGCTATTTGTGATTTTGTTGGTTTGGTTTTTTAGGAGCAGGCTTTTTCCATTTTTAAAGCAATCTCTGCCTATAGAACGTAACCCTGTTATCAAATCAAAGTCCATTTCTGTATTGTCAGGGTGACCCATCATGTCTATGTTCATAAAACATTTTAGGAGCTTAAGGTTTTCAACAGGCTTTTATACTTAAGCACCTTTTAATCCTCAAGGCAATTTATGCACAAACATCTGTAAGGAGATAAAAATGGCTTTGTTTCTTAAATGACCCACACTTAAGCCTTCTCACTCTTCAATCTTTTGAAGTGGTTTATGTATTAAAATCACTAATACCAGTATTGCTACTTAGTCGGTCTCTAGCCTTGGACTTTTTCTGCATACCTGTTTCTCTGCCTCTGGTAAGAAAATAAGAACACTGTAACTACTATTGCTCATAACCTGAACAGGAATTTAACTATGGAAGAAAAAAAAAAGGATAAAAGTACTTGGTGTTGTTATTAAATACCAGACTATTAGTGGTCATTAGATCAGTACTGAGAAATGAAGTTGCCAAGATAAAGCCTATGCCTACTTTTGGAAAGATGATCACTTTTATATGTACTTGAAAAGCTTTTTCCAGCTTTAACCCTGACATGGAAGAAACCACCTGATTTAGTTTTTTTTTTTAAGGACAGTATCATTATTCTGAAAACAGACTAAGATACTTGTATGAGTGCTTTTGTAACTGTTTTTTTCCTAGAAAAATTTTAGTGGAATTTGGAATGTAAAATAAAAGGACAAAGTTCTGATTTTTTTGGAGGTTATACTGGAGAAAGAATGACACTTCATTCAATAACCTTTTGAGAAAGAGAGAGAAGGTTTAGATGATGTAATGCTGAGAGACAAATGAAGTGACTTTGGGTAATCAAAGTAAAAATTGCTGCCTGACAGAATCTGAGCAGCAACACCCTTTTTTTTTTCTGAGGTACCTAATGGATTTTTACAGTGTTATAACATTTGAGTTTTATGTTTTATGATATTCACCAAGTGACAGTCTGACCCTCTTCTCCCCTAAGATGTTATCACTTCTCTGTGTCAAAGTAATTCTGTTGCTGTCTTACCAGAGATGAACTCATGAATCAGTGTTGTGGACAGGGGTGGCAGCCCAGATAGCACTCTGCGAAATCTATAAATCCTTTAAGAGCGACTATTTTTCTGCTGCCAGTGGTTATTATTGTGTCACAATCAAGCAATTTCATACTGAAATGTTGGGTGGCCTGGATTTGAGTGCTAAAAGAAGAAAAGCTACCAGGAGATTATGGTATCAGCATGTTTTATGATACGAAATGTAGGCAGTAAAGTCCACCTATCTTTGTATGCTCTTTCTACTTGGTAATAAGCACTAGAGTACATTTTCTCTAAATTGTAGTATTTTATAATATCTAGCGGCAGTTATCATAAAGTTTTAAGAACAAAATCTGAGGTTTTTTTGTCCACATGCCTTGCCTTAACCATGGGTTCACATGCAGCTTGGTAACTTTCAGTAACTATGCAACCCTGTATCCATGCCAGATCATTTCACACATAAACCTTCCCAATGTCTGCATGCTTAAGATTCAGGTCAGTCAACAGTCCTCATGGACTCCCTTGTGCAAGGGTGAGCAATCAAAATCCTGCAGTGAGTTATCCATAGTCACATGCTCTGAGTCTGGATGGGCATACAGGGTGAATGCATAAAGGTTATTAGGTTTATTGGGACGGATGTATTCCGGCATTTGATACAGCCACTGATGACGTAAAGACTGGAAAGCTGATGTACAAATAAGTAGAAATTAAGTACTTAGTTTTACACAAAAACTCTCTCTGAATTCACTGATTCAAGCGTCTTTGAATGCACAGAAAATGTTGCTGGATCCTAAGCCAAAATGTTACAGTCCCTGACCACTCTTCTGGATGAGTTACACCACTATTTTCATCATTTTGAATGTCTGCTCTTGACCTACAACTGCTCATCATTTAAAAGACCATCTCACAGAAAGGCTCCTTGAACTTTTACCAACTTTGGACTATTCCATATTAAAATTGAATGGGTCATGCAGAGATGCAAAAAGCACATGTCATTTTCTTTTCCTGACAAAATCAATCAAATCTGAAAAACACCCAGAGAGGCATAATATAATCTTTTCTTGTGTTTTAATTAGAAAGGTTGACTATAATCAGCAGAAGAACACTAAAAAAATATTTTCAGTCAAATTGCCTTCTTTCTTTTTACTCTCAGTTAGCATTCAGAAAATTACTAGTAGTTGAAAGAAGCTGGAAGAATAATGACTTGTGTGAAGATTCAGACCAGGCCCTGTATTTATTCCTCACAGCTCCTTAGGTAAAAAAAAGATGTAATACAATTTTTTTGTGTGTTTAAGATTAGTTGATATGAACATTTATAAACTATCTGTGTGAGAGATTTTGTAATGTTTGGTAGATTCAAAGATAAAATAGGATTTTTAGAAATTGGCACTGCCTAATGAACTGCTCAGTGACTTTAACACTCAGATGTTAATATGTTAATCTTTTGTTTACAAAAAACTTTGCATCAGGAATTTATAGAGTGTATTTGTTTCAGAGAGGAAATTAGTTAATCACTTTGAATGATTAATATGTTTCTCCTTTGGCTATTTGGCATCAGATGCAAAAAATAAAAAGAATGGAAAGATGAGAAGTTCTACCAAGGGAGATTAAATAATGGTGCAAATAACCCTGCTGATAAATTAGCTCAGAGAGAACAGTCCTACTCCTTGACTCTTTTAGTTATGTTTTCTGGGATGCAAAATTTCGGGGCAAAGTTTGGAACTTTTTTGTTTGTTTGTATCCTCTGAAAATTGTCAGGTATCCACAACGTAAGGCTGATGAAACACGATGGAATAATGGATTTGTTAACCAGTTGTAATGGTGGTTAACCATTGCTAAACTTTGGTAATCAGTTTGATTTTTTCTATAATATTTTTTTAAATACATAATGCTAGAGAATTTAGGCTCTAATGCCTTTATTGAGTTCAGGCTTGAGTAATGGAGAGTGAGAGGAGAGATTTTCCCTGTTGAAACTGCTTGACAGGATAAATTTGTAAATAAAATACTGTGCATTAAGAGATCACTTTCCGTTACATAAACATTTTTAATAATTTCAAAAGTCATAGCATTTCACTTCTCAGCATTTAGCTTAATCTTTACTCATAAATTATTACAATTTATGATTACACTTGAAATTGCTGAAGAAATAAGGATATAATGCATCACTTCTGGTCACCACTTATATTATCTGTTGCTAGCTCTTGTTCAAAATCTAAACAATGAAAAATAAGGGAAGTCAGGAAGCTACTGACTTGTGAGTACAGAGGAAAATTTTGGTCATCTTCTGTAGAAACCACAGTAACTGTGGTGCAGAGCCTGCTACTTCAGGAGTGAAGCTGAAAGCCTCTGAATTTGCCAGACTTTATTCAGTCCTTCTGAAAGCATGCCAGTGTGTGCAAGAATATTATTTCTAGCACTGATCAAGACACAGTGAAAAACAAGCTTAGCTTCTGGTCTTAAGAGTGATAGCAGTAGGGCAGATGCTGCAATCAAGTACAGTTCCATTAAAATCACTAGCTAATTCAGTTTCTTAGATATTAAAGATATGGAAAATTGCTAAGATACCATGAATAACTAATGTTTATGAAAAAATTGATTCCTAGCAGCCTAGAGAAGACTGCTGGGCACCACAGGAGGTACCTTCTGAGAACAAAGGTAGAATAATCAGTAAAGCAAATTCTGATGTAGAAAATCAAAATTAAATTCTTTAGTGCTGGGTTTGGACTGGATGTATTATTGGAAACTAAAATTTCCTTTGAGTGACAAAAGTTCTGAGAAAAATTAAATCAGACTTTGTCTTTATGTACAGACTGTAATACTGCAATTAAATATCATTATTCCTTAAGGGATCAAATACAGTGACACCTGCATGTGTGCAAGTATGGGTGCTGGTGTGCTTACACAAATGTTATGTGCATGCACATACACACATTAGTATCAAGGTGATTTGTACCATTATAAATGATTCAGCTTCTGTGATGGCAATAATTTGAGTCCTTTGAAAAAAAAACGTAACTTAAAGACTCCTAAACCTATAATAACCATCAGTGTGGAAATTGAAAGAAATTTCTGCTTGATGACAGCATAGAATCCAAGCCTTGTAAGAGAGGAAATAATGTAATCTCTCTCTCTTTTCTCCACGCTTCAATTTTTTTATGAAGTGATATCTTTGACCCTTGAATCCAATTAGGGGTGACACAGCTGACAACTAATAAAGTACTGCTGGGGTGGCTCTGTGTCTGGGTGAGGTGAAAGCTTGTATTTCTCTTTCTCTACATACATGAATCTTGCCGCACTGAGAATTATTCATTGCTGATAAAAAATAATAAATATCAAAAGGCCAGAAGAGATCTCTGCAATAGGTTAGTAATTTCTGCACAGTAATTACAAACTCGGCTTTTTCCATGTGATAGGAAATTAAACAGAATGTGAATTCCCTACTTTTCTTAAAGGTCTGGGAGAAAAAAAGGAAAGACTTGTATCTTCTGCTGTGTAAGTTTAAAATCTTTTAGGATCTAGTAAAAATGTTTTCCCTAGTAAAAATAGGGAAAACATAGCAGATATTAAGAGCACAACAGCATCTGTCTGAAATGAACAATTTGTTGGAAAGTCCTTTAGAAAGAGAACCTTTGAAAGGCTCTTGCACAGTTCATACAGAAGGTTTGTTTAGGATTCACCCTAGAAGGGATTCTCACTCAGCACCCTTCGGTTAAATACAGGTTATATTCATTCAAGGGTGAGGGTGGTGTGTATTTTGCAAATATCATAATTTATGGACCTTTCTTTTTAAAGGTCAGGTCAGGCCATAAAGTGAGTGTGAGGATACAGAATGCCTGTGCACTCTCCTCTCTGCCACATGCTCACAAATGCTCACAAGAGTGGACTTGGTCTCAAAAAAAAAAAAAAAAAAGAAAAAGAAAAAGAGAAGAAAAAGAGTGACATGAGCTGAGGCTGGGTAGGAAACACAGGTTGCAGCTGCAATTGAAAGCAATCAGAAGATTGAAATTCTGCTGTTTCTTCGTCAGCAGTACCCTTCAGAAAGCCAGGCTTATAGAGCAACTTTCTCTCTGGCTTTCTGAAAGGAATACCTCCTTGGGTTGAACAATGCAAAGTGATGACCTTAGAATTATCTGTGACCCTAAGGCTTTGTTCTGTTTTCATTCTAACACACCATCAAACTCCATGAAATATCTATAAATGCAAAAACTTCCAAATGATGTTCTGTTTATAACAGTAATACAATGGCATCTCTCTAAGTACATTTCCTCTAAATTTTTGTGTCATACACCCCGGCTATGATAAATTAAAGAGAACTCCACAGCTCATAGGAAACAATGAATGATGTTCAGCTGAATAACAATTCAGATTACTTAAAATATTTCTTTCCCCTGTTTTATTTTGGGGCACTCCTCTGCAAGTGAAATTATATTTTGATTTTTGCTGCTTCTCTCTGCTCATTAAACCTTCTGTTTGTTTTATAGTCTTTGAACCTTTTTTTTTTTTTTTTTTGTTTTCATATATCAACTCTATAAACATGATTCAATTATTTCCTGTAAGGGTGTAATGAATAATGCATGTTTTGGAATACTTCATAGTCTCCAAATATGAGGTGAGTTAAACTGGAAGTATACCAGGTTTAGCAGTAGTCAGCTACTAGTGGAAAACAAAACAAACTTCTAGACCAATAGGGTGGGACAGGATGCTTGTAAATTCTTCTTTTGAGATTAACTTCTGCCTCACAGACCCCTAGGTGCTTGTGGTAGTAGTGACTATTGACTTTTTCTGAAGTTCCCTGGAGACCAATTTACATTGCTAAAGCACAGATGTACAGTCTATTAATTGCAAATTTCTCCTTCCTGGATCGCCAAAACACGTTAGTTTGGAAGCCGCGGTATGAATTTGATTGTGGTGCTAGAATTAGTGAACCAGAAAAACAAACATGTTTGCAGTTACAAATCCCAAAGTTTTCCAAGGTAGGAGCTGTCACTATCAAGGTCTTTACCAAGACTATCAAAGGAGAGAGAAAGAGAGAGAGAATATGCAGTGTCAAGCACAATATGCTTTTTATTTTAGATGAAATAAAATCATAAATCTTTCAGCATAAATCTTATTATCTGAGAGGAACAGCACAGTGGCAAATTTTCAACAGAACCTGGATCATTAAACCTTACAGTATGTTTACAAATATCACTAAAGAGATGATTCACAAGAACATTAAGACCAAAAATGAAAAGATTCTTGGACAGATATGCCTGTTGTAGTTAATGCTTTGAACCACAGTGTAGATAACTGCAGTTTGATTTCTTGTCCTCATCCAAAGGAACCCACAGCGACAGGAGTAACATCTAAAATTGACTAATTTTAGATTGACTAATTGACTATTATACTCTCCAGGATATCTCATTTCAAAGCGTTGATGTTCAAGCAGCCACATTGCCAATGAGTAAAATGAGAAGCAATCGTAATTCCCCATGAAGTTCTATAGGATAAGGAAAAGCTGCAGGATTTTGCCAAGCACTCCTTAATGCTTGCTCCCAATACACACAGAAACTCCACTAGCTTATAGAAGGCTTCAGCTTGGAAAGAGAGATTGAAATTAAACCAAGGACTACATTTTGGTTTTAGTCAGAAAGCAGGACATGGTGATGGAAATGGCAATCCAGATTCATCAAACCCTACCAGAAAGCTGAGAATGCTTTTTAGCTCCCAGATTTTTTTTTAATAGAGTAGCAATAGGTTTTGTTAGAGAGCATTTATAGCAAGGCCAGTATTGTGAAAAGGAAAAGAAAACTCTGAAGTGCTATACACCCTTATGAACACAGCTAAGTTACCTCTATATTGTCTCAATTTCTTCTCACAAGATACTATAGACTGTATATTCATTATCACATGTCTTTTATAGTAATTTTATTCACAAGCAGAAGCAAGCAGTAGTTAAACTGGCAAACAATGTTTTTAGTTTGCTTCTGCTCTGGCAGCTTTCCATGCCAGAATAAACCCTTTTGAACTCAGTGACAGGAAAGTAAACATATGAAAAATTGGTTTCCAACAAAGCCACTGTTATCCCCCCTAATGGACCACTGCCCAATATTGCACAAACAAGAGCTGTTCTTTGGCTTTTCAGGAGCTGGCTTTATACGGGCTTGCACAAACAAGATGATTAATGTCCATGAGTTTCATGTCAACCTGCTTTCTATTTGATATGGCTTAGAAATTACTGAACCTCACAGTAATTCTAGTTCAGAGTTAGACATGACTAAAATATTAGCCCAGCCTAAGATATTTTATGTGACCTTTTCATTGTTGCTGGGCTTACACAATCTGCCTCAAAACCTGACTTTGGCAATTAGGTCTTTATAAAGACAGAGTCGATAAGCACAGTCGTACTATTTCAGATATGCAACATTTCTGTTTGCAGAGATCACAAAATGGCTATAAATCTGCTAACTGTGCTCTTTGTGGTCTGGAAATTCTGTAACACTGGACAAATAAAATTATCAAATGGCCAATTTGAAGTTGTCCATTCTTCCTATTGCATAAGGATACCGAACACACATGCTATCTCTGAAAGATGTCATATAGTGATAGTAGTTTGAAGATCGTTTTGGAGAAATTGTACTATTTTACTCATTGCTGGTTACTCAAAAGGTCACTGAGATTGTTTATTTGACCTGACAGAATATATTAACCTAGTGGGTTTCTAGCATCAGTTTTTGGGGTTTTTTTCCATCTATGACTTTCTCTATGACAATAAGAGAAAAGGAAACTTTTTGTGATTAAGGTAAGGCATGTCTTTTTGAAATATTGTTCAAGCCTGAAGGAGATATAGGAATTATTTTAAAAAATTAAATCCAAGTGTTTGAGTCACCTGTTGTGAGTCTTCCTATTTCAAGAGGTTTTTTGCAATAAGAACTAATTTCAGGTCAATACCAAGAATAAGTTCAGAAAATCTTTAGAAGCACTTCCAGGGAATTTACTGTCCTCTGATATTTGCCCAGTGCTACTTGCAAAAGCCCATTTACAGGTCAGATTTAACACCAAGAGCTTGCCAGGTCTGCCTTAATTTTTTCACTGCTGGTGTTGACATCTGCTACTAAAAACCAATAGGAACAGTACATATGTAGCACTTCCAAATCGGTGTTTTGCTCAAAAAAAGCAAAAAAACTACACCTCCACACTTCCTTTTCCTGGTAATTGTTGCCTATGCAACACACAGAGAATAGGCTTTCAGCAGCAGCTTTTTCTGGTGAATTACCAAATTAATTTTATTAATAGAAAATTCTGCTAAAGAAATTCACCCCCTCTGACCTCCTACAAAATGTAATGTGTTAGTCCTAATCGGGGTAACAGAAACCCTTAAGCTTTGTCCTGTATGTATTAATGCTAATGAAATTCAACAAATGGCTGGTTTCAGGGAAGGCAATGAAAGCAGAGGAGAGGGCAATGGCAGTAATGAGCCTGTAATTATTTGTAGAAATAAAGGCGAGTGAGTTCTTGCCCAGGAAAGAAATCTCATGTAAAGACAATGCTAATATAAATGGTAAGACTACATGCGATGTTTTTCAAAGTTGTGCAAGGAAGAAAGGGGATTAAAAAAGGACTTAGCAAAAGCTGAAACAGCTGTTATTTATGAGTTAAGAGCATTAAGAGTCAGTACATCATCTGTGCTATCACCAATCTTTAATGTAATGAAATATAAACTTTGTCTCATTAAATATCAAACAAGAGTCTCTCTATCTCTTGTGTACTCTATCTACTGCAGTAAGAAAAAAATTTCCTTCATACTTTCAAAAAAAAAGCCATGCTCTCAAGTACTTCCTTTTTCTTTTGCCTAGATAAAAATACTGGTAATGTTCTGTTAAAATAATTCCTAGCCAAGGCATGATGTTGCTTATTATTGTATTTTATTGCAGTAAGCTACGATTTTTAATTACTTATGTATCTAAGGTGGTGCCTCTAAACTACAATGGCAAGGTCTCAAGATACATCAGTTTCAATAGAACTGCTGGCAAACAATTTCCAGTATTGCAGTTAGTATTCCATCTATATATATTCTGACCTGAGCCCTCACAAAGGTCTAACGTTTTTCTTTTTCTTCCTTTAATGCAATCTCTGCATTGTTGTACCATTCATATGTGTCATGTCACTTTGACTCTTTTCTGGCTGAGAAAGCTAAAACGAGCTTCTATTAAAGTTAGGTTAATGCCACTCCTCATCAGCCATTGCTGTGAAACGATGCAAGGCTAACACCTCCTCTTCCAAGCTGAGGTCACTGCCAAGAGCAATGAGATTTTTTTGTACCAAAAGCATAACTGACATTTTTTCCCACTTTTCAACGTTTCCAGCTGAGAGTGAAAAGGGGTTTTCACAAATGAAATAAACCATCTGCTTTCTCCATTTGTACACACAGACCCTTTCATTCAGCAGGGACATCAGATATATTCTGCTTGCTTTGAAGTCTGTGTAGTAGAGCAAATGGGGAAAGAAGGTGAGTGAGACTGGCAACCATAATCCCTTTTTTTTTTTTTTTTCCTATAAGAGTCTGTCTTGCCTATCTTCAGAATTAGCAGGTATTTTTGATTTAATTACATCCATCTCTGTAAAAATATCAACAGGAGAGTACAGCTTAAAGTAGGCAATGACTTTTCTAGCTTTAAGTATTTTCATACATAGTAATTCCTTCCATATCACCTTCTTCCCAGGGATTTTGGAGAACATTTTAAAACTGGGCTGGGATTCTAATCTGACTGGCTGTATATCCCAGATTTGCATACAAGTCAACAGAAGAAAAAAAGAGAATTTTGACCTACAGTAAAAGTACCTGTGGGTTTGATGTCTTTAAGCAGAAGTCTCTATCCCTTCCTTTGACTGCTTATGCAGGTGGAAGCTGATGGTGTGATTCTCACCTTTAATCCCTCTTTTGAATGCCAATAGATGTCATCAGGTGTGTTGAGAAGCTGGTGCAAAATGCTTATGGAAAGCTTTTGTATTTTATGACCTCTTTGGTGATTGTTGAAGAGGACACATACCTTATTTTGGCACACAATATCTTCCTGTCCTGAGCTGATTTTTGCTTGAAACTGAGTAGAGGGCACCTTCCCAAATGACCACCATTTACTCAGGTCTGTAAAGCTCCTCTTAAATTCTGTTCATTATCTTAGTTTCCCAGTAGAATTAAAATCTATAGGGCTGTAAGAAATGGTGCTGGTATAAGGGATCAGAGAATTACTTATTACAAAGTAAAACACTAAAATACAAAATCACTTCAAGCCAAAAATCTCACACTTCTTTCCTTATGACATTGCATTTTTTCTTTTCTTTTTTTTTTTTTTTTCTTTATTGAAGTGTTGAACTTCTGTTAGTGTTTTAAAGGTTTTGCAATCAGCTGTAGGGGAACATCTGAGGTAAGCTGTTGGGGTTTGACCCTAGCTGGTAACTAAGTACCACACAAATACTTGTCTCCCCCACAACACACACAATTCCCCACTGTGTGGAGGTAAATCAGAAAAAAAAAAAAAAGTAAACCTCTTCAGTTGAGATAAGAATAATTTCATTACTAAAAAAATAATAATACTTACTAATAATACAATAATACTACTAATAAAGCAATAATAATAATAATAGTAATGATAAGGAGAGGAAGAGAGTAACAAATCAGAAGAGAAAAAAGAGATGAACAGTACAGTTGCTCACTGTCCACCCAGACTGTTCCCAAGAATTGATCAGCCCCTTTTAGTGCAACTCCCCCTGTTTATATAATGAGCATGACATTCCATACCCCTTTGGTCAGTTCAGGTAAGCTGTCCTTCATATGCTCTCTCCCAAGTGTTTTGTGCAGCTCTTCACTGTCAGAGCATGAGACATTTGAAAGCCCTTGACTTAAATAGCAACAGCCAAAACATCAGTGTGTTAATAATACTATTTTCATTCTTGATCCAAACTACATCCCAGTACCTGTTACTAAGAAGTAAATGTACTCTGTCCCAGCCAAAACCAGGAGATGGTTTCTACTCCTTATTCCATCCCGTTTGGGTCTTGTATGACCTTTCCTGACCTTGAACAGATACAGACACAGACATATATGGTCTATAGACCATCTCTCTGAAAGCCCATTGAGCTCATTGGCAGGCAGAGCTTCATCCACCTCCAGGACAGCAGGGCTCCGTTATGTGTTTTGGAGAATTGGGAAGGCAAATGCCATCACTGCGAATATTGCCTCTTCTTCCAGCTGTATTTACTTACATCCTATGGTATGGAACATCCCCATGGTCAGTTGGGACATGTGCATGTGCTCATGAACCCCCAATGCCTCACCAGTGGGGCAGCAGAAAGCAGAAAAGGCTTTGGCTCTCTGTGAGCCCTACTCAGCAAGAACAAAAACTCTACATTATCAGCCCTGTTTTCACTGTAAATCAAAAACATGGCCTCATACCAGCTACTATGAAGACAATTAATCCTACTGCAACCAAAACCAGAACAGAGGTTAACAAGGATGAGCCTGGCTTGTCCTCTACCATAATTATCCACTGACCTGGTTTCTAAAAATAATGCTCTTCACCTTGGAGCATTTGTCACAAAAATTGGTGCTGGTAACTGCAGCTCTAGCTTATGCAGGCTAGAAGATATATTTTAATATTAAAGTCCTGCAATTTTCAATGATCTTGAGTTCATAAAAAAGAAAACCAAACCAAATGAAAACAAACATTAAACCCCCCACCACCATTTTTGGCACTTATATGAGAAAATAGTAAGAAAGGCAATGGTTCTCCTTCCTTAAGAGGAAAGATGTTATTCCTCTTGTAGCTGTACACACTAGAACAGAAGCAGAAAGTCTGTAAAGTCAGGCTAAAGATAGCAGCCAAGTTGAGCTTGTGCCAATCTGGAGACTATGTGAACAGACTACAGAAGCAATCAAAGGCCCCAGCACACATGCCTAATTCATATACTTGGGCATAATTCCACATTACTCAGTGTGTGTTTAAATTATACCTGAACTGTGGTAGATGGTCTATAAATTGTGAACAAGAAATTCAATGCATGGAGAAGTCAAAATCTTTTAAATATTAGATCTATTGGGGAAAAAGAGGATATCGCTGAAAGAATTTTCCTGATTAGTCAGCCAAAGTGCTTTGGACAAATTCTCAGAAGTGGTTGGATGGTATTTATGGGGTGAAAAGAAGATAACAAAAAGAAATCCAGAGAAGTTTTAATTAATGGGATCCTCATTGCATTAGTAAATGGCAATTTTTTGTTTAAGAGAAAGGGCCTGCTAAATGAGGCAGAGTAATTACAGGACTGTAAATTCTTATTATACTCTATATGTTCTATGTCAGGGGAGATTTAGAAGAAAGTTTGCATTCATTTATTTTTGTTTGATTTAAGAAGCTGTTTGATGACTGCTTGGTTGTACAAGGGTGTCTGGGTGTAGTAATTTCCAGACATTATATATTGACAGAGAAGGATACCAGTTCTACAGACATCATGTTTGGGTTTTGTGGTTGTAACTACATTCTAAGGAATACATCAATTTTCCCTTAAAGGACCTGAGCTTAAGACCATTACTATTGCAATTTCAATAATAATGGAATACTCTGGATGAAAGCTTCCTGTGATTAGCCTGAACAAGACACTGATTTGGCATTTCTGTACTTCCACAAAAGATGCAGGATTTTTTGGTCTGTAGTAACCAGAGACTGCTGACAGTGACCAGAAACAGCAATCATCTCAAAACTGTGCCTGTTAATAACTGCCAGAAAAGCCTTTCAAAGTTCAGAATGATGGTTCAAACTCTAGTTCTGGAATTAATATTTTCTGAAGGTTTTGTTTCTAATTGTGACTTGAATGAGCCAAAAGCATAAATTTCATTTACCTCAGATGAATGTTTTCATACCTGACTTCTCAGTACAAAGGTGCCCACAAGACAGCCCTCCCTTGGTGATAATTCTTGTAGTTACTCCTGAAGTGCAGGAAGGTGTGAGCGTGCAGAGCTCAGGTTAGTCCTTCCTCCTGAATGAAATCCCAGCACAGCACTGCAAAGCAACATCCACAGTGAATACTGAGGGACCAGTGAGCTGCCATCAGCTCTGCTGTGTCCCAGCCTGCATGTACAAAATGCCTTTGTTTTTTTTTCTCAATTACTATCCTATCTACCATTGAAAGATGCCTTTAGGTTAACAAAGGAATTAATATATCAAGTGAAAGATGTATCATTGCACTTACAAAAACATAAAAAACCCCTTGAAACATATACAGTACAAATTATAGCATTTCATCTGTTTATAAAACTAAACATTTCATTGTCCTTAGGTCAGATGCAACTGAGGGTCACTCTTCACTGAGGGCAGAGAAAAATAAATTATCTAAACAAGCACTTCCTGCTTTCCAGTTGCAAATCTATTCTTTAATATCTTTGGAAAGTGCCTCTTGAAGGAAGGACATTATTGAAGGAAAATGTGATTTCCATGAAGCAAGGCTGCCTTTAAACAGATAACTTTATTATATTAATTTGGTTTGATTCTAAAAACTGTGGAAACCATTCTCAGACAGGGACAAGTTTTCCAAGTAGGCTAAAATGGCACCTAATTAAAGAATAGATTTACTGAAAAAGAAAAACTAGAGTGCTCCTTCCAGGTCTAATGTCTATAAATAATGTCAGTAGTGAATGTTTAAATGGCAATTTGAACATGTAAAGTGCTTGTCAAGCAGCATTGTTAGTTATTTAGCATATACAGTAGAATAGCAGACTTTTCAAAGAGGATATATTTGAAATTTATCAACTTCAAAAATGTTTAAAGGAAAAAAAGGATACCATACCATACTTCCTCAAAAGGAAAAAAAATGACAATCATAATTTTCTTAAGAAAAGATCAGCTATTAAATCTAGTAGAACTCTAAATATCTTTTTCATTATTTATTTAGAAATGAGCAATGCAGTTTTTAAAATATGGAGAATATATGGGCCTCTTCTCTGTAAAATATTTTCAAATACTATATTGCTTTTCTTCAGTGACACCTTAGATATTCTGTGTTGTGCAGAAACCTGCACTCATCACCTCCTGCAGGAGAATTTCAATAGGTAGAATGCTACTATTGGAGTGATGGCATGGATAAATATTTACATTTCATTAATCACAAAGGAGTTTTTCATGAGCTGGGATACATTTCTAATAATTAGCTTTCCAAATATTTAAGCTACTTGTCTTTTGAGCAGTTCAATATGCTATAGATGAAAACGTTAGTGCAAGCACTATTTCAAATGCCTACTTTTCTTGAAATATCCCCAAAACACCACTAAAAAAAAAAAAAAAGAGGAAAAAAGGTAAAACTTCAAGGCCTTTTGATAACAGACAGAACATTTTGTTTGTTTGCTGAACCAGTATGATAGCTTTCTCTTTTGTCTCAATAATTCTGGCCATCTTACATTCAGTCTTCAGCTTGAAAAGTGAAAATGTCTTATGAAGTAGTGAAAATG
Organism: Zonotrichia albicollis; assembly: GCF_047830755.1. NCBI lineage: Eukaryota > Metazoa > Chordata > Aves > Passeriformes > Passerellidae > Zonotrichia > Zonotrichia albicollis. Next base: position 36,062,480 of record NC_133824.1, read on the forward strand.
AAGAAGAGAAAAATTTTGCATTCTTCAAAAGAATAGAAGTGTGATTCCTAGCCTCTTGATCAAATTCTGATGATACTTTAAGTTTAATTCCAGTTCTCCTTGAAGCTTCAACTGGGTGTAATAATCCTCACTTTCTCTCCAAACTTGCTCATGGATACAAGTCATAGGTGGCATGAAATGTCTACTGTCTTCCACTGAATTCCAAATATTCTTCAGTGATTCAGGGGTAGAAATAGGGCTGAATTGTGGCTGGGTTTTTTTCACAAGTGTAGTAGAAGTGACAGGTCACAAGAAAGCTTTCCAGTGATAGTTCTTCTCTTCTGGATCACTTTGTTCAGACTTAGCTGTGTGTAAAGAATATCTGAAAGCAGAATATACAGAACCTACGAATATTAAGCAAATACTTATTGATTAATGTACAAAAAGTCTAGGACTTAGCAATCTGTCAGGCTAACCCCTCATGTTCTCACCCCCTTGCTGCCCAGAGAACCCCAGCCAAATGGGAAACTGATGACCTGTGCAGTGGCTGTAAGTTGGCTCTTCCCTGTTGCTGAGATGTAATTTTCAACCAGCTCATCAGCACACGTTGATGCCTTGATGTGATGACCCAAAAACCCAACCCCAGACAGATTCACAGAGTTTTTTCCCCATAGACATACTACATTCCCATAGAGGAATATCTTTCTTAGCTCCCTGATTTGATAATGATTTCATCTTGACATATCTATGAATAGATATCTTGACATATCTAATGATTTCATCTTGATATCTATCATCAGCATTATTTCTTGATTTCCTATCCTTCTATGAACTTGCTCAGAGATCTTCCTCAGTAGTTTGAGGTCTTGGATCTGTGCAGTGTCAGAGCTGAGCCTGTGGTCCTTGGTTCACAGGCAGCAGGAAGAAAGCAAGGTGAAGGATATACCAGCTATTACAGAGAGAGAGGTCTACACCAGGAATAATACAGGGTTTTTCCTGCTCCCTGTACATGAAAGCTAAACAAAGGTCTCAGTCTCCCAGTGGTGAAGTGAACAGAAATAAAATGTATGTCTTAATAGGCAAGTGTTCGTGGGCAGGAGAGTATGATTGAAGAGCTTTTGGAAATAGGATTGCGTATCATGTGTGGTATAAGAGAGAGGTTATTACCTGTTATTCACCCCTAGGAGATAATACCTCCTCTGTTCTCTTCATTCTGCAGAGGCTTTCACACTAACCTTTCCTCAGAGTATTTTTCTGTTCATGTCTCTCAGCAAAATTCCACTGAGATTTTAGCAACTCTCAAAAGGCATCTGAGCCCACAATTAAAAAAAGTGATTTGAACATAAGTAATATAAAGAGATTCAAGGTTACATCTGACTCAGCTCTTGCTTTCAGGTTACTGCAAGTTCTGCATTCATAATTTCTGATATATGGTATCTGGAGTGATGGTGAAATTTCCAGTAGTTAATTGGATTTTTTGAAATTTTGAAATTTTTAAATCTCTGATAAACATAGCACATGTTTTATACAGGAAAGCAGAGTTGTAATTGCTCTCCCCGAAGTCTGCCATTCTTTCTAGCATTTCTACATTTCTACCACTCTCTTACCCTGATCACTGGGTAGCCGTTTACTATATTAATGAGACTGAACTATAAAATATTTGTTATATCATTTGAACAAAGTTCTTGTAAAAAAGCATGAAACCATATGTAACTTAGCAAACATTTAAGCCTTCAGCTGAAGACCTAAGTTTTATCAGGCCTTTCAAGATGAGCAAATTGAAATCTCTGCAGGTGAATTTAAGATTTAGCTAGAAGCAGCAGTGGCTCAGAGAGCACAGATTTGTTATGTATCTGGTCGCAGAGTACATGTACAGAAAAATCTTTAGTGCATACCATTTTCTGTTCTCTGTCTCTTTCCTTATATTTCTTTTCTAACTTTTTCTCTTTCTTCATTTCTTGCATAACAGATATGTTGCAGTAGTCAGAAAGACCAGTGGGAACACTTGTGTGTTTTACTTCAAATCCCCTTTACAATATTCTCTCTGAAGAAAAGAATTCTAAAGGGAACTAAATATTATTCTGAATATATCTGAAGATAACTTTGTGATCATTTTTTCTTAGTTCCTAACCAGAATAAATATTAGTTCTAGTCAATCTTCAGGGAACTTAACACAGCAAAGTAGATGTTACTGTTTATGCAACTTCCAGTCTCATTTGCTTATTTTATTTTGACTTTGGATTGTTTCATTTCTGCATCTTTTCTTTTTAGACTTCACTAAGTCTTCCAGACACCTCTTTTATAGAAAATAAAGCATTTATAGTCATTTATCTGAAGGATTTAATTTCTGGGGTTTTTTTTACCTTAGTTGTATAGTAAAGCATATAGGATCATTCAATGTAAATTTTCATTCTAGCATAACATATCCATTCTCAGAGAGAAATACAGCAATTTAGGAGTTGCCTCAATATCCAGAGCTTTATGAATATTAAGCATTTTGACTTTTTCATCAAATACTTTAAAAAAGAAGGTGAAAACACGTCTTCAAGGAAAAAGTCTTGTAAAGCATTTAGAGGAATTAACTCATCATCAAATCAGTTGCAGGAGGGCGCATAGTAAAGTATCCCTTCCCCTATCCTGGGCTGATACTTAAGGATCAATCTTGTAATAGTACACACATTCCAGAAGTTTACTTGAAGCTTACACTCAAGAAGGTGTAGAGAAATAGCCAAAGGACCTTGCAGAGAGATGTAAGCACTGAACACCATTTCAGATATTTTTGTTGCAGACCTGGGGGAATGGTATCTGTACAATTTCTGTATTAGCCAATGCTTTTCCCACTTGAATTTAAAGAAGTCCTGACAGTTGTTCCAACTTAATCATTACATTGTTCATTTGGAAGATATAAATGCAAAATTCTAGTTGAAGCATCAGGTGGTCTTTGCCAAGCTCTGTGCTGCTTTTTTTACTGATTTCGTGACAGGGCACTGGCATTCCTAGGCACTAACGGCAGCTCCACTTGCAGCCTACCTCCAGAGGCAGTGTGCTGAGCTTCACATCACACTTTAAAGTGTGGCGAACTCAGAAGCAGGGCTCACCTGAAAGCAAAGGGCTCAGTCCCCTGGTGAGCAGGAAAGAGAGCTCAGGGTTGTTATGAGTTGGAGCAAAAGAAAGGCACAGAGTTAGACTTGGATCTCACAGTGTCTCTGTGAACTGAGATCTCCACTGGAGAGCAAGCCCTGCATGTTCTGTAGGGAGGTTTAACTTCATCTATGTCATGTAACTCTGGCAATGCATGCATTTTATTTTACTCCAGTGTCTGAATGGAATTGTTCCTGCTGTTGACAATTCTGGGGGGAATATCTATGCAAATGTGACTAGCACTGGGAACAATAAGTTATTCTCTCAAGTGTTACTTGGCCAGTCACAGCTCTTCATCTGCTAGCTTCTGCCTAATACTCTGACATGGGCTTATGGTGGGTTACTGACAAAGAAGAAACCTAAAAGCAGTATGTCTGAAATTGTATTTTAATGCACTTGACACAGTAAGGTAATTTTTTTCCAGAATCACTTGAAAAACTCTAAACAAGGAGAAACAAGAACAGATTGCTATATCTTCATCTTTATATGCATTGTTAAAAAGGACTTGACATCCCATATGATTTTCTTTAAGTTGTGTTCTTTTCTGTTTTTCCAAGAATCATGCTACTCGCTTTGTTTGTTATCTTGATTATTTTAAGAAGAAAGCCAATAACTCTCCTAAATGTCTTCTTTTGCCTCTGTGCCAACTTCTACAGTTTTGTTCTTCTTCTTTGTAATACAAGACATCCAAAAAATCTGTTCCTGGCATATTCACTTCCCCAGTGTCACTTTGTTAAAGCTTTACTGCTTTTGTAGCAAAGGGTCAAAGAGTTTTTAGCTTTCCATTGCCTCTTTACCATTTCAGTTTCCAGTTTAATGCTTGTTTTACCTCTGTAACTAATTAAACACATCCTGGTTTTTTATTTGATTAATACCTACCCACAAGTCACTGTTTTCATGAAGTTTAATTAATAAACTGTGTTGTGCTATGGCTTACATTTCTTATGCTGTTAATATGAATGATCACAATAGATGCTATAAGGTCAGTAATGTTGATTACTATTCATTAAATTACTCACATCTGAAATAATTGTACTCTTCTCAAATGTTCAGTTCTAGGAAAGCTTTATTTAGTCACCTGGTACCTACTGATAATTCTATCTTCATGAATATTAAATATCCCCTCAGACAGTAGTTTCAATCTTACCTTCAATGCCTTTTATAGAAGACATTTCAGTGTGCCACTACTGCAATATTTGAGCTATAAGACATTTCTGAGGGTGATGTAAATATTAGGCTTCAAGAGTCCTTGGCTTTGGCAGTGAAGTTTTCAGTGCAAACCTGAATTCGCACATTGCTTAGCTCTTTCTCTGCAGCAGTGTATCTGTGAAGCTGCTCTATGAAAGATGTAATATGCAATTTCCACCTCTTTCTTTGCTGAGCTGTAAGCTTTTAGGTTACTGACTATATTGCTCTATATGTTTCTGTGTGAGGAAAAGGGACTTGCTACAGATATCCTCAGGTTTTTTGATGATGAACTTAACAGTAGGCTAAACTGTACATTATAATACTTGAACAAGATTTTTTTGCAAGTAATTTTCTCTTGCAAGTTTTAAAGCATGAATATTGAGATTTCTGTGATTTGAACACTTTTGTGTTTATTTATCAGCTATAGGATTGATGATAAGATGTAGATGTACAGTTCTGTAATAGTAAATGTGTTTCTGTTAAAAGACTGGACAATAATGAGTCCCACTACATAATAATGCACGATATCCTCCAGTTTCCCAACATCTACAAATCTTTCCTAGTGGTTTAAGTGAAGGTCTGAGACCTGCAAGTCAATGTGACTCACACAACAAATGAACTGTACACTTTCTCTATCAGACCAAGAGGAATTTGGTGCAGGGCTTTACAAGAAATTTTGTGTCATCTTTACACTTTATGGAAACTGCAGGCAACAGTGGAACTGCAATTAACAAATAGTACTAGTTCTTTCTTATAAGTAATTACTTTTTTTCCACAGTTGTTCTAGTTCAAAGGCTTTTTTCACAGCAGTAATTTTTAATGGCTAGAAACCTTCCTCTAATATCTATCTTAAATTTATTCATAGACTATTTATACTCATTTATTCTTTTGCCAAAATCATCCTTAAACTTTAGTAGCTCTTTGCTTTCCTTGGTGCTTATTCACTTGAACAAATGATAGAGAACAATAAACACCCCTCTTCTCTTTCTGGATTAAACAGGCCAATCATTTTTAATATCCTAAATCAGGGTCTCCAGTCACCTGTTTATCATTGTAGTGTTTTCCTGCAGGTGTTCTTTTTCAAATTGATCTTTCTTAAATGGCAGATCAGGTTGACTATGAACAAACAGTAATTTCAGTGACTCTGACTCGCAACACACATGGGTATTTGTTTAAATTAAAGGCTGAAAGCTGCCATCTTCAGTGGCAATGGTGCAGGATTAAAATAAACCAGTCCTCAAATGTTTTGAGACAAGGGGATCACTGTTTTAAAAGGTAGGATGGAAAATAGATGATGTCTGCTCAGTCCCTGAAATCTCAATCATATCCATTTACTTATTTTTAATAATAGACATTTGGCAAAGCTTTTTAGGCAACACTGAGTCTCCTGGTTACATGACTTTGCACTGCAATCCTGCAGGATGTTTCTGAGTGTAATTTTTTAACACAATAACAAATAGCACTGCATTTGTCAAAAAAGCAAGCTTTGTTGAAAAAGCTACTTTTCAGCTGAAATACAATTTTAAAACAACGAGCCCTTCTTTTATAGCTGGAAGCTAGAGACGCCAGCAATTGTTATACAGGAGGAAAAATAATAAAGTTAGCAACTGTTATAAAGGCTTTTCTGGGTGTCCCCTGTTTGCTCATGCCAAAGGCACTTCAGTGCTCAAAACCTTCTGATTACAACCAATTCATTCATTATTTTTTAGATCAGGATTTATATAAATATAGTTTTCTCCTTTCAGGACAATGTTATGTCAGTCTCAGCAATTTATATATAGAGGGTTGGATCCTAACCCTATACACTATGCATTAGGGTGAGATCAGACAAGCAGTTGTTATAATCAAGAACAAGAGAAATCAAAGTACACAGTTAGTTAGTTTTGCAAATTTCTGTATATTTACATATAATATGGGGAGAGTATACCTTGCAAAGCCAAACCACTGCCCAAGCTCTTAAGTCAGTTTTCATAAAAATGTCATCTTACTCTGATCTATTTGAGCAAATACATTATGCTGTGAGCTTCTATTTGTTTTTCTTGTTTTAAACATTGAAATTGTTTGGCTATTAAATATAAAAACTTGTGGAAAAGAGTTTTGAGCACAAGAAATGCCAATGTTTTTCTTTTCCAAAACCTGAGACATAGATATCCAAAAGAACATGTAACTGTTCTACACTGGTGAATCTGAAGGAGACAATTTAAGTGGAAAATGAGGGGGTTTTTTAAATTTTTTCGTTTGAGGTTTGATTTCCTTTTTTTCCTTCTGTTATTCTATTATCAAGTAGTGAATGCGTATGAGAGAAATGAAGTTTCATTTTCAGCAATGCTTTTCTGTAGTTACATCACTGACACTTCCTATTCCTTGAAAATGGAGGCTATCTGAAGACTTTTCTTTTGAATCAAAGACTTTCTAGTTTGGGAGAGTGGGAAGTCAAGTTATTTAATCTTTTCTCACAAATGCAAATTTAATGCAAATTTTTAAATAAGAACCAGACAATTTTCATAATATGTTTCAACCTTGCATGTGATATCACTGTTTTTCATCTGTTTCTCAAAACCCAAGATGCACAGTCATTTTGAAATTCTTTTTACAAATTTTATTGCTAACCCTGTCTGGCTGTTACCAAAATTTGAACATATGGGCTATCAGATCAATAGATTTCATCCTTCAGAAATAAATTTTTACAGCTGTATACTTAATAACTTTGCTTTTCTCTTTCGAAGAGGCAGGAGCAAGATTGTCCGGTTATCTCGGCTGTGTAAGGGGCCTGGGAAGGCCCGAGGTGGCCTTGGGGCAGCCCGCGTATCAAAGGACGAGAAGAGGCTTCAGTTCTTCTTTCGGTTTTTATGTTTATTAATTGTTTATCTAAAAGATGTTCTTTCAGCCGAACAGAGATCTGCTCAGCAGTCAGCCATGGGCACACTGTCTGCCCTCCGGGCAGTCACCTATCTTTATACCCATTGTTACGTGTACAATATTTATCATTTTTCCCCAATACCATTTATTCTTATTACTCGGTGCACTCTCAGTAATAACCAATCCAAAGGTGCCACCATCACCAAAGAAGATGGAGGAGAAGAGAGAAGAAGAAGAAGGACAGGACACACCCCAATTCCTCCATCTTACTTCTCTAAACCCCCCTGTACATAAATCCTAAACCCTGTTTCTCACCCTCTAATTAACTAATCCCTTCACCATTCACCCTGTGAAGCCCTCATCCTTGTCGTCTCCTGTGTAGGACCAAAGTCCTGCCACCAGACACTTCTGGCAACATTCCAGGACTCCCAAGCCCCCCAAGGTGGTCTCGGTGGCTCAGCACCTCAGGACTGAGATCCTGAGATCCGACACAAGATGAGTTGTGAAGGCTCAGGGGAGCTTAGAAATAAAGACAAAGATATGCCCTTAAAGCACTTAAAGGGAGTATTAATTACATGATGGTTTTTTAGAAGCTCAGTGTGTCAAATAGAGCCACCAGAGATCTCACTGTGACAAAATCAATACAGTTCATGAAAAGTCTCCCTTTATTTTCATTTTTACATATGGAATGACTAAGACCCTCAGGCAGATAAATACTAAATCAGTTCAGTTAATTTGCTATAATTGAAACTCTTGACCCTTAAAAGATGAAGGAAAACCAATTTTCAAGTCTTGCTGCTAGTTTATAAAGCTGTGAAACCAAGAGAAAACATGGTGAATTGTCATGAACTGTCTCTTCAATATGGACAATTTTTACTGCAGATATTAAATATTCTCTATGGTGCATATGTATGAATACTTGTAGTTAGTATTTTATTACAGTAAGAAATAAAATTAGTAACAATAATTGAAATAAATTTTAAACATTGAGGTTACCCTAGAGTAGAAAAGGAAAGACTGTGTGAAAGACCCCAAATGGAGGTACCATGAGGAAAACTACATCTCATTAGCCATTAGAAATTCAATATGTTGAGACAGACAGTAGAAGAAGCTTTAACTTAATAAACTGTAGAATAAAAACTTGCTGGAAAAAAAATAACTGAGCTTACAGTTGAGTGGTAATACTGGGCGCCGAAGAAGTAATCCAAATCCAACTTCAGTTTCCACCTTGCCAGGAGAGACAAGTCAAGAGGGAATTATCAGACGGAGGAGAACTTTAAAGCCTTTACAATGATATTGCTTCTCTTTCCTTCTGCTCCCTGGAGGTAGGAACAGCAGCCAGCTGAGTTATCTGGGTACCACTTGCTGCTCCTATATCAATCCCTCACCATTTCCTGGGAGAGAACAGCAAGCTAGATGGAGAGTCACACTGTCCTGAACCTCCTTTCTGTACTGTCCGTGGGCTCGCAGAGGACTGTATGCAGAAAATAAATGCAAGAAAATCTTTTACAAGATACAAATACAAGAAATGCTTTCACAGCAGATAGCTCAAAAGTCCCACAGAAGGAAAATAAAAACTTGCAGAACTAAAAGTAGCAAAAATACATTAATCCAAAAGGTTTGAGGGTCAATTTATTACAAGAAGATTTTGTGATACTAATGAATATAATTTCTTTGAATTAAAGTCTAGTTATATATCTCTTTTCTCAACTTCCAAAGCAACTAGGTAAATTGTTAAGGTTATAAATAGTGTATTTGGTAAAATTCTACATCACATTTCTAAACTTTATGTGACATCCTAAATGAAAATAATTTCCAGAGGTTAATAGCCTCCCATAATGAAATATAGATTAAACATTTGTATTCACAAATTTAGGATAAAAGCCATAAAAAAATAAAATTTTGTTCAAATCAGTGTAAAGAAAAAGTCCCTAATTATTTACATGTTCTTTCCCTAAAGTCCAACATTTGGGGCCAGACTTTATGTAGACATTTATTTATGTGTCAGTAAAGACTGGTTGTTACTAATATTTGTTTATGTGAAAATTTGTAGATGATAATTACTAATTTTACTATAGTACATGTAATTAAGATAGGTATTATTACCATTCACTGCATTGTACAGACAGTAGTAGAGGAAAGATATGTTTAAAGGACAAATCAATCTGGAATTTTAAGAGTTTATATGAACAGACCCATTGTCAAAATGCATCTTTATTGTCATCAGGACTTAATATTATCTCATCAGTTTCATCCTAAAGCAAGTAATTCAGAGAAAGACAGAAATAGATTCAACAGTGAACAAGAAAGTCTTGCATGCAAACCCAAGAAACTGAAATTGTTTATTAGCTCATAGAAGTTCATGCAAATAAATCCATAAATTCTCAGAATTTTCATTTGTAGTTTTAATTATACATATGTGTGTGTGTATAAATATATACACACACACACACATTATTTTAAAAAAAATTAACCTACATATTCACCTTCATTTCACACACAAAATTCACTGATTTTCATTACAGCCTAGAATTAGGATTTATTACGGAAAGTACAGTGTAGAAAAGAGCTTAGAACCTGTGGAGTGGAAGCAAGCTGGCTCTTAAAAATAGCAGAGAGCTTTTCTCAGGAGAACACCATTGTTTGGAGAAAGGCCTGTACAGGGATCAGAATGCAATTGCTGTCATGACCCAGATGGAAGCTGGTAGCCTACATCTCTGAGCTCCAGCAGCACACCAGCCCATGTACCAGCTCACATTTTTGGAACCTGAACAGAACACCAGTCCAGCCCCTCGAAAGTACAGAGTAAAAAGAAAGAAAATCTGCACCAGCTGTCCAGTTGCTGCCATACACATCTCATGGGGAGAATGTGCAAACCTAATGTGGTTTGTGGGGAGGGAAGATACAATTTGGCTCTTGGATGTGGATGGTTATGGTCTCTTCAACCAGATACCAAAGGCTTTTGAGTATAATGGGTGGGTTTTTTTCCATGTTTGCCCAATCTGCTACGGGAAGGAAACTCCAATTCTGTGACAAAAGAGACATATGGCCATCTGCTCAGCCAGGACAATGGAATTTAATTTTTTTTCAGACAGAAAGGATATAAAATCAAAACAGGCAGTTTAACCGGGACTTAACAGAGAAAATATTTGAGAGCTGACCTAATTATCACAGCTAATGATCTCTTGTGGTATTTGATATGGCAATGTTCCCTTTGGGGTGCAAATGATGAATGTTTGAATTACAAACCCCAGCCTATGAAGAGCATAAATACACCAGGCTATGTACTTTGATCATTAGATTATATATCTTGTCAAATAACCTGGCATTGTTTATGAGACACTGAGGAATTTAATATGTTGGTTTGGTTAAGACTAAAGCATAACTATACCATAAATTCAGCCTCCACAATGTCCTACCAACTTCTAATTTCTTGTCTCCTTTATTAAAACTAAACCTACAGGAACCTGTCCATGGTAAAAAACAGAGAAAAAGGTGTTAAGTGTTCTATGGCGAATCAAATGGAAATTTAGACAGACTGTCTTGGGATAAAAAATTTAAGGTAAATATATGTGTGACAACTTCATAGTGTATTAAATATAATGATCCATCAAAGAACTTGCGAGTTATAACAGGAGCTGTAAGAATGAAGGAAAACAAAAGAACATGACAGTTTACTATAAGAAATACTGCACATGATATAATTGAATCAAATAACCATGAACCACTTAATTAAATAATTAACCAGAACAATCTTCCTCCCTGTCCTTAAAATTCAAAATATTTAGAGAGGAGATAAGCCAGTGTGGTAGAGATCTCAATGTACCTTTTCTTTACTTATCCCATTCACAGTACAAGTGTGCTGTTTTTTGAAGATGAAATAACTCTGTTGTACAGTACACACACAAAGCAACTTACAAGCCCCCATATCTCATTTTTCATAGTCTAACCCAATGCTGAATGCTATAATTTTACCAAGTTCCAAGAGAAATAATCATTCCCAGCTATGGCACCAGATAAGGTCTATCCCTCGCTTTGTGGCAGTTCTGTAGGTTACCTGGCCCTGTCCACCACATGGCCTTGTCTTGGCCCAAATCCATACCCACTATTACTTCATTGTTTCTAGCAAATCTCCAATTTGAATGTTGATGGCACCTTCCACATACAATAAAAAGAAAATGGTTGCAATGAATGCAAGCATCAATCAAATCTTTTTTTTGCATTGTTACTCAGGAAAAGTTACTGTCAGACAGGACTAAGCAAATCCAACTTTTGCTCCCAGAAATTAGGATATGCAGTAAATCACCAGTATTTGCAGTCTGTTTATTTTCTTTGCAGCCTCCCATTTCAGTACTGTCACTTATTTCTGGTTTCCAATTCAGAAAGCAGTTACAGTAGAAATGTGACTGTATTCACTGACAGATTTCCATCTGTTTTGCCTTTTTATCAATAGGTCCATCATCAATTTCCTCACAATATGATGAGAATCTCAGAAGTTTTATTAGTTTTTGAAAATTTTCACCGATAAAAGTGTACATATATAAAAAAACTCATTCTTTGATTTCTGCACTGAATATATATAGATTTTTTTTACCCCAGATTGCCATATTTGTATGTTATCTTACATTATTCTCTATCGGTTTGAAATGTCCGATTTTCATTACAGAAAAAGAATGTTTCCTGTTAATATGAGAGTATATCTTGTACATCTTGCCCATCTTTGGTTTAAGCAAGCCTGCTTGTGTCACACAATTGGTCTGCTTACGAAGGTAGGTTTTTGCAGAACAGCAGTGACACCAAAGATTTGAATCCCAGATAAGAAGAAATGTAGGCCCCAGCATGACTAGAGGTGCTTTACTTTTGCCTTGATTTTTAATGAAATGGAATTTCTGTTTGAGACAGTAGGGAGTTTAGACAATTTAAAAATGAGTGATACAAATTAGGTCTCTTAACCTTTTTTCTTATCTGCCAAAAAAATTAGATGTGTTTGTTCCAATTCAGTAAAATTTTCTCAGCTGGTTATTGATTTGTTCACAGTAGAAGTCAAGTTATATGAACAACTTATTTCCCTCTCTTATCCTAAATTAGTAATTTTTAATCCCTTCACACCCCTTCTTTTTCAGTCTTTTAATTAATACTGTATCAAGAGGTTCTTTTGAAGTCTTTTGATAAACACTCTAGACATTCTAATGAATAAATTGTAGTTTGAAACAAGGACACCACGTTATTTGAAATGGAATCACTTCACATGAAGCTTCTGGACAGAACACAGAAAGTGCTCAAAGTGATTCATTGGCATTACAGGTTCTTTTATACAGGCTAACAAGTAAAGAGGTTTCTTATGCAGAACTTTAAATTGAATTTTTTTTCTCCTGTATATTATAATGCCTGAATGCTTTCTGTACATGCAGACCAGTAGGTTTTGGGTTGGTTGGTTGGTTTTTTTAAGACTGTTAAGAGCCATTTATTAACAACTAGTGAGATTTCTTTTCTCCTTTTTGCTGTGGAATTCCAAGTATCAATTGCATGGTTTGTTTTCACATAAAAACTTATTTTGAAGGAACTGCAATTTCACTATTCTCTCTCTGTTTCTTTTGTTTAATTTTTTTTCCTATATGGCCTATCTTTTGTTGAAGTTAACCATCAGCCAAGATTAAAAGTGCTTACTTTTCTCTGACCTCTGGTTCACACAATCACCTTTCACTGCAACACTTTCTTTGCAGTAGTTAAATACATATTTGTTTGTTCCATTCTGTAACCCATAAAATTAATGCTTGCTAAAAAATACAGATTGTGGCATAAATTCTTAGTTCCAGAAGTACTAATTACAAAAAGTTCCAATCATTCATAAAGGGTGTCAGTAGTATACAAACCAACCTTTTTTACCAACAAAAGGAATAATTAAAAGGAGATAATACTGATAATTCAGCAGGTTTTGATGATATTTTAGTAATAAGTTGCATTTACTGAATTAGAGAATAAACTGTTTCTATGTCTTGTTAAATGATTATGAATTTTTCTAGTGAATCACCAGGATGTATGGTAGTTGGGCAAAGTCTGGCAAAGAGTTTGGATGATGCCAGTCTTATTGACAGGGGAAAAGACAGAATTAGAGAGTGAAAAATACACATTTATCAGAAACAGACTAGCAGAAATTATCGCAGACACAATCTACAAACTCCTAGAAGGTCACAAAGAGATTACTGACAGTTTCCCTGGATCTACCAAGAAGAAATCCTGCTGAGGCAATCACTCTCCCTGTGGTGGCAGAGGCTCAGGCCTTGTGGACAGGGATAAACAGCCAATGCACGTGTCCTCAGTAAGGCCATTGATACCATCTTATTAAACATTCCTAGAAGCAAGCAGAGGAAACAACTGAGATGAAATTTTGTTTGGAAAACTACATACAGGTCAGAGATGCATGGTTAATGTCAGGGTGGGAGGGAGGAGAAGAGGGCAGTCCCTGTGGTTGTTCAAACTCATCCTTGCTCTCCTTTTATTTTCATATTGAACTGAGAACAGCTTATTGAATTTCCATGCATACAGCACAAAGCTGAGGGAGACTGCAAGTATAGACAAGGGAGATTTTGATTTTATTGTGATCTTAGCAAGTTGGAGGAGTAGTGCAAGATAAACAGTGTGAAATTGAATAAGGTATTTGTGAGGTGTATTTATGGAGGAAGGCCTGTGATTCTGCTCCTCTGTCTGAATTGAATTTAGGACTGTCCTGGTTCTACAGCATTCAGATAACATTTCTCCAGGTGGGATTATATGCCACATATTTAAAGCAAAGTCACATATTTAAAGCAAAAGATCTGCTTAGCTGTGTGTGGTCAGGCAGGACCATGTCTGATGTCTGCCTGCTCATCCAGTGCATGTCACTGCCTCAGCGATCAGCTACATTGTCTGGGAAATAAGTCTTGTGCTCACAGGTCTTAAAATTGAGCCATAATCCAGAAAAATGTTTGACAGCAAAGATTTGAATCTCTTAGGATGACATAAAACCTTTCAGAAGCAGTTGGATGGGGAATTTTAAATTTTAATACTTGTTTTCAGTTCTAAAGATTGAATGTGTAGTATCTATAAAAATACAGAGCTATGAGAAGGTGAATAAAGTGCTCTGGAGGCAACCAAGCTGTCTTTCTGCTTGCTGGGTTGGAGTAACACTGGTTTCCCATATTATGCAGGATCACTCTGAAAACTTTGTAAGTAGGGAAATTTGTGATCGTACTGAGTGGTGGTTGTGTTTGGGCATCCCAGCTAAAAAGTGCCCAAAGTGCAGGAAGCAAATTTCACTTCTGTTACCACGTGCTGTTCATGGAGAGAAATCGTCACTGTGGTGCAATTTGGTGCCAAGATTGGCTGTAACTCACTGAATTCCAGTGCAGACAGGTGGGGACCAGCGCTCTTCTCCATGGGAGCAGTGCCCTCTCCTGCTTTGCCAGGTCCTATCTTGCCATGCAAAATCCTCCTCCTTTGCACATACTTTACATGAGCATTCAGAAGGGCAGTGAGCCCTCGGGCCTTCAGCAGCAGAAAAGATAAAAAAGCCTTTCACCACATAACCCTTCACTAAACAGAGATAACTGCATTTTGTTCATAGTTGCATTAGTTATTGACACCATAATGAGTGTCAATATATCAATATTTCCATCGTGGTTGGAAATATTTTCCTACCTACTGTCCTATCCCCCACAGAAGCATCAGAAAAGGATTTTTAAGTTACAAAGTATACCTATTTAAAAAAAAAATGTGAAGAGTTTAATCCTATAAATTGGAATTGTCTTTGGTTATGCTTTGGTTGTGTTTTTTATGCTTTGATAACAGGTTTAGAAGATTTTGTTTCTGTGTTTATTCCACAAAATAAAGTGGCCCTTCTTGAGTTTTTGAGCACATTTAAGCTGAGCAGTTTACAGATTCTCTTTTATATTTTCACTGAGGCTCTGACACTACTTGTTGGTACTATTCCCTCAAAGTGCTTTTGATATTAACCTCAACAGTAACCAAAAAGCAATATTAAAAATGGCTGGGGGAAGAGATTGGTGAGAGAGAGGGAGGAAAATTGCAATCTAGTCAGTGTAATAACATTCTGACTTCTGACTCTGAAAACAAAGAAATTCATTAATCAAAAAGCCAAAACTGCACCTTAGTGAAATTTTCAACCATATTTTTTCACTTGCATTTCCTTTAGGTTTTAATGTCTCAGAATTGCAAATTAATACAGATAATTGAATATTGGGGATGCAAGGGAAAAACACTGGAGTTTTTGAAGTAGAGTGGTTGCATAAATGCATCAACCTGCAAATTCAGAAGAAAAGCACAAATTGGACAAGAAACCTGTTGCTGGGAAATCCTAGTTTAACAAATCTTCCATGCAGCCATTTTTTAAATCTTAACTGGAAAAATGAGCTGCCTATTCCCCCAATATTTTTAATGGCAAGGCTGCCTGGCAAAATATCACAAGTACTGATTTGACTTCAATGAATAAAGTATTTTGGGTGAATCTTGGGACTCCCTTCCTCCTTTTTTTGATACTTTATCCTGTTTTTTGTCACCTGAAATGTGCCGTCTTAGTCTTGTTTATTTTTGCTGCCTCTGTCTTAACATATTTCCCTCAAAGTAGGTCTTGCCGTCTTGAGCAATAGAAAAGAATATGACACAACCTTTGGTACCCAACCATAGGTACCCAGCCATAGGTACCAAAGGTTGAAGGAATTCTTCAAGAGAAAGAATCTAAAAAACTGTATATAGTATATACTCATTAAAAAAATCTAACTATTTTATATCTTATAAACTCTTTGTATATATACAGTGAAAATCCTTCCTTAGGTATTGGAAAAGCTCATGTAGGTCATAGGTCCTACAGAATAATTCAATATAAACAAAGTGGGTTATTTTGCTGCTGGTTTGTTCATCTTGGTGAGATTTTTTTGCTTGTTTATTTTAAGGGTAATTGCCTGTGCTTTAAAAACAAGTAGTCACATGATTTCTACTCTGTGGCAGTGAGTTCTGAGCCTTTTTGACTGGACTGTGCTACTTTCAGCAAAATTCTCAGTGGATGCATTGATAAGACGTCTGTTCATTTCTCAGCAGCTGTCTTGTGAAAATTGACAGGTGACCTTCAAAGCAATTATGCAGCTTTTTTGTTTAGTTGTGCTGATAGATAGGTATTTAGGCTTTCATTCTTTTCTCCAGTTTTCTATTACTTCTTTTTGCTTCTTTTTATTTTTTCTCCTCTTCAATGCTTATTTTCAGTTGAAGGTTTTTCATGCTTGATGTCCATCATTATGTCTCATTATTATTTAATAATGTCTCATTCTAAGTTATATAAAAAAGCATAGGACTATGCAGACTATAGATATTTGAACAGTGAATATGTGATATAAAAACAGGCTGTCACAGGTGCCTAAAGTTTATGCTAAAATATTCATATATCTGCATGTTTGGAAATACAAAAGCATATTTTTCATAATTTATAATGAGGTGAATCAGTTCTATCTGTACATCACATTAAATTAATTTCTAGTCCCCTACAGAAAAAAATAAAGCAGCTGTGGGGTTTTTTTCTCTGATCTAGCTCAAATTTTTCAAATCCTCAAATAATTTCTTGCTTTTCTATTGACAGTCAGTAAGCATTGTTATTGGAATCGTTTACTCTAAAGCCAGCCAGTTGACTTAAATAAGGTTCTTGCTAAGAACCTCTGATGTACTGCTGATGAAAAGTCCTATACTTCAATACAGGCTGTAATGAAGTCTTAGTCTGAAATTGTTCTGTCTCTGATAGGCAGCAGGCATCTTCTTGAGGCCTTGAACACTTGGTGGAACTGTCCAGACAGAGATGTAAGTCAACAAAGTCTCCTCTTTAAATCAGTACAATGCACACTCAAGCTTAATCTTAGCCTCAATCTTTAAAGAAAAAAAATCTTAAAATGCCTTGAAAAGGGAGAAAACGTAGAAGCAGACAGCTATTCAGCGCTCTCTTATAAAATCCTCTTTTCTTGATTATTCTTTCAAGTTTCTATCCAATTATTGAAAAGGAAGTGAAAACATCTTATGTGGATGATGTGGAAAATACTGTTTAATTAAGATGTGTTATTGAGATAGATATGAAGAGCCCTTCACTTAAATCAGATTTATTGCTTCCACCTTGTTAACCTTTATCCTCAGTCACTGACCATTTTGTTACACAGTGGGCCACAGATTTCACATTTACAGCTTTTCTAAAGTGCACTTGTCAACTTCCACTATAAAACCTGACATTCCTATCATCTTGGAAGCTGATAACAAAGTGCTGCAAGTGCCCAGCATGAGGCTACAAATATAAAAATGTATTCCACAGCACTAAAGGGCTGCCATGAGTGTCCTTTGCTAATTATCAGGAGAACAAATGGCCTTAGATTAATGTGGGACAAGGAGAACACTGCAGGCTTCTAGACTGAAAAAGAAAAGCATCATTTTAAAAGGCTAGTTATGTAGAGATAACTCTTGGAATATCTCTGGCAGCAATATTTTTAAGAAAAACAGAAGAATGGAAATAAAAGGCTGGTTCTGTCATTGTCCACAGAGAAGCATAAGGAGTAAATGTGTTTTTCAGGAAGATTTAAAGTATGAGAACTGCAGCCCTCAGTGAAAATGGTCATCCCAATACCATCAGTTTTTACTGTGAAATTTAAAATATGTTTTTTTCCCATGTGCATCACTTCACAATTCTTTTCACTAGATTTCACAAGCTATTTTCATTACTCAAGCAGTCTCCTTTAGCAGATTTGTAGTCCTTCACTGTCTGCCCTTATCCTTTCTGTCTGGAATACAATTGTATCAGCTGCATGCTTTGTCACCTTCCTGCTCTAGCCACTCTTCCACAGCCTTCATGAGTGTGCTAATCAGCACAAATGGAGCCAAGAGCCCACCAAATTCCACGGGTGACCTCCCTCCATTCAAACAGTGGATTACCTCTGCTTGTTTTATAGTTCCTATCTTTGGAACAGTTATTCTCATATTACAGGATTTTCCCTCTTACCCCATCATTGTTCTTTTAAACCACTGAAGAGTCACTTTAGAAGCCATCTGATGTAGAGGTGTCAAGGTAGGAAAAAGTAAGGAATTAAGTTTGGAGGTGAGCACCTATCTCAGGTTTCAGGAAGGGAATCCACACACGCATTCCCTCACTCCTTGCCTGCCTCCACTGTTGTTCAAGCCAAATTCATTGTTTGACCTTTCCATAAGATTTACCAAAGAAAAAATGACTTGGCCTCAGGGCACTCGGAGATGGGAAAAGTGACAAAATACATGCAGTTGAAAAATAAGCAAAGCACATAATATTTGCTTTCTGTTACTGCTTTGGCAGTGATCTGTGTCATCTGAGAGTTCTGCACTCTTGGCTGTCTTTGAACACTTCTTCTTTAGCTGGGAAGTAATTGATTTCATAGTGCAGGGCTTTCAAGTCCTCTGAAAAACCTTCTGCTCTATTTTTTTCCCACAGATTCATTTTTATGTATTCCCATGATTTGAAAAGTCAACATACAGCTTGCTTTTTTTGATATCTTCTCCTGCATAGCAAGGATGTTTCATTTTTTTTCTTCAGCTTCTCTCTTAACGTGTCCTGCTTTTACCTCTCTGATTTTTCTACAAGCTATAACCATCCAATTTAATCTCACCAATTCAGTATTTCTTATAACACACACAGGAATCAAGTGTATACTTGTTAAAAGTGCAACCACAGGACTCTTCTGAGTGCATTAAAGCATGTTCCTTTCCCTCTTCCTCAGAAGAATGTGCTTGCAGCTATTTAGGGAGATTTCACTGAAGACTGAATACCACGTTCACTGTTATCTGAGTAAGAAATTGCATTCTAGGAAAAGCCCACGGAGTTCAAAGCTAAGTTCATATTCATTTAATTGAAAATCAAACCCAGTCTTTGTTCTCAAGAACCTTCTTGCTTTAAAGAAAATTAAATGTTTAGGCTCCCAAGAAAACTCATACGTACTTTGATTGTTCTTAAGACACCTGAAGAAGTTTCTAAACAGCTTTGTGCTTATCTTAGCTAATTAATTGGACAAAAGAAATGCAATGGCAATATCTGTTGCAGCTGCTTATGACATGAAAATTCTCTACCTATGAAATGCAATGGCACCAATCAGTGCCATGACAGAAGAGAATAAGGTGTTTTGTTTTGTTTTTCTCTACAATGTACAGAAATGTTATTAATAATTTTCCTTTAGGTATGACATGGAAAATTTGTCCATTTTTTCCTATCAAAAGGAAATATTTTTAGCTTTCAAGAAGTTTTTTATTTCCTAAGGCATCCTGTCACTCATTAAAAAATGCAGTTTCAGCACAGGTAATAAGAGGATAGGGTTAATAATGCAACTTTAAATACCACAGTAGTAATAGCTGTCTTCATATCTCAGCCAAATGAATTCAATAAAAATTAAAGTCTTTGGGTTCACCTGCAAAATTCTCATATTTGGGTGCAGCATAGCCCTTGATGATAACAAGCTCGCAAACAGGGTCAGCACACAGAAACTGCTGCTCAACCACATGAAAGGCAATGATGAATCCCCATTAAATAGAAATGCCCAGCTGAAATGCAGAGATCTTTGGCATCAAGAGAGCTTAACTTATTTAAGGTTTTATAGCTAAGCACTGTGACCTTCAAATGGGTATGGATCTGAATATTAATGGAATAATGAACTAATGAATTCTCAAGGTACAGTGCAGGTTTTTTACTTGAATTTGCTTTTTTTTTCCCCTCAGACCAGCCAGGATTTTATCCTGACTTTCTGGATGGTATTCTAGGAATTTAGAGATGGTGTTGTTAAATATACTACCCCTCTGCTATTTCGGTCTTTAGGTGAGGCTTCTTCCAGATATTTTGTTTAAAAAGCCTAAAACATTAGTATCAGGATAATTCTTCACAGAAAGAGTGATTAGACATTGGCATCAGCATCAGCTTCTCAGGGAGTTGGTGGAGTCACCATCCCTGGAGATGTTTAAAGGAAAGGCTGGATGTGGCACTCAGTCCTATGGTCCAGCTGACAACGTGGTGTTTGGTCATAGGTTGGACTCAATGATGTCAAAAGTCTTTTTGAACCTAGCTGAATTTTAAAAATGAAGAATTAATATGATAATAAAAGTGGAATTGATAAAACAGTTTTTATACTATTTCTGTTGCATTAAAGTACTGAAAAAGCAAGAATATTCTGGATAAATTGCAGTGAAGCATATGTTTAATTTACAACTTTATGTTATGTTTAGCACTAATAAAGATTAATGTGGAGCCTCCTGTTCTTCATCTGTCCACTCAGATGTTTAGCACTAAAATTGGACTAAAAAGTCAATCCCATCCAGACGAGCTCTCAGCAAATCTAATATGCTGTGAGCCCCAAGACAGGATGGCAAAAATGTATCTTTGACACAATCTTCCTTCAAAAGTATGAAAGTATGCCTTTCTAGGGCCAGGTTCAGGTCTTACCGTCCCATTCAGCTGTAACTTGACATGATTTATGAACAGTTTTCTTTTCTGTTTTGCTGGCTATCAAGAATACCTTTGCAGGTTAATGAAAAGTTTATGCTTAGCTGACATTTATAAAGCCTGAAAGCAGAAGGCAAGTAATTCAGAGTGTAAAAGCTGAGCAAAGGAACTTCATTTGCTTATAACTTTCTTGGCCCATGAAGTTCTCCAGAATGAGAACTATTTCTGTATGAAGAGCTTTCTTTCCCTCACAGAGACCTACTCTTATACCAACAAAAGCATTAGGCTTGCTTTGAAATTAAACAGTGTTCAGAGGCTATACTTCCTTCCAGAGGCATTTTTGATAGAGAAAAAATATATATAAATTCTGCTGCTTATCTTCCTTGTCCTCTGTATTTCTGTGTAAGAATCCATGCTGTGTTTAAAATTGGTTTGTAATTGATTCTTATATAGCCACAGGTGTCAACTGGAAATACTGAGATAATACAAGTTTGCATTTGATATATGCAGGAATAAGAGTATAGGAGACACTGATGAATACACAATTTCATGGGTGGAAAAAACATCAGCATGAACCAAGAGATGTTACTGCGCATTAGAAACATGAAATAATTAAATTTTAGAATTAAGCTGATTAATAGTCACAGTCTAGTCTTATCTTTTGACCATCACACACATCTTCTAACAAAAACACACATATGGCTTCTAACAACTACAGAGACTCAAGTACATAATTTTTAGAGTTCTTACATCTTTTATCTGAGAAAAGGAAAAAAGTAGCAACTTTCTCTTGTCTGCTTTTCAACTATCAATGGAAAACAGACATTTTAAATCACCACTGCAAAAAGTCTTCAGTTTCAGATGTGTAAGGGCAAGCATGTTGGGAGGCTTTTACTGAGCTGAAATGAAACATTTGGGGATATTTTGGGCTGGTTCTTTTGGGGAAGAACAGAGGCATGCCAACGGTAGGAGGGTCCTTGCTACAGCTTCCTCCTCTGCCCCAACAACACTCATGCAAAAATTCATTTTCAGTCCACCTTCAGTCAGTTCTGTAAAAACGTCTGTGGAAAACATCTTGGAAGAAGACTTTAAAACTACTAAAATGCAGTGGACTCACATCTGAACCTTACAACAGAGTAAACATGCCAGTAGGGACTGGCCAAGTTTTACACCCTTGTGTGGAAATCAGTTTTGCTGCTGATGTCCCGAAACCATTGACAATGTCAATACAAAAGTCATATTGACTATGTTCACCATATAAACTTAAAAAGGATGATCCTTTTTATTTGAAAGTGTAATTCCTGTATTAGCAATCATCTTCATTCCCATGTGAAAGCTTGAGCAGGCTGTTGCTCACAATGACTTTCCGAAAGGAGGGTACATACAGTTCACCAGTGGCGTAAGATGAGCAACACTTGAACAGCCAATATTCATTTTAAGACATATGATTAAATTTCCCCTGGGTCAGAAAAGAAAGGATAAAAGTAATCATAAATAGGTATCATAGTTAAAACATTTTGCAATAATTTCTAATCTCTCACATGTCCAAAAAGATTTTTAACAAAAAATCAAATATTTGGGAAAATAGATGATTTTTTCTAAAATATATGAGTCCCTAAAAATAGTTTTCTAAATCTAGAAGCTACTTAGCCTAAACCTTTCTTCTTGAAGTATTTTTATATTTTGGAGAGCAAATTTTGGAAATGCTTTAAATGAGCAAAGAAAGTAATAAAAGTATAGAAATATTTCAGTACTTCTGATAAATTTGGAGAAAATCCATTCATGTGAGCTGGTTTTATTACCAGAAGCTCCAAATTAGGCATGTATTTGAGTGCAACTTAAGATATTACAGTGCAAGATAAAAATCTTAATCACCAATTTGATCTTCTATGTATCTTGTAAATATTCAGGCTATGTTAGCTTAAGATGTATTTAAAAGCTGCTGGCTACTGAAGATTACCCTTTTAATTGACTGCAGGGTGATTGGCTTGGCCTCTCATTAGCTGGAAGAACTTTCCATGATCCCTAATCACCATTTTGGATGAGTTAATGTGTACCACCGTGACAACACATTTGAGATAAGTGTGTTTGCATGATACAAAAGGTCCATGATCTGTTCTGCATTATCTGATGAAATGCAGCCTTGCTGGATGGTTTGAAAATGATGTGTAACACATTTTAAACTAACTACAATCAAAAAGATAAAAATTAATTGCAAAGAATAACAAGCAAAAAAAAAAAAATAGTCCCCAAAACTCTCCATACAATCTATTCCCATATCATACAAATGATTTATCATAACCCAGCAGATAATCAGAAATGTTTCAAATTCCCCAAACTAGGTCTTGTTCACATTTTGAGGAACTGTAGCAAAATGTACAGATAAATACTTTCATTGCATTTTCCTTGTTTAACTTATTTTAAAACATTTGCATAGTACAACAAATTTACAGCACACATCAGAAAAATACAGATAAAACATATTTCCCTCCCAGACCTAATTACACTGTATGATTGGTGGTCAAATATTTTACTGTTTGCAGTCAGTGCACTCACTTTTATGTAAATGGAGGCAGCTTACACATTTGTGTCCTGATTTTTCAGGACTCCCGAAGACCAAGGGGCTGCTCACATGAATTGAAAGAGCAGCACCCAGGAAATGTCCCCAGAATGCTGCCGGTCATCTCTCTAACACTCTGATTGGTGCTGGAAAGAAAGTGACCCATTTAAGATCCAGGAAATGGATTTTTCTGTCTTCTGAAGGTACTTACCAAGGAATAAAGTTTTTATCATTATTATTTTTTTTTTCTCTGAAAGAGGATCTGGCACATATTGAAGCTCCTACTTTAAGTTAAGGTTCTATGGTCATTATATAAAGCTTCTTTATGCTATTTTTTGGTTTTATTGATGTGTGGTCCAGGGAAATTACTCAACAGTCAAAAAATAAAAAAAGAAGAAAGCTAACCTGTCACTGCACAATCTTTTTAATAATTTTAAAGTATGTATATCAATATATATTTGTCATTAGGTTGCACATCATGCAGCTCCAGAATGTAAGCATTTTAGAAAGAAAACTATTTTAAGGAAGATAATATAATTATTAGATAGATAAAAAATTATAAAATTTTCTTAAGATATGATTCCAGGAAAGCAAATAACTGATTTGCGGCATCATTGGCTCAGCAGAATAGCTTCAAATATTTAACCAACTTCAAATATAAACAATATCTCAGCTAAAACCTGGAGTGACCTTCATAGCTTTCAGTCTGACCTCTATTTAACATTGAACATTTTAATATTAATTTTAAATATTTATTATTATCTGCTTGTCCCATTCAGCTTTCTGCCTAGAACTTTTAAAACTCCACTGGTAACCAGCTGTCTACAATTCCAGGGTAGAGAGGAGAAAAGTAAACAGTGTGATTTTCAAACAGGTCTTATTGAATGAAACATGCAAATAGAAGGAAGAAGCATTGCAAAGTCATTTTGCATTTAGCAGGCAATAATTGCTAAGGGCTGGAGTCTTGTTTGAATCCCAAGTTAAAATAAAAATAAAATACAATTCTTTTTAATGGTGCTAATAATTAACCACATGACCAAATGAAAATATGGATTCTGTAGCTATACATATATATATATATACATGGATTGCTTTCTGATATAAGCTTCTTCCACACAAGAGTCATGTCTATGCCAAAACCAATTTTTTCAGTTGAATAGAGGAGTACAGGGATCAAATATAAGGACTGCTGAAGCAGAAAGACTCTGGTAGTGTGACCAATACTTCCAAATACAAACTTTGTGGATTTAAAAATAGAATATCTTTAAATATTTTTCTCATGTTCTCCTAAAGTTTGTGCTTGTTTCTGGGATTTTTTGTGACAGAAACATCACTAAAATTCCACCAAAAAAACTTGCCACTAGAATAAATCTTGAAAATGGGTATAAATTTTGTTCACATCCTTGAAGATAAAACTGCTTACCCAACACTTATTTTTCAGGCTTTGCTCTGTGCTCCCGTTACATATTTGTAACTTCAAAGGATAAGTAACATTGTTGCATTACTTGGTACAGCTATACAAATGATTTATACTTATGTGTGTTAATAAAATCTCTTTTGAGACTTCCTAGCAGTATTTGTCAGATTTGTCTACCATATCTGCTATCAGGGTCTCATTCATCTCTATATCATATTTGCAATTCTTTGTAAAATTGCCTAATTTTTCAATGTCATATTATTTCTGCTATAATTCTTTTAGGCTGAAATTTCATCCTAGTTCAAAAGTTTTTCAAGGCTCTGAACCACTGAAATGCCACCTGAGTTTTCAAAATAATGCTGTATGGCAATCATAGATGAAGTAGGATTGCAGTCTCTGAGGTTACTTGTCCATTCTTTCCAATTATTTATGGGTAGCCAACTGAGAATACTTTTGGGGGGAAAAAAGTGTCTTGTTTATTAAACTGCATCTTCACTACCATAAAATTTTCCTTTCCTTTTGTTAAATATGTATTTTGAGTCAATTGCTTTTATAAGACTGATGATAATGGAAATGCCTGGAGAGTTGATTTGCTAAAATAAAAGCCTTTTGGAGCTGGAAAAGCCCAGCCACTACTGGGTAATGATGAGAGTAATGCAATGATGTAGACATTTTAAGTAGAAGTTACAAACTTAGAAGTGACTAAATACTTTTTTTTTTCTTTTTAGTAATACACCATATTTGGTGTTTGGTTGTGTTTTTGTTACTTTGGGGTTTTTTTTTAATGTATTTATATTATTCTTTTTAAATATACTTACATATATGGACAAAAAAAAAGCAAATTGCTATTTAAAAAGAATATATTGCATTGAAGCATAGTTGCTCTTATTCCAAAGTCTGTTTCTCCCTATTGTCCCTCCCCTTGAGGAATCCCTGTTGAAAAGTGGGGCATTTAGTAGTTCACTACTCCTAAGCAGTAGATTATATCTGCGTAGAACTAATGGTTCCTTTTAAATACTAATCCTTCCACATGTTGAGTTAAAAATTGGACACTGGTGTTTTAGTTCTCTTTTTAAAATAGGTAAACTTGATCACTTCCAGGTATTTTACAGTATAATTCTATACAAAGCATTTTACATTTTTACAAATGCAACCTTAGAGTTAATATGTTATGCATGCAGATGTGTTGAAGTGTTTAATATATTAGACAAACCAACAACATTCACTGTGCATTTACCTTTTAGAATAAGTGTTTGCTACATTGCTAAAAAGGAATAAATACTTACATGCATTAAGTGATTACCATTAGCCACTCTGAGAGGATTGTTCAGCTGCTTGTGGCACTCATTGAATATTCTGTTTTATTGACTCATCCCTCTTCTTGGCTTAGTTTGCTATATAATCTTTTTAGGAAAAAAGTAAACTAAAGAGAGGCAACAACGTAACTGCTAGCGATAGCTCACAAGTCTATTACTTCACTTAGCCTAAAACAGAGAAATTAGTTCTCACTAACTAAATTACACAAGACCATAGAGAGGACAGAATGTATCAGGATTCTGGAATTTAAACTGATTGTCAACACCTATATACCATTAGCTGGAGGTAACAATTACTGTAACTTCTGTAAAACTAAAGGTATAGGGAAAGTATTTTTTACCCTTAGTTTCCCCTAATATAAAACCAGCTAAAAAATATTTGCATGATTCTGAGTAATTATTCTAAAACACTTTTTAAATTGTCAAGATTAGTTTTTCTTTAGAGCATGATTCTTTTCTTATTCTCCATATAAAAATATGAAATCTTGAAAACAGAAAAGCGTGTCTTGACAAGACCTAGGAAATAGGTGTAGAAAGAAACAGAATTTTTTTTTAAATACTGAAAACTCAAAAGAAACACTTTAGCAATAACAAAACATATTGTTAGATGTAGTCTTTCTAAAAAATGCTACTGAAAAGTATAAATTATTATTTTGTAACAATATATTTCCTTTCTTATAAAATTTTGGAATCTATGGAATCTGGAAATTGTTCTAAAATTAAATGATTCCTACATTCAAACAGGAATGTAGGAATCATTTAATGGAAAACAGGAGTGAAATTCAACCTCAGTAAAGAAGTAAAGAAGAACATGATATTAGAAAGTCAAAGACAGTTTTCGGAAGAGTATATAATGCTCATTAACATTGAATAATGAGGGAAAACATAAAAAGCTTTTAGAGGATGCAGCAGCCAAGAAACATTTTGTGACACTAACTCTGTAGGACAGACTAATACAGGGACTTGGACATTTCAAACAAGTTGAGAAATCTGTGACTTCAATTACTGTTCCTTTTATAGAATGATTGAACAGTTGGGGTTTGATTTTCAGTGGTCCTCTATTCCAATTAACATTCCACATTTAGTCTGACCTTTAATATTCCCAGTGACAGGACATCTACCATATCTCTGGGCAAATTCTTTTACTGTGTTATCACCTTTTTTGTAAGTCTTCTTCCCTATATCTAATATAAATTGATTGACACTCTTTTAGTTTTAAACAGTTACCCCTTGTTCTATCACAACAGACAGTGCTAAAAACCATCCACCCATCATATCCGTAACTTGCAAACTTTAAGGTCCCTGTAGGGCAGGTACTATTCACTAAGGATATGAAATATCATTGTACATAACTGACCCTATTCATATTTTGGACCTAAGATTCAGCCACGGTCTCAACAAATTCTTTAGTCTGCTCCATTGTCCCATTGCAAAGGCAAGGACATGCACACTTTATTTTGCCCAAAAGTTGCAGATAAATTCCCAATCTTTCTAGTTCTCTTTGATCCAAGTCCAAGAACAGAATCTTTCAGTGTCAGCTCCATCTCTACAAGAAAAAATTGCTTTACACCCACAATATGTACTTGACATTTCCTGAAGAGCTGATTTTTGGTACCCAAAATTATTTCAGGGTAAAGGATAAAAGAACTTTATCTCAGTTATTTCTGTATGCAATTTTCCTTTCTCTTTTCCAGTGCTCTCAAAGGCTGTTTCATACATCCCTGAGGGGGATAGCCTTGAGCAAAAGCAACCTCTTGTTTGTATCTGTTTTTTTCCAAGCTGTGTTTTACATCTTGTGGTGTCATCAGGCAGTATATCAAGAGCATTACTGCACTTGACTTTCCTTATTTTCTCCTGACAATATCCTCAGGGTTGATAAATGGTCCTGCTTTCCTATAGAAGGCAATGTATTTATTTGGATCCTATATATGATTTTATGAAATCATGACATTCTGCAGTGGTGACTGGAGCAACAAGCAGTGGCTATTACATCAGTTAACCCTTAGGGGATGATTGCTCTAGTCTGTCCTCATCTTTAACTCCTTGAAGACTGAAAATATGTAGTAGTAACAGCAAGTTGCAGTTCAAGAGTTTTCAGCATCAAATTTATCACCATGCAAGTTAAAGAATGGTATTATTTGTATTTTGCCTGTATTTTTAAACAGTGTAAAATTGTATACATGTTTCTGGGGCCAAATGCAGAAGACAAACTTATGGATAGTGCGAGGAGAGAGAATGGAAAGCATAGAAGAGAAATATAATCTGTCTCGCTTGCTTTTATGCTGCACATTTTCGCCTAAGCTAGCTTATGCTTGGACCACTGTCTTAGTGATTTTTATTCAAGGAATCACAAGGTGAGATTCAGGGAGTTAAAAGACTGGGTTTCCTGCAGTAGTCTTTAAAACACCTTTCATTTAACTGCAATTGTCTTTTTAGCTCGCTCATTAAAATAACTAAATTGGTGAGACACAATAGGAAGAGGCTGAAGTACACAGCAGTGAGGAGCATTGCTTCAAAGCCATGAGAAAATGGATTCCCATCAGTCTAATTCCTCACACAGCCTTGTGCCAGAGCTGCTGTATATCCTGCAGCCAGGCTTTCTGACTGCCTCTGCTACTTGAGATGCAGGCAGTCATGCTTTGGCACATCTTTCTACTCCTGTTCTTCCTCAACTCAAATGTCCATTTCATACCAATGTCAATTCTTTCGACAGTCCTGTAAAAAAACAGCCATAAAATACGTGCATTGTAAGTTCTTTGGAACAGGAAATAGCTCTGTTTAATTCAGTTTCTAGAGTTTGTTGACAAGAAATCACTAACCTATCTTGCATTACAATAGAAATGACAAGTGCTCCTAATAAATGGAGGGGCATTTATTTCACGGATGCCAAACCTGCTTCTGCATGTCCCAAACAGATGGGTTCACAAATCAGTTGGCTGCAGTTTCAGAGGAATGCTGGAAGTTTATCCGACAGAGAGCTGGTGTAGAGCCCAGATCTGTCACAGCAGTGCCTCAAGGAGTTGCTCTGTAGCAGCCCCCACTTTGCCTGCTGCAATCAGTGGGCCAGAAACAAGGAGCAAGTGGGATGGGAACCATCATGGCCTGCTCATCCCCTTCTGCTGCTACCAGGGATCATATGCTTTAGATTATTCCATAAGCAAGGAAGTGGTGCTGATTACTGACTCTGTGCCAAATGTGTGTTTACTAACTGTTCCTCTATGAGTATAACTGTATTAGGAAATACATTTTTATTTGTGGTGTCATTTTATTATGTGCAGTACTTTGGTTTCACGTGCTATGTCACCCTGGGGCTTATTTGTACATAAAGGGAGAGATGTTAAGCTCAATCTCTTTTATCACGAGTTAATGAAATTAAACCACAGCAAATAAATTGATGTAATTTGCTGGCACACATTAATTTCCATATCTGGGTTGCTGAAGAGCAGAGCCCACTAAAATGTTCAGTTAAAAAGTGATTAAATACTGTATTTTTGGATGGCCTAGGAGGACATAGAAGTAATTAGGCAGAGCCTTGAATTACTTTTGAAATATGTTGGAAAAGCTACTACATTATAAATAATCTAGTTGTGTATTCCTTACAAAATTCAATCCAATTCAATTATTTCTTCCAGATTTGTTGTCACATTGGAACCTACACCAATAGTCCACGTGATTCATATCAAGGAAGCTATTCTGGCATATTCCTTCAGCAGCCATCTGCATCACGTGATAAGTTATTTTTCTTCTGTAACACAAGTGGCAGCATCAGTAAATTAGCTGGGAAAAACTCCCTGTGGCTGTAGATTTGTTCACCCAAACAAATGGCCCTCCTTGAGGCAGCCAGCAGATGCTGCAACAGAGCAATCTTTTTCTCTGCTCCAATCCACACTGATTGCAACTCTGAGCATTTTAAACATACATAGATTAGATATATTGCAGCATATAATGAGGCACCAGCTGCAGGTAACTATTAGTTCTTTTCTTCTCTTCCTTCCTTTTGCTTCTTCTGATCCGCACTTTCCTCTCTGCACTCAGAATATGTCTATGCTACACTCTGAAGGATGGTTATTTGTTTGGGTTTTTTGGTAGTGATTTGCTGCCATAGAATAATAAACATAGCACATTGTCATAGCTTTGCAATGGTCAGGTTAGGCTGGACGTTTACATCAATTCCCACGGCTTCTCTTTGCAAGGACACATGGTCTGTCCTGGCCCAACTGCTGGAATTTTAAATATTGCATGAATAGCATGTCAAATCTTAAATGACCATGGTTGTAGAATATTGACCACCACTGAAAGAAATAATTAGTGGGGTCTGGTTTTGACTGCAGCCTCCTTTTCCCTTTTTTAATAAATTTCTCAACCTGCACTGAAAGTACTGTGCTGGCTGATTTTCCAAATATTAATAAAACTGCAGAGAAAAAGACACAGTATTATTCTATTCGCTTTCTCTAATTTTTTTACCAACCCTGTTGTCTGTTGTTTCATAGCAGAAAAAAAAATTGAAATTTGCTTTTCAGTGACATAGATCTGCCAATGCAACCAAAATTCGCCTTTCACTTACCACAAAGGTAGGGTACCCCCCCATACCCAACGTAGCTGTGCTCTTGACTGATTGTATGTTTTGGAGTATCTGTTGTCTGGATAAACCAGATGTTTGTTCGTTCCTTTCTGGCATCTGTAAGCCTTTAGGAAACTGTCTTAGCTGTTTCCAAATGGAAATTTATTTGCAAACCAACACTTGTGTATGGCTTTTCTTTTATTTATCTAATGCCTTGGAGTGAAGCACTGGGATGAAACCATTTTAGTGCACTCAGAAAAGTTTGTAACTGAACTGGGCACTGGGGAAGACTGCAGGGGTGGCTTCTGTGAGAAGCTTCCAGAAGCTTTACCCATGTCCAGTAGAGC
Organism: Zonotrichia albicollis; assembly: GCF_047830755.1. Classification (NCBI taxonomy): domain Eukaryota; kingdom Metazoa; phylum Chordata; class Aves; order Passeriformes; family Passerellidae; genus Zonotrichia; species Zonotrichia albicollis. The sequence goes on from NC_133824.1 coordinate 36,093,322, forward strand.
CAACACCAGTCAGCTCCTACATGAACCAGCTTCTGGCCAAGACCATCAGTGGCTGTGGTAGCACCTCTGTGATTTAAGAGAAGGATGAAAGCTCTCAACAACTGCAGCTGGAATGAAGAGTGAGAATAACTGAGTAAAACAACTCTACAGTCTCCATGGTCATTGAAAAACACACATTTATATATGTATATATGTGTGCACACACAGACTATTGGTTAGGACTGAAACTAATAATTATTTTCTGTCATTTTTTCCATGTATAAATTCTTTGTTAACATAGGCATCAAAATGATGGAGCACAGATAAAATTCAAATAATGGAAATTTTGATATGTTGTTAAGTAAATGTTTCTTCACCTTTCTGGTCTGCAAAAAACAGACCTAAGATGCAGGTGCAATTGGCACAGTTTGTCCTCTAGTGATAACAATTATCAAGTGTGCTTCAATGGTAGAAAAAAAATATTTGCATTGGAGTAAATCACTGAAAATACTTTTGAGCTGAAGAAAGAAAAATTATTTTGGAAAAATAAAATTATTGAATTACAAAGATACTTTATTTAATCCCTCTCTCCTACCTTAATTCGTTTCTAGGATGTTCCCTTTTAAAGTGTATGGCATACAATACAATGTTTTTGTGCTTGTCACCATGTGTTAATTGTACAGATTTATTTAGGACCCTGTGGGGCTTAGGCTGTTCGTCCATTAATTTTCAAAAGCATTTGCATCCTTTCATGGGCTTTACTTCTTACCTCTGGGCAAAGGCCTGTTCTGTTCAGGTTTGCATCTGAGTGCCTCACATCAACTTTTGTGTTTTATCTTTACAAATGGTAGGTTAGGAAAAAATATCTCCACTTTGATGGCGTGAGGTGGCCTGTGTGCCTTGTGAACACTCACACAGGTCTGTTGCTGTAGACCCACCCCTAGCACCAAGGTATCTGTCAAACTGTGCACAACAGAAGAGTAATGACTTGTATTACTGAGATATTGACTCATAATCTTGCTCACTAGTAAGTCTAAATAAATATAGAGCTGCATTAGGCTTTCTGGTTCAAACATGACATAAGGTATGGCAGGTATGCCTAGGGAGCAAACAGCAGCAGCAAGTTGTTAATACAGAGAATATCAGAAATTTTTAGCTGTGGTCAGTTCTTACTCCCTGTGTAATTATTAAAAAAAATACATTCTCACTGGATTGTCAAATTTTCAGTTGCTGATAAGTTGTTAAAATTACCTGGTTTTGTTAGCATGGAGATCATACCTGGCTAATTAGAGATAATACCATCATATCTCTCCTTACATATGTTATTCAGTTAAAAGTACTATTTCATTAACTCACAGGGATTTTCTCTTTTAGTCAATTTTATGCCTTATTAGGGTGGAAGAGGGGCTGGTGTTGTTTCATCATCACATGCATGCAGGTCAGAGGCCTAACCAGCAGAATCTGTGTGTCTTCTGTATGCAGATTGCCACTTGTGCTTGGCTCCAGACATTAGGAATTCACCATCGACTATAAATATGTTTCATACACTATAGTACACACACTTTTTATGAGGAGAAAAAGTTATATCAAGCCTATTTTTCCCCCATCTAGAATAATGTTCCATTATTTATTCCAGGCATGGGAGAATAGGGAAAAAAACTTTTGAACACTATATGGTATATTACCGTTATTTATGCATAGGACTCTTGAAGAAAATATTTAAGTAAAGTAAAAGACAAAATGAAGGTACTGGCTTATGACAAAGCTATTTCACATATTAAACTTAGAGCAAGTGATACTTAGAGCAAGTAGGCTTTTAAAAGTGAGCTGTGTTTGAGTGTCTGTCTAATGGGGAAAAAAATGGTGAAAGACATTTATCTGTATCCTTTTTAATGGCATAGTTCCCTAATGAAAAACTGTGAAGAAAGGAAGCTGTTTGGTGCAGAGATTAGGAGTTTACCCCCTATGTCAGAATATAAGACATGAATATTTCAAATACTTTCAAATAAGAAATGATAAACAGTTCGTTCAGCCCTGAGTCATCCATCAAACAGAAGTGCATATTTATTCAACCCTGCCACGCGCAGATATTTTAGGCAGCACCTGGGAAAACTTGACTAGTAGAACTGCTTCAGGCTGAAGTCTTGTCTTTGATACCATTTTGCTTCCAGATCTCAAACCCAGACCCTGATTTTACCTCCTCAGCTGCAGGTCAGCTCATCCAGCCTTGGTCCACCCTGCCCCTCTCATGCCCCAGATTCTCTTATTGCTGTATAAATTCTTCATTCTTGACTCCAGCCTGATCCAAATTGCACTCACATCTATCTCTTTAGCTGTGGCATACATAGTCTGCTTTTTGATCCTCCCCTCAAATTGCAGGCACATTCTTGCTCTTTCCCTATCTGACAGCTTTTTTTGCCCTTTTGATCAGGTGGTCAATACTATGGCATCTGGATTTGGCCTACAGGGTACTGATTTCTATGTCCTTAAAACTTTCCTGAAAATATTTAAACTGCACATTTGTAACAACCTTGGGTTTATCATTATTTGATTACATCAATATAAAAGGAAGTCAAAGTTGCAGTAAAGAGACTGCCATTTACAATGTCCCCAAATTATTTATCTCATGTATTTCTTAAATCAGTAAAACATGGAATTTTTTTCTTCCAAAAGAGTCAAATGAGTGGGAACAACATAGATTCCATCTCTTAAATTTGAACCTTGTTTCATATGCATCAACACTAGAAAAATAGAGGCCAAATTTCACTTTTGTCAACATTTAGAAGTTTGGGTAGTTTTCTGCAGAATGCTGGTGACCGGACAATTCTGAGATACATTGAAAATTTTCTGGTTTTGGGAAAGCCAAATTAGTGTAGACTGTTAAAAAGGGGCTGGGCTGGGCTGTGTTCCTTGTGCCAAGGGGGAGGCAAGGCAGTCTGTGACATGCAATGACATAATAGAATTTTAAGAGAATAAAAACAACTTTTTCTTTAGATATACACTAGGAAAGGCAACATTTTAATGAATAATTTTCTTGTGAAGCTTTCTTCATTATGAATATGATTACATGTCACATGAACCACTGCAAGCAGGAGGATCAAGAGATCTAGAAATAACAGGTTTTTTGGGAACAGAAATTTCATAGAAAGATATAGAATAATTGTAGAAGGATCTTCTCTTTTGTATAACAATTTGTCAATTTATTTTAGGTCTAGTCAGTGAATGAATAATGAAAAGGAGAAGATGAGAGGTTTCAGAACTTTTTTTACACTGATTGGAGATTACACTCCACTGGAGATGTCCTTGAAGGTGCAGTGATTAATTTTTCTTATACTGAGCAAGTCATAGAACATATTTTCTCTCCCTTTCCTACCTCTTCTACAGCAATAAAAGGTGCAAATCCCCTTAAAACCTTGAGTATTGCCCATAGTATACAATAAACACATAGGTGTGATACACTGTAAAATAAAGGTATACTATGACACACAGATGATAGAATATCTGTGAATAAACTATTTATATATAATCCATTTGATGCTAATAATATTTTAGTTTGAAATCAAAAATCCATAAAAAAGAGAAGCAGAGTACAGCAGAGATGAGACCTGCAGGCTGAAGAACCTCACCACATTTTACAGGAAGTTTTTTTGGCTTGTAACCCAGACATTGCCCAGAAAGGCCAATAATAAAAGGCCTTTGCAGCTCATACATAAAATATATTTCTTAACTACCTTATTTTTTTTTTTAGTCTTTGAATAATTGATTACCTCTAATATCCTAATACAACTAATACTACAATGATCTGGGATCTTAACCACTATTATATATTGGGGTTAATTGTCCAATTGCAGCTTCAAGTTATGCAGTTCCATCCTCCCAGACTGCTCTCCTCAATTTGCTGTTGTTTATGCTTTTGGGGCCTGAAGCTGTAATGGTGTTCTTGGTTCTTGGGCTGGAAAAGAATTGTTTTGTCTGACTAAACTGTGAGGAGAACTTGCTAACGCTTTATATGAAGTTCAGAGTTGTATACTAATGCAGTACAGAATCTGCAAAACATGAATGCTAAAACTTAAGGCAACATGATATATTTATTGTTATTTTGGGCACTAAATCCTTGACAGGGATGGGGCAGGGGAGGGGGGTGTAAAACCTAACAGTAGGGCTGGTATTTTTCAAAATGTGGCACCTTAGGTTACATGCATAACTTGTCAGTATTTAGATGTGAAAGAAGTCTTTTTCTCAGAAATGAAGGTTTATTATCCACTAATATCTGGGAACTAACTTCCTCTGAAAATCCTCTGCTGCTTTATTGAAATGATAATGTAAAGATTTATGCTTTTAATGTTATACATGTATGTAAATGTAAAGCATCTCATTTACAAAAATCATCACCACAACAGGCTGTAATTGGCTTTCAGTCTCAGCTCAAGTATACAGGATTGAATACTTGTTCTTAGCAAAAGTTAATCTTCTTCCCAGATGAAAAATGAAGACATTTTGGATACTGGCAGGATCTTGCTACCTCATTCTGCCTGCAGGATCTTGCTACCTCATTCTGCCTATAATTCTTTTGCAGAGATCCTTGCATGAAATGAAATTTTTTCATACTAATTTCAAAAAAGAAAATAAATTTCTTTACTCAGTGGCAAAACCAGCCTGTAATCCTCCAGTACATCCTTTGATCCAAGAAGAAACTTTCAAATCTTTCATCCTCAGTTTTGGAAATCTTTTACTGATACTAACTCTGACTAAATTTCATTCTTCACCATAAGACTGTTGAGTGATAAATCAGGATCATTATTCAGAACTTATTTTCTTCTCAGTTCCTTTTTTTTTTTTTTTCTTTGATTCCCTTCTCTATTTTTGCCTTCTCCTATTCCAGCTGTTTAGGTGGATAGTAGCTACTACAACATGATTTACACTGTGCACAGCAGTCAGTCCACTCATTAGGAGAGCTGTGTAATGAAGAGCTGGGAATGCCTTCACCACAAAGCCCACCCCCAAGCTATTCACTGACTAGAAAAATGCACTCAAAATTCTTACTGCTCATTGTGTTGAAAATACTGCTACAACATCATACAAAACTGACTAAGCTGAAACAGTTTCATAAGATGCTTTACATTCAGTTCAATGCCTTCTTCTAAAATTTCTAAAATATTTAAAGAGATAATAGTCAATGAAATACCTTGAAATATTAATGCCCTATTATTGATCTTGTTTTAAAACTAATCCAAATGCTTGCTTCCTGGTACCTTTGAAGAAAAGTGATTTTTCAAGTGAGGAATGCAAGGAGAAATTTAAAACAGAATATATGGGTAATACATACATTTGTTAGCTAGCAACTCAAATATTTTGCTTATAGTGATGTGTCTTGGTTGCTGTAAATAGCAGGAATTCTCATGGAAATTGTTAGCCCCCTAAAATATTTCACTATTTCATTGATCTCACTTATGATATCAGAAACAGTAAACCTACCTTGACCTGAAGATCAGTGTAGGAATACTAATCTAGAGATGAATAACACTTTTCATCAGGCAGATTGTTCCTTTTGGAAATAAGTGGTTCCAACAGGAAATCTATAATCATGGATAAGTAAAAAGGTCAGATTTTCTGTAATTCTTCATATTTGCAGCCAAATATGTGCTGCAGATGCTAATAACATTTTTCTACCATGTGAAAGAAGCTATTCAGGAAGGATTTCTAACCACGTGGCTTGTATTTAACAGGTAAAAATTTTCCTCACATCCATCTGAAACAAGTTTACAACTGTGAACAAGGATTATTAAATGTATTTTTGTTGCTTCCACATCTCTCATTTTCATAAACTGCCATATTATTTTGTCTAAAAGACTGCTTAAGAGTTTATTAAAATTTCATTAGCCACAAATAACCTAAGCAAACAATGAAGAAAAATAAAAAGGACACCAAAAAAAACCACAACAATATAAAACTTTTAAGCTCAGACTTAGTTTCATATAAGACTTTTTCATTGTTTCTCAGTAAATATCATGGACTTATAGGAACAGTATTTTACTTCCATACAACAGTTACCGTTGTTATTTTCCACCATTTTTGCACATTTCTTTTTTCTTACATAGAATATTTTTCATTTGGGTTGTGGTCTTTAATTTTGAGCAGGGAAACAAGCCTGAATTCACTTATTTTTAAAGTCACGACAGCTGACCTGAGCTTCTAACCATAAACATTGTTTCATTAACCAGAGGAGAAAAAGTCATGGGAGAAGATTAGCACACCATGGAGAAGTCTCCAACCAGTTGTTAGTAATTGTTAGTAAGTTTTGGCATGTCACAAATTTCAAATAAGTACCCATTTAATATAAAACACATTTTTCAATGCTCTTTTTTCACACAGGAAATATGTGCAGGTATAAACCTTTTCTATGTTACGGGATGCAGCACAAAAATCGATTTTTAGACCCATAAGGAATTTGTTGATTCACAATGAGAAAAATCATTTTTTGACTGGCAAACAGAGGACCTGTTGATCAAGAAATTATTGGAAGTAATAAATACAGAATTCTGCAATTCCATATGGGAAGATACACATTAAATGTTATATCTATTTCTTCCAATTATGGTGATAAATCTGCCATTTACTTCTTAGGTTTTTTGCCAAAATTTGAATGCCTGTGATTCCCTAAAGAATGTTTTTTGCAAAATAAATGTTTCCTTGCTGTAATAACAATTTCCAAACTTCTTATATCTCTTTACTACTGCTAGATATAAAGAATTTTTGAAAGAAAAAACAAACCCAAGGCTTAATAAGTCATCAGACAACTTATATGTGTGCTCTCTTTAAATTCAGCATCTAAAGAAACAAGAAGTTTATGGTGATTTTGAGTGATCCTGCTGTGACATCACAGTGCAGTTTTCCTGTGCAGTAGCCTGTTTCACAGTGTTCACGCACACATATTCTGGAAATGGTTTCTCTGTTTGTGGCACTTCTGAATATTTAAGAGATTCTGTTACTTAGCTGCACTGCTACTGAGTAGAATGGTATAAATCTCTGTTGTCACTTTGTGCTTCATTTCCCTAATCCTTTCTCTGGAATGATTTCAGGATTCTTTTTTGAGATTGCGTGTCAGTTGGCTTCAGAGAGCAATGCCCTCTGTTATTTAGAGCACTGCTTTGCACTCTGCATCCCCATTTAAAGGAAACTGCACAAACAAATACTTTTGCTGCTCACATGAAAATATATTTCTTTACTTTTCACAGCCAAAGGGCCATTTCCTTTTCTCCCCTGCAGCCACCACATTTCCAGCAGTGTCATCAGAGTACATGGCCCTGCCCCACAGCACGTAATTATCAGGACAAGCCAGAAAGGTCCAGCTGTGAAAGGTATTCTGCTACAGGTAGCATATGGCTCTGCAGGGCTTCCCATCTGCCATGGCTTCAGCAACTGCAGACAGTCCCATGAAAGGCTTCCAAGTGACTCAGTGGCTTTGAGACAACATTCCCCCTCCTTGTGTCCCCTCACCCTGTTTCCTGGTTCCATAGAGTTTTGATTCTAACTACTCTCTATTCTCTGTCATGATCTGCTCAGCAGCAGCAAAGCAGGCACTTAGGAAATGCTACCTATGTTCTTTCTGAATGAAGATTAAATCCCTTAAAACTCTGCTTTAAAATTTACATATTTTTTTCCTTTACATTTTATATCTTTTGACAAAAACAAAATTGTGTGTCTATTAATAAGGAAATGGAATGATCTTTTCACCTGGGACATACCTGGACAGTCTTGTCAGTGTAAGACAGTTTGCACCTTTTGTCTGTATTCCCAGATGGGGATAAAGACTGAAGAAGAGGTGACTAGCTTTACCTGGGCCTTCTAGTTACTATGAAAAATAGAACTTTTAGTCTAGAAACATGTGTTTTTCAGTGCAGACAGGTTTTTTTGCTCAGTTCTTGTTCAAAGTGAAGAGTCAGGCCATGGCACAGACACAGCCTGACTTTCCTATTAGAGGAGGCTTCTCCTCCTCTAATAAAGTAGTATAACTGAGGGACAGCTTATTATTCTTCTCCCTTCCAAAACATTTTTAATGTCTTCTTTCAAGACAATTTGTAGTTATTTTTCATACATATGTTAGTGTACTGTCTCATCAGTAGCCCATCTTATAAATGACACCATGAATAATTATGGAAAAAAAACCCCTTTTTTATCCTCTCCTTTTCCAGTACTGAAGCAGAGTTTGCTTGTTTGGGAAGCTAAGGTGCATGTTTTTAGATCCCCAGCTTCTGTTACTGAAGAAGCTAAACTGGACTGCATCAACCATCTGAAACACAAACTGGCCAACATTCAAAGCCATCCTTCATTCCTTGGCAGAGCCAGAGACCTGCAAGGCAAACACAAGGGGTTCAGGGAACATTTTTGTCTCTAAGAATTTCTCAGAGCTTTTGGTTGTCTCTTTCTGTCTTTATTTTTCTTCTTATATTTGTTGTATTCTGGGGGGTTGTTTGCATTTCATCGTTTAGCACATTTACAAAAAAAATCTCTTCTTGTTTCCCACTGTGATGACTGAGTTACAGCTTGATTTCCTGTAGAAATATTCTCTCGGGGGAGAGAATAATTCTGCCTGTTTAAAATAATTTTAGCCCTATTTTTCTGCAATATTTTATTATTTTGAGTTGATATGACTTAGACTGAGACAGAAATTGGCTTAGTATCTTTCAAGGTACATAGCTACATTTAATATCTTTCAAAATTCTGTGAACGTTTTAAAGATGTCAGATCATAATGTGCAAGTGAAACAAAATAAACTGTGTTGATGCAGGTTTATTTTGAATGTGGAACACTTTTTTGTGTTTCTATTGAAGAGAGCAATGGCAGGACACAAAAATCACTGGGTAGCAATATTATGGAATTTCTGCATGTAGCTTCTTGACCATTTAATATCATATTTTATAAACAGTATAGGTTCATTGTAAACACCACCAAATTATAGGTTTAATAAAATTACTATTTCCATCCCTGCTAAAAAGAAATGCTTTTTCAAAGTTAAATCAGACACTATGGCTAGGATGAATACTTTCAAGCTCTTTAAAGTTTATTATTGTCTCCAGCAAGAAACAAAATATTGAAAAAAATGTTTTAAATTGTGCCTTAAGGCAGGACATAAAAATTAGTATCTGTAAATGTAATCTGCTAGCACTGAATATTTTCAATGTAATAAACCTAAACACATCTCTGCTCTGAATGCTTTTTTGCTTGTACAGAAATATATGGCTCTATTAAGTGGATGAATTTTGTTGGCATAAATACACTAGACTCCATTTCCTCTGATGCCATGTACACTTGCTAGGATTTTTCACCTTTTATTAGGATTGACTCACCCCCTTGCAAAGCTTAGCACACCTAGTTAAAAAGAAAGGTAAAAAAGCCTTCTGAGACAGACTTCCTTTCTTCCCACTTTATTCAGTGGCCCAGGTCAGTTAAGTACCTCTCCAAAGCCATTTGCAGTCGGCTTCTCCTCCTCTAATAAATTTTAAGCACACCCAGTTAAGATACTACTTCTCCAGGCAGATCTCAGGCCAATGGAATTTAGCTGAGGTCTTTCTTTGCTGGAGACAAGTCACTCCTCAATGTGGGGAGACAGCTGTCTCTAACCCTGGAGAAGGGGGAGAGAGAATGAGGGAGGGAGAAAAGGTGTGAAGAAGGCACAACAGGAGTATCCCCATTTACAATACTGTGTGCAAAGCAGTATGGAGGCAGGAGGACTAGGGCTGTGCAGATTCAATGCCTTGAGAACATTCTTGTGATTCTGGCAAGAGAAAAAGATTCAGAAGAATGAACTAGAAAATATGAGGAAATGCATTCCCCTGTCAGACTAGGCATTGTGCATGCCAGGGAGGAATCTAAGATTTTGAGAGAAGTATGTTTATTCAGATGCGGAAGATAAGGTCAATAAATCTCTTTGTCCTACACACCACTTTAAGGAATTTTGATTTCTGCAGCCCCAGGGTACAGGGGTGGATATGCAAGTTAAACCATCAATATGCAAACAATGCAGCTCTACTCCAAAAGCTTTCCTGCAGCCCTTGGCTACACCACCAGCTGCTCCATGCTAATCCTTCCCACACAGTAACTTTTTCCCATGGCTATGGATGTTATTGGACTATTGTTCCCATCAGTGTCTAATCCAGGCAGTTTTTCAGCTCACACACTGCTGCTGAGAGAACTGCTCTGCAAAGAGGCATAGCAGACACGCAGAGACTTACACATCTTTTTAATGCTCATCTCTAAGTTATCTCTGAAGTTTAAATTTAAAAGGCTCAGCTACGTATATAATTAAAAGTAGCACTCACCAAACTGTCATGTACTCCATGTCCCTAAGATGCTGCAAGGAGTCTGTATGCAGGATTGCTTTCTCTGAGCTGAATATTTTGCTCCTTTCCCTGCTTAGCTCTTCAGGGCTCACATATTATTGCAGATCTGTTGTTCTCTGTTAGCTCAGGGTAGCATACTTACCCTGTTGGGGTAACTACACTACCTTTCTCTTTACTATCATCTTCCAAATTAACAGCTCCTTCCTTTTGGCTTTTCACCTCCACTGCCTTTAGTTTTTTTACCTTCAGCCTGTGTTATAATCTTTGCTGGGTTTAAAAGGACCAAATACGAAGTAGAAGATCTCAACATTACTCACAATGCTGTGTAGAGAATGAGTTCTATCAAAGTACTATCAAAGTTATGCTTTGTGTGAGCTTCATAATGTTTTGGGTGAGGGAATTTTCTTCACAGGGACTAGTATAGGACCATGTCTGGATTTTTACTGGAAAAAGTGTTCATAATATAGAGAGGTTTCTGTTATTGCCAAGTGATGTTTGCCCAGCATCAGGGGCTTTTCTGCATCTTGTATCACCCCTCCAGGGAGAAGGCTGGGAGTACACAAGAAGCTAAGGAGCATATCTGGGACAGCCAATCTCAACTGACCAAACAAATATTCCAGACCATATGGCATCATGCTGAGCACGTAAGCCAGGAGGAGAAGAACAAATTGGGGGAACTTTTGGAGAGATGACATTTGTCTACCCAAGCAAATGATATGCTTGACAGAGTCCTGCTTTCCTAGAGATGGCTGAACACCTGCTCAGGAGAAGCAGTGAATGATTTCCTTACTTTGCTTTGCTTGCATGCACAGCTCTTGTTTTCCCTATTAAACTGTCTTTATATCAACTCATGATTTTTTTTACTTTAACTCTTCCAATTCTCTCCCCAGTCCTGATAGTGAGGGAGTGAGCAGCTGTATGGTACTTAGTTGCTGGTTGGGGTTAAACCTCAACGGAGACAAAGCCAGGAAAGGATATAGGATGAGGAGACACAGCCGACTAATTAAGCAGTTGTTTTCTAGAATAATTGTAGAACAGATTGTCTTCAGGCACTGCAAGATAAAAATAATTTATAAAGAGATCTGAAATAAAACAGTCTACATGTGAAGCAAAATACAATGGAACATGGCACAATAGTAAATGCAAATGAAATGTTAAAACTTGGCAAAAAATATGAATAGATTTTAATGAACATTATAGATAATAAGAAAAACTCTTGACTTTTAAAGTTAAAAGTATGTGGTCCTGGTGCAGGCTTATGTCTTATTGTGTATCAGTTTCATTCTTTGTTGTTATTTCTCAATTCCCTCTGCCCCTGTTTAAATAATTTTACACTCATTAGCTAATGTTGGACAAATTTGATATAGCAATAACATTTCCCAAAGATATGTTGGTCATATGTGTTTACTGAAATAGATCTATAGATACAAATTGGATGCTTTCATTTACTCATCTAAATGCTTTTGATGATACAAAAAATGTTGCAATGAAAATTTATACCATTTTAAGTACTGGAGAGTACACAGAGGACAGAGGGAGAGAACTTTTAAATACTCTAATTATGGATGAAGCTTCAGCTGAGTCTACCAAAAAGTTTCAAGGCAAAATTGAATAAAATCAGGATTTATTTAAAAATCCCATGATGAGACAAGGTTGTCAAAAAGAGTAAGAGATAAAAGATATGAAGGGTACTGTTGCATCCATGGAAATAAAGTAAGATGATATCAAGATTCTTACCAATCAACCACAGGGGGAAAATTGCAGCGAGGTGTGGCCTTAAAGTCAGGAGCCCGGCTGGCAGAAGGGCAGCCAACACCCAACTGCAAATGTGTGAGCACCCCTTGGCGTCAGAAGGCTTCGGGCTGTGCTCACAGCGGACGGAATCGCTGCTGGCCGACGAGAGTAAAGAGTCCGGACACTGACTGGGGACTTGTCAGATTTATTGAAGAACCCAACGTGTCAACCAGGGAGTGGCTCCCTGACTGGTATCTAACAGGGGTCAGCCAGTGAGTGACCTCGAACAAAGGGTGCAACAGGGTTATAAAGGGGGGAGGAATTAATGGGAGGGGTTTACAAGGAACCAATAGGGGAAAGCAAGGGAGTGGACTTAGGATAACGGGCATGAGAGAAAACCCAATAGAAACAATGTAAAGGAGGGGCCCTGGAGCCACAGCCAATCAAGTCTCCCTAAGCACAGAAGATTCTGGCAAACTAGGAGGAGTGGGGAGTGATTGACTGGGCCCAGGGAGGAGAACAAATTCACACATAAGGAAACACAGGGGAGGTGAAATTATATAACAGAGAGAATTGACATAAACTGTGGCGGGAGTAACCAAGGTAACCAAATGACAGACAATACCATGGCGGGAAGAACTGGTGAGGGCAGAAGCATTACAGAAAATGGGGGAGTGATACAGAAAATAGGGGAGTAATTAAATAAACTAACAGAACACACTACAACAGAAAATAATTTCAAAAAGCTCAAAATATAAATCCAAAGAAATAAGAAGAAAGATTCTGGCATTGCTAAAGTGACTTCACTAGAAATTAATTTTGGTGATTAATAATGGAGCTGCAGCCAGCCAGCAAAACCAAGCTGTTTGAAAGATGACAAAAGATTGAAGCTGTGAACTTCAGCTTTAGGATGTCATGGAAATAGACAACTATAAATGGACTACAGAAGTCCTGAAGGTGAGAGGCATTCCCGAGAGGCACGGGGAGAAGTATTAGGACAGTATCACCACAATGTGGGCACAGCTGTTGACCAACATATCCTGCATTTTGTGATCCAACAAGTGTCTTCCAAAATATCATTATAGATTCTGTGAATGATATTTGAATTACATTAAATTCCATAAAAACAACGTTAAGGGTTTTATAAATATTTTTGGCCAATATTAATTCACAAGAACCTAAAAAATAAGTTTTTAATTAAGACACTTGTTTTTCCAGTTGCCAAGTTTCATAAGCACAGAGCCACTATTTAATGTAGAAAATGGCATCCCTTCACTTGGTAGTGCTGAAGAGGAGCTTCAAATGCATGTGAGCAGAGCACAGCCAGCTTAAAACAACACACAGAGAGAAAGACAACAAGGAAATGAGACTGGTCTTTGATTTACAAATGCTTCTCAGCAATGAATTCGTTTCAGGAACGGAAGGCAATGGAGAAACAAATAAGCAAAAAGCAAAACAGAATAAAGAGCCAGAATGTAAACTAAACACTTGTCTGGCTCAGAGCCTCCAGTTTGATGTCTTGGGTTATAAATAATCAAGTGCACTTGTATTATCCATGTTGTAGAGCACTAGTATTCATGAATACTTAAAAATCCTCTGACAACTGGTAATGTTTCATCAACCATAAAGTACAAAAGGCAAATTAGTGTTGTTTTTTCATCACCCTTTGTGGGCAAAAAGATCAAAGAAGAGATTTCCATATTGGCAAAGACCTTGTCAGCCTTTTTCTCTGCTTATACATAAAGATGTGTTTCTGCAGTATGACAATGAAGACTGGCAGATGTTAAAACAAAAGTCACCTCTTACATAAATTGAGCAACTTCAGGATATGAAGTCTTTCATGAGTGTTTTATAAAAGGACTTATTCTTCTTTCATGATTATTTAATTATTTTTTACTGAGAACTGGACAAGTCAATTTTTCTGTGAAACTTGCTTCTGGCATAGCTGAATTTTCCTTGTTAACTGAAGAACAAGAAATTGCCACCTCTATCACAGAGCATAGCTTCCCAGAATTTTTATGTTTAACATAATTACATCACTAATTTAGTGACAATATCCAGTGAGTAAAATTGCAACAATATTGCAATGTGATGTTATGTTCTATGCTCTATATACTATTATATTGTATACTAAAATTTAAAATGCACATTTTTCAACAGGAGGGATTCCCCTGTTGCAACAAAGATCTATGTAAAACATTTCAGAGAAGCTCTTTGTCACTGAAACTGCAGAACAGTGTCAGCAAGGTGTGAAAATTTTCCATTTACACCTAAAATGTCCATCTTTGAATGAAATCGTATCTCAAAACCACAGTTCTGCATATGATTATCCTGCATGTCTAAAGAACCACAGAATATAGATTCTGTCCTAAACAAATTCTGTGCACGTATTTCTTTAAATTAGATTCTCAGAATTATTTTTAGTGATTATTCAGAAAATGGGGAAATATAAAATTGTAGCCACTGTGCATTTTCTGCTGTTTTATAATAACTTTCTCTCCTGCCATCCTGTGCACTTCCCTCAGACATTGTCTCAAAATATGCACATACCAATGCATTCATGCCTGAAAGAATCTAATGGAAAGAGTGACCTTCACTTTTCTTTTGCAACAGTCCAGAGGTGAATGTGGCCCAGAAGTGATACCTGTCTCCATCCCTGTTTTGTGTCTGTGGCTCTGGCTATGAGCGCTTTCTGTAAAGCCATTTTTTTGGGGTACTTGTGGACTGGATGTGACAGTCTGGGGCTCTGTGAGCCTGCCCCCAGGTCTGCAGCTTGCCTGAGCCTATGGACCCTGTGGTCCTGGCAGGGAAAGCTGGCAGCTTTGGAACTTGTGTCACTCTCCAAAAGGATCTGTGAATCCAAAAGTGAGGATTCGCTCTGCTTGAAACACAACTGTGGCAGACCATGCTATAAAACAGGGTCATATGCTGCATTAGTGTTTTTGTGAAGCAACCAGATAAATATTCATTACATCTGTCATGGTTTGGGCCTGGCACAGAGCCAGTGCCCCCATGAGAACACCCTCTCCCTGGTGTCTGCTGTGAGATGTGACCAGGAATAAGCAAAACAGGCTCCAGCTTAAACATGAAGAAAACTTTATTACCTAAACTACAGGAAAATAGGAAAAAACTATAAGGAAAAGAAATTGAAAACCTTACAAAAAACACTTTCCACCTCCCCACCACCAAAATTTCTCAATCCGATACATTCTCCCAAATCACCAACTGCCCAGCGTGGCACCACCCTTTAGAATACTCAAACTTCAGTCCATGAAGAGGAGAGGAGTCCTTCTTGTTCCATAGTCTTTCCCTGGAAACACGCTGAAACCTCGTGTGCTTCCAATGTCACTCAGCACCGCCCGGAAAGTCCTTTTTGCCGCTTGTGACATCTTCCTTCCATGCCCAGTGCTCTCACCACCGTGTATGGACCAGAGCTGCTTTTAGGGTTGTCTTTTAAGGATGCCTTGTCTCACTCCAAAAAGGCACAGTCTCTGCTTTGGGACATCTGTCCCCCCCATTTTTTCCCACCCCCTGGGGCCGGGGGGTCCCCACGATGAACCCTCCTGGTTCTGAGACACTGCCTCCCCCTAAGTGCAGTCTCTGTGTCACAGGAACAAACTGAGTCTATGGCTACACAAGAAAAGTCCAGCCAAAAGGCCACTCCAATCCTCTCTCTCTCCACTCAGCCAGTCTTCTCTACGTCCTTCTGGCCAGGTCCTTGTTTCATCTTATCTCTTATCTCCCTTCTTATTCAGCTCTGAGGAGGATCAGCATTTTTGCGAGGTCCCAATCATGTAAGAAAGGGGTTAAAAGTTTCAGTCTCTGTCTGTCCCGGAGCACTCCGGCACTCCCACACTCGCTGCTGCTGCTCCGGCCGGGCTGCACTCTCCCCCCCCTTCTCCTCCTGGGCCGGCTGCTAACACATTCAGACGCTGGCTCTCTCCCTCTCTCTCTCCTGTGGCGAGGGGGGAATGTCTGCCCGATGTCTCTTGGGGCTGCTCCTCCACCCTTCCATCCTCAAGGGCTTCCTCACCCCCATCTCTGTCCAGGCCCAGGCCTACCACATGGCTGCCCCTCCCCCACCCAGCAGCAGCAGCTGGACAGGGGAGGGAGATCTGACCTCTTCTCCTCGAAGTCCCAAGAGGCCTCTCAGGGCCGAAGCTCTGCTTTTTTAACCCCTGTGTATTCTCGGAGGTGTATCCAAACCCCACTGGCCACACCAAGTGCCAATATCAAAATCCGAGCACCATTGGTTTGACCACAACATCCCAGAATTCCCACTTCTTCCTGGTTAAACCACCACACATCTCATAATTAACATTTATTTTATGAGTTTATTTAACGCTATAGCATCTTTTGGGGGGAAAATTTGCTCTGGATAGCATTTATTTTCATCTCTCCTATGAAGAAATGGCATCAAAATGAAAATGAAAGTTCAGTCTTTTCTGGTCTGTAACTCTAAAGGAATGCAATGTATTCAAAGACCACTGGAAGGTGTGGTGATAAAAATCAAAATGGTAACAGATAGAAATTTTTCTTCACATTTTAGCCTTATAAAGAATATTCACTGCTGTGGTCACTTCTGAGCAATTTGCAAGATAATTTTTTTGCTACATAGTACATTCAGAAATGCTTTTTTCTTTGATTTTGGAAGGTGAACTGAAGAATGGTCCCCATGCTCCCCTGCTGAAACAATCAGCATGATTCAAGGTCATTGGAAAGCTGAGGAGAAATCAGCAAAAGTAACACCTCTATTTTTGCCAAACAAAATTCCTGGAAGACATTTAATGGATAAACGGATAGATACTAACTTTCTCTCTTTTTAAAGACTGCTTTGACACACCACAATTCTTGATGGTAAAAGCTGATATCCCAAATTTATCCATTTTAGTGTCCCATGTATGATTAGGCTGGAATGAATAATGAAAAGACTAAATTTATAGAAGAGGAGCTAATTAAAAATCTTCTTTGGGTTTCCTGTGTTGTAAGAAGATGATACTGTTGAAAATAGAATACTTAAGCACTCACCTATAAATGGAAAAATCTGTTAAGACACCATGGATTTTGCTGTACAGCAGTTGTAAAAGACATTAAAATTCTCTGATACATCTAAAATATTTGGCAAAATGTATGGCAATGTTTAAGTTTACAGCACAGTCCACAGGCCTGCAATATAACTTCAGGAAGTCTGAAAGTTTTTGATCCAAAACTTCATGAAGCTCATCCATTTCTTGACCTATTCCCTCAGCTCAGTGGTTTCCTGATGGACGTAA